>NC_135263.1:5150802-5750802 GCF_964204865.1 Styela clava
GCAGAAGTAAAGGATTCGTCACGAGACCGGAAGTTAAAAGAAGATTATTCTCACAAATCATAAGGTAACACGTCATATATACGTCACGGAAACGCTACGCCATAAAATATTTAAAACATCTCCAGGAGGGAACGCAACCATTCAACAGTACCTAAATATATTACAAAGAAATAAATCGGTCACTAATTGTTGAACACGTGATAAATGGCTTAAATTGAAGAATACTAAAACAATTTCCCCTTCATATTGGCGACTAAAGCCATTTAAGGGCTAATATCGTGAAAAATATCGTATACAAAATTCTGTATTTTTTTAAATCTTACAATTGTATAAAAACTAAAAAATATCGCCGATGGAAGAATAGGATTCGTCAATGTATGTCTGTACACTGGTATTTCAAAATTGAAGCATAGAGATAAACTAGCAAGCCAGGATGTAACAAATCGCCAATATCGTGTGTCCAATATCAGATAAGTCGCAGAAATTAACTGGACGTGCGCTGGCAAAGCAGTTGAATTTCGTTGAAATTAAGGCAAATTGAAATCTTTCTTGGGGTTTGTTCAGGCCTTTAAGAGTATCTTTTACAAAATAGTGGACCAGTTAAGAGGATTAACTGAATGGTAAATCAATCAGGCATTTAAGTCGGGGAACAACGACTATCGACTTTCTTAAATCAAATTACAGACCATAAACGAAAAATAAGAGCGGATAGTTTAATAAGGAGAGCTTCCACACGCCCAAGATTATTTTAAGTATAATACTTGGGCTTGCTGATAAGAGCGGGCGGAATAGGATTTCTTCGAGGTAAGGAGAGCCGATAAAACAACTGACTGTTAATGTCGAGTCAGACAATGTCTTTTGCTTGATTACCACTAAAAGGCGAAATGACTTGCGCTACCATATTCGCTGACCTGAATAGTATGCTCCGATTTACGAAAATTCCGATAACTGGTTGGAGTATCAAATGAGTGGGATAAAAGTATTGATTCGCGGAGAATTCTTCTCCGAAAACCCCATTGCGATAAAAATAACCAGAACGCAAACTGCCACGAATAGGCGCGTATAAAAAAGATACGATTATATAACAAATAATGCATATAAACATCGCGGCATGGAACCCAGCGATATTGCCAATGGAGAAGCTCAGGCCTTTTATTAATGTTGGTATCTGGTCTATATCATTGGTCTATGCAAAAACCCTGGTCTATGCAAAAACCGGGGCTGTGGAAGTCGGGGAAATTTCCATTCGACTTTTTCTCGCTGTAATATCTGGCTCTGGCTCCGACTCAGGATAAAGAAAATTTTGACTCCGACTCCGGCTTGAAATAGTTGAAAAAAATCCGACTAATTCCAGATTCAAACTCTTACGATCAAATTTTGATGACAAAAATTTCGGCGCATTTGACTTCCCTTCAGTAAGCTTTCAAGAACTTTCAGTAAACCCAATGCTTTCTGAGTTTCTGTAGGAAATTTTTGACTACTGTATTATCATTAAAATTCGACGAAATCAAAATTTAATCTCAAGCTATCAATTAAGAGCAGTTTAAAAATACTCCGGCTTCGATTGCACTGAAAACATTTCGAACTCCGACCCCACGGCCAGACAGAAACATATGGCCAAATCAATTTACAACAACTGCATTAGATAAAGCTTGAAAATAACAATAAACCACAATACGATTATAACGACGACACACCCACGCACAGTAATAATTCACACGCCAAACTTAATCTTTAAGGTTTTGTGGGGAAATTATCTATCATTCAATCACTCTTAACTGTAACCATATTAACCACGTTTACATGTCGTAATGACGTAATTTATTTTAGCGGTAGATAAACTGATAACGTTTATCACGACAGAAGTGAAATTGAAGTAATATTCTAGTGCAGTTGCTTCCACAATTTTTGGTACACCTAAACTTTTAACCATATTAAAATATACAAAATACCCTCTGGAAATGTTTATTTCAATACTAGCCATTTCTCCATATAAAACAAAACACATGATAAAATACACCGATGCAGGTATGCTGATATTGTTTTTTTTACATGAAAGTTGCCTCGAGAGATACAACTGTTGAAGATGCAGAATATAAAATTATAGATCATAAAAAGTCCGATACAAAGCCTTATAAAACTGCAACAATCATTTCATGAAGCACGTATGCAAAAAACACATATCGAGTATTCGAGAGCTTTCACCCAAACGGCAAAAATGAGGAAACAAATGCTTTGATTGAAATACTTTGGAAAATATTTGGTTAGCACCAGCCTACTAAAGAGCACCTATTTCTTTTTAATATCTTCAAATAGGACATTTTAAAAATTCGCACCTTTGTCTTGAAAGTTGAATCCCTCCATATTTATAGATTGAAATATTGACGCGGAGGTCACGTGGAAAATTGTTGGGTCTATTCTCAGAGAGCGGGATGAAAATTGGATTCAGAAAGTGTTATTACTCCAATTCGGAGTAGCCTATCCAAATTATTTATCATGCTACGTCTTCGAGCAGGTTAGACTGATAAGAACCAAAACCGGGGCATTTTCCATCCGGACAATTTCCGCCATCTCTTAGTCACGTGGTGTTGTTGGATCATAAATAAATTTCGCTATTTTTTAACGTTCAAAACAATTATCAGGTTAAGTACAATATGCATTATGTTCACAATATCTATAATACCAATAAAATGGCTATCATTCGGAATTTTTCGAAAATCAGCCGAAAAGGTATTCGAATACTTTGATATTCGGGTACATTCGAATATTCGATTTGTTTTGGACAACCTGAATACCATATGATTAAAACAATCAAAAATTGTACCCTCGAAAATTTGATTCTTTACAAACAATTTACCGTAAATATGAGTTTAACATTAAATTATTAATAATTATGGAACAAAATGAAGTATTTGCCGAATGAAGTATCGCCTATTTGGCAAGGTTCTTTTAAAAAATAAGAGTTAAAAGTGCAGAAAAACAACTGTAGATCTTCAGAATATTGGTCATCAAAACAACAATATATAAAGTGACGTCATAATCAATTGGTACTTCAAAAATATAGAAACGAGAGTACGTCATTAAAAAGTGTCATTTTGGCGGGAAACCAGAAAACAGCTGAACGATACTATTCAAGATATAGATCAAAATCATTCTCGTTTAAAGAATTGCTTCGAACGTTTGGTTTTAAATTACTGTTATGACCGCATTGTTTATTGTTCGTTGCAATTCCAGAAAAAACGAGAAAATTGAATATTTCGCGTGAGTTATATATATGACAGAACCAAACATCAGAGCATTTACCAATATTTTCATTCATAAAGGAAAATCGGTACTCATGAAGTATGCGCATCAAGATGTCGAACAACCTGAACCCTAACCTGGTACACAACCCGAGTTCAGGCTGTGCGCCATCTTGGTGCGCATACTTCAGGAGGTACGGAAAATCAAAGTATTTAGTCTTATCCTTGTCATCGTCGACATTGTGTTTACCCTCAGAAAAACTAAATTTGTGTGCCGTGGTAGTAGATCGCCAGTTCCGCACTCGCCTCAAAAGGCGTAACATATTGTAACGTTCCGGCACCTATAGTTATAACACAACGCTTGTTCCAACATTCAATTTTATTTTTAATTCGTGATCACCCCCGGCGCTAAAAATACAACTGTTTCCACTATTGCCATGTATTGCAAATCCAATAATATAGAACAAAAAGTAGGTTTTCTTATAATAAAAAAAATATAACACTGCAAAACGTGAAACGGTCCCGTTTTACATGGCTGATCCATGCGATATTTATGTAGGCACACGTTGCTTGGGTTCTCACTTACTACGCATCAACGGCAGAAACTTTTATTCAGTAGTATAATACAAAAATACATTAATATCTACTAAGGGGGTTACCAAAGCTCGTGGTCCATAAAATACCCCGTTATGATACATGGGGCAATAAAATATCGAAATCTTCGGACACAAACTATAACCTTTTAAATGGAATTCTTTGGTGAAAGCGACTTTTGTTAAATGTTTTTCCGGATGATTTTTTTTAAATTACCTTATACATAGCGTATAACTGAAAAAATATTCAACCTAAAATTTTCGTTTTTATGTTTTATCGGGCACATTCTCAGCAACTTTCGCCGTCCTTGGTCACGTGACTTTATTTCATGGGAAAATTAATCATGCGTGCAAGTAACACGATCAGACAGAAATATATCATGGCGTCGAAGTCAAAATATCCATTTCAAGCATGACCTGTCATCTTGAACCAGAGTACAATTTTTATTATCACCAAGTGCCAGGACTAGTCGCTATAAATCGTGGTTGCAGACTTGGCTAACGTTAAAAATCAAAAGATCGTCGACATTAACAATTGATAGATGACTTAGCGGTCTTGGCGAAAGTTTAAGAAAGAAATTATAATCACGATAAAAAGAGTTTTAAACAGTAACAAGATCGCAAAAAAAGAGTGGTTCATTATCATCAACTTTTACTAAAACTTAACCTCACGAAACTTTTCATTTTATAATCAAGATACAAGAAAAAACCTGGTAAACCGCTTAATTTCATTGAAACTTAACGAAACTAAAACATAAATACATACCAAGCGGCATCTTGAAATTACGGTCCGTGGTATGTCCTTCCAATTGAAACTTTGAAGTACGGAAGGCGATAGGAAATATAAATATAAACTATCGATCAAGACGAACATAAGAGAATCGTGGTCGTTTATTTGATAATTCCATTGACTATTTCCAGTTAAATATTTTAAAGAATTTACGCTGATGAGTGATGATTATTAAACATGTTAGTAGCAATCTTAATAACCAATGAGCGAACTAAGATTGAAATGTTAAAAAAAAACTTGGTCTCTTGAAATTGGCATATTTAGAAATTGAAGGCCATATTTTTTCTTGAGAAGAATTTGTACACCTCCAAGGATAATCAAATAAATATTTTTGAAATATCATATCTATTTGACCATTTGGAAACGATATAATATATAGCAATATATCAAGCTTTCACTATTATAATGCCATCTTTTAAATTCAGAATTGTAGGTTAAAAACAACATAAATTTCTACAAACTAAACTTTCTTAAAATTATTTGCTCACTGCACTGCAGTTCAATCGCACAAAACACCAGAAAGAAACCTTTTCATACTGAATATATTAAAAGATCATTACAAATAAAACCATCACTTCTATAAGTACTCTTCCCACTTTTAGTTAAAGGCTCTGAATTGCGCTCTGTACTCTTAAAATAACTCAGGCCTCGTCCACAAATTCATAACATTTAAACATTTCACAAACACAGTAGACAGTACCCTACAAAATGCCATAAAAACAAACTGAACCTAATTTGTCCCATCAACATTAAAGAAATGGAAGAGTTCAACAGAGGGTAAGACCTTACAAGCCGGACAGATCATATTCCATTAATCTGTTTCCCAAGTTGTCAAGCTTAGAGGTAAAAAAACGCTAAACAACCACAGTGCCCCAGGCTAAAAATCTTGTTTTCAATAAATTTTGAACTTTAAAAATTGAGCGCAAATAACAATAAATGTTGCCAGACTAGACTCCACGATAAACTGAGGTCTGGTTCACGCAAAAAAATCATAATTTCAGAGTATGCTACAAAAAAATAAAAAAGGGATTGAATGACTAAAGTGGATATACTACGTAGATATGCTATTGTTGAGTTATCTTGATGCACTCAGTCAGAAACTGTTACTTGCTGAAATAAGTGCCAAGTCTAACATGATAAAATGATTGATTGCCCAGTTCAATGATGCAAAATCATAGTAATTTACTACTTATTATGCATTGTAATGCACATTTATTTTTTCCTGTATGAGCTTTACAGATTACTGTCATAGTTTTAGTAATTTTTCTATATTGAAATTTGGGTAAAATTTTCTGTTATTTTTTATAGTATTTTTTTGAAAAACAACATGAAATCATTCCAGGAAACCATGCAGGATTATCTGCCCAGATAATGCTTATTGTGGTAATTATTGTTTGTGGATATCAAGAGATTGGAAGATTACTTCAAATTTTTAACTTAAGCTCATTTCTACGTAATCACTCAGAACTAGGGTTAGAGTTGGAGACATGGAAAGTAGATTTAGAATCTCTTTCAGTTCAGCATAACCTACTTGTTTTTTACATCCTGTATGAGGTGATAACTGGGGGCTCCAGAAGCGTGTGTAGGCGTGTACCAATATGGACGATTGGAGTAACTAATTTTGTTCACCTACTTTACATCAAGTTGTGTAAAAGGACTGGAACCCATGGGCAGAGGGTATATTCACTTGACTAACACAGACAGTCCCGGAACCAGTAATTGAACTTTAATAAGGAAAGCCTCGATATTTACTGGCAAGTATATTTTTCCCCTTGAACAATATTACTTATCGAGAAAGAAAATTCTTGTATGAGTATGCCAATTTAATACGTTTGTTTGTTGTAATCAACAAATCCGAAAGCAATGTATTAAAAATAATTGTAAGAATGTAATATCTTTAGTAATCATGCTAAGCTTCTTCAGTAATCATGCTAAGCAAAGCAAAATTCTTCAAATGAACATAAATATGTACGCAGTACGCTACCACAAATATTCAGATGGCCATTGTTAAATAGCCTGTCAAGGCAAAATATAAATATTGCTTAGTCTGTTCCAGTGGCTCTCAACTTTTATTTTTATGTGACCCAATTTCAGCCCCAATATACCGGTATATCTTTGGCTCACAAAATATTTACTGTAATAGAAATTTCAAGTATCATAAAGTTTTTTTTTGATTAACGGTAATATAAACAAGACAGTAAAATATGGCAAAGATCAAACTAATCTTTTTGTCTATTTAACAGCTTGGCCAACTAGAAATGTAAATCTTGGTTCAATTTCAACCATACGTTCTACTTGGAACCTACTGTAAACCTATTTGAAAAATCCACTCGAGAACCACTGCTCTTCACAAATTTAGTGTAATTATTATTTTCCAATGGCTTGAATGGGTATGGTTAATATTTAAGCAAGTCTGTTCATAAAGGTACTTTCCATTCTTCCTAGTATTGATTAAGTGCAGTTCATTGGTTTACCTGATACACTGATTTAATGGTTATTTCAGTGCAACAGGAAGTCTAAAATGGATATAGTTATTCTGGTTAGTAGGCAAAGATAAAAAGAAAAACCTTTCAGAGAGAAAGGGAAATTTTATAACTACTGAATAATTTGAAATAGATCAATGCTGTAATATGCGTGATTAGTATAAAAACGGTATATCATTTAATGTTTCATTAAATTTAATTCTGACTTGAAGATTATTCTAGAATTGGGTTAAATTTTTTTAGCAGAAATTATTACTTTTTGGAAAATTTGCCACTGAGAAAAAATCAGCAGGCTCAAAATACAAATCATCAAGTATGATTTTCTACCCAAAGGTCAATAAAAAGCATTCTCAATTGGAAAGGGTCGCGGACGGACATCAAGAATGCCAACTACCTATCCAGACATGAACAGCCCTGAATCCATCCCTGCCTTAAAATATAACAATCACTCATAACAATGTGCCCTAATTGGCAATTGAACTTTTTAAAACTTCGATTTTCCAAAAGATATACTAACATAAATCACAAAATATATCAACTGAATATTGTAGGATATAAATTCAAGCAGCTATTCTACTATATAGCTCAACTTCTACTGGCAACTTTCACAATCCCAAGCCATATCTATCAAAGGATATCAACAAACTGTATTGGTGAATACAAAGTTGGATATTTTTAGAGCATTACTCATCATTAGCCCCAGTCAATGGACATGATCCAATGAAATACCATACATCGGTCATACTTGCTTGACTGTATTTTGACAGAAGTTTTATGCTTGGGTTACCAGCAAAAAATTGGGACACAAAAGTCAGTGAACCATGCAAAGAGAACACCAATCGTTTTAAAGGGTTTTGTAACAATTTTGAGCTAATATATACTAAAAATTAAACACGCTAATAATCTGTCGAACATGGAGAACTGGCCAGGGAGTCTTGAATAGCAACAACATGCCAAGTGCGAGGAGCTGATTTGGTGTCAGTCAAGGATTGGAAGCTATGAAGTACAACAACAGTACCAGGCTATCGAAATATTAGAAACTCACCAAGCTAAAAGTTTCATCGGAAAGATTACGTTTCTTATACTTGACATACAATATAATGTAGGCCATGAAGCATTACAATATCACCAGACAAAATATACATATCCATCACACATAACCATTCAAGCGAGGAAAATGTCAATAATGGAAACTTTATGGTATTCGACGTACACACCTCTACAAACTTGATAAAAACTTTACCGCTGAAAGAAAATCACTCCTTCATTTATATTTAACTGCCCACAAGGTATAAATAAAATAAAGTTATTAGGTAGTGGTTGATTGTCAATTCATTGATCAATTTAGAACAGGCAATTCATAAAATTTTCAGTGGTAAACATGGTGACAATCAGGTCAACAATAGGATTGGAAGTACTTGATCTATATTCGTAAAGCAGGCATTCACATCCAGTAAAGCATGACAAGCTGACTGTATGATGGAGTGGGAAAATATCCTCAAAATAGTGCATCCATTTGATTATTATATTTGGTATGAATTTGAATATTATTTGGGATAACAAATCAGACACTTAGCGTTTCTGTATATATAAGTATTTTGAGTAATTCACTACAATGTCAATAATTTGATTTACAATGCTATATATAAAAACTGAAATTAAATTGAAATCATTTAGAACTCATCTTCGAAGCCTCAAAAAATTTTCAAATGCAAATTAAATGCAACAACAATATGACACACTTGACAACAATATACAACAATTGGGATAGTTTGGGCAAAGAGAGGAAGGATGACAAAGGTTCTTGCAAATAAGGGTTGACTACTATTTCACATCTGGAGTAATTACTACATTTTGCATTATGAACCATCACCTAACCTAACAACAGTTTATAATACGCTGTTGCTACTGATATCACTGTATTTGGTTGTAAAGAAAAGTCACCAAATTGTGGTGTGTATCAGAAAAGGGCCACCTTATTGGTTCAAGTTGTCATTTGTTAGCAAAGCAAAAAGTCCCCAACATGATTGTTTACTTACTTCCTTATCCGTTACACGCGAAACTTTATGAACAATAAATTTAAAAATGACGAGGGAAGATTGAATACAAACGAAAAGATATCAGTTGTCACTTTCCAATTCAATATAATTTAGAAAGAATACAATTGTACAACACAATATGACAACATGCTAAAGAGAAAAGGATTTTGAATAAACAAAATATGGTACTCCTGAAGTATGTGTACCAGGTTAGGGTTAGGGCATAATTTTATTCTGATTTTCCTTATTTTAGTTCTTTAGCGAGTTCGGGGACCGTCTGTGTTAGCCAATTGAATATCCCCCTGCCCATAAGTTTCAGTTCCTTTACACAACTTGATATAAAATAGGCGAACAAAATTAGTTCCATCCATATTGGTACACATACTTCTGGAGCGCCCAAAATATTCCTTAGATAGAAATATATTGAAATTGAGCAGGAAAAATATTGACTTCCAAATATGTTGATTTCTATAACGAAATCTATTCATTCAAACAAATTGTCTGTGGCTTAATTATGATTTGGTTTTCCTCGTCAGATAGGATTTATTATTTATGTAGTTTGAGTATCACAGTTGGTCAGAAACCTATAAAAGAATGAAGCTCTCAGACACTAGCTTGGAAGAGAAGAAAATAAGTGAGAATACCTAATATATGCCCACTGAAACATATTAGTCTTGTGGAATACTGGTTGTTAGACAAATTATTCAATTATTCCTATGTGAATGGGTAAAAATCTGCAATTTATATTCCGTTATATATGTTAAAAAACATGACCAGAGGAACACAGATGTAATCAATTTCAGAATAAATCATGAATCAGTTATATAGGCCTCTACAATTCCTGTCACACAAACAAAAAAATTTCCAAACCTTCAAAAAATGTGCTTATAGACTGTTATAGTACTATTTTTCATGCTACAACACAGTCGAAAGTATAATTTTGGAAATACTGTTTAAATTATAACAAAGAAGTTCATTCTTCAAGTTGACAGCAATTAATCCTACTCTATCATTATCACCTGTTCCATGTTTGCAGACAAAATAATTTACTCGATATATCTTTCATGACGTATCACCGATATTTTAAGAAATTGATCAATGACCATTATGTAATCATAATTGAAGTTTTGCTATGACCACAAAACAGGTGTAAGCAGAAATAGATAACTTTATTAATTAAGTCAGGAAATGGCAACTTGAGCTGACAGTGCTTCTAAATGATCTAATTAAAGCCTTGTCATTTTTACTGATATGATACGCCTCAGAAGCTCAAACCTGGAATCCCCTACAAATAAAAGTCCTTTACAAGCAAGCAGAGTCAAAAGTTTATTATAATTTGTTTTGTACGTTCTTGCCTTGAACTTGAACTCCACTTAGTGCAAAACATCTAAAATTAATAAGCAGAAAAAAAACAATACATAAATAATGAACCAAGTTCCGCTTGCGGTAAACAGTTACATTTTCAGGGTATACACTGAACATATTTACTCAGACTTTGCAATGCGCAAAACATCACAAGACCAGCAGATTACATTTGCTTTGTGCACATGCACAACTGACTGATATACGAGTTCAAAAGACCATTGCAATACTCTGCAGCTGGTTTATTAACGTAACTGGTCTAAAAGCACGAACATAAATGACTGTAAACTTCTCTCCAGAGTCTCCAGGAGAAGTATGTTCAAAAACGATTACAAAGTCGATGCAAAGTACCAATTCTGTCACAAAACTTCACAACATAAAGGGCTGCTCTTGCAAAAACTTTTTCGAGCGATTCTCAGAGTGGTTGAAACAAGACTATGTTAGCGAATAAGTTGAACATTTTTGACAATTATTCATTGAAAGGTTCATTGTCTTAAATGAATTCATTACAAATTTTACGCAAACATGATAAAGTAGAAAACCCCGTCATAAATCTTCTTCAATAATTAATCCAGACCCATAAAAAAATATTTTTAAAAGCTAATAATGGAGTTCATTCAACTGCAAAATTCCTCCACACTAAAGATCTGGGAGTATACACTATGCCGAGTTGAAATTTCAAGAAAGAGTTGTAATACAACATAAGATGCATTACATCATAGAACAAGCAAAACTAATTTTCTTGATTGAATTTGTTTCCCATAATCTATTCATACCTGACCTTAGCCCCACCGAATCATTAGCAATTTTAAATATAGTTGCCAAATATTCAATCTCAGTGACCCATGGTTTGTCTTCGTTCCACACCTGAATACTATTTTTTTTCGGTACTCCCGTAGTATGTGAACCAAGATGGCGAACACCGGAACGTAGTATGTGTACCAGGGGAGGGTTAGGCCATAATTTCAGGTACAAATACTAAGAGAGTCACTTGACTAATCCCCGAACTCGTAATAGAACTAAATATAGAAAACTGGTATAGAATTATGGCCTAACTCTAACCTGGTACACATACTATGTTCAGGTGTCCGCCATCTTGATTCACATACTATGGTCTACGGCGACGCTTTTTTTCTTATAATTCCCTACATCAGTACAATTTTAAGCTTGAAAAAATAAACCTAACCATAAGACTAGAGCAAAACAATAAATCTCAACACCATTTCAATACCAAATTGCCTGTCAAAAGATATCGCAAGGCATTCTGGCTCCTGACATAAATACTGCAATGTTGAACATCAACGAGTGCATATTTATATAATACTAATGGGGGCAATAACTCACTCAAATGACCTTTAGTGGGTAAACATATTGGCAGCTGGTTTCCACCCACCAAACAAATATACGAACCCATTCCTGCCTCACACTGTCCAGTGTGTACTAAATAGCACAAACACAAACACTGCCTTTCGAATATGTGGCCTAGTTGTTAAATGTGTACGGAACTAGTTATTTACTGTATTTTATATCTTTTGACACAATAAACTTGGCATGGGGCAAAGTGATGAAAATAGGCATGACCTTCTATTCTGCATGGTGAGCTATTCAACTTTGAATATTGAGACTTTGTTACTGAGCACAAAGTTGAGATGTTTTGATGAACATTAACATTGCACATCAATTTTCCAATAGAAAAAACAGTGCACAAGAGAACCTTTTCAAATATATTCCTGTGAAAACTATACAATTCCTGATATATACAGTTTTACTGGATCTACCCCTCTAGAATAAATAAATAATGGTCTGTTTCATCGTAAAAATTACTGAAAATCAGACACTTACTGTTTATCCGATTCCCAAATGCATCTTGTATTTCTCCATCTTCTTCATTGTCACAAGGGAAAAGTGTGTTTGGGCGATCTGTGCCCTGATCTTGAACAATTCCAGAATTCAACTATGAAATTTGTAAAGATAAAAAAAAAAGGTTTCGATTGATATTTGGGGAGAAGAAACTTCATAAATTGCGCTCTCGTCTGATCACATTAATCTGAAGTTGGAATGGTTGTTAACACCATCATGGTGCATGAAAAGTCAATTCAATATAATTTTGTAAACGTCAAGTGAAACAAAAAATGACTGAAAATAAAAGCAAAATGTCCAGAGGAAGTAGAGGTGAATACGTGAATTGTGAAGTCTGATATATTTCAAATGAAATTTGAATTATAAAGTTTTAGAATGGAAGTGTACAGGGTGTCTATAAAATCCATTCACAATTTCAATTTTGTTATGAAGTCAGTTCTCAATATATCCTAACGCTGTTTGTTGTTTTTAAATCAGTAATTGTTTAAGTATTTTAACGTCATTCAATACATCTGTGAGAGCTAAAACAATATATGGATCTTATGGACACCCTACATATCTCAAAATGCATGCTCAAATGCAAAAAGCTTCCACAGACAGCCCATTCATTATGTTACGGCATAGTAGAAAAAAAGGGTCGAAATTCTTGCCAGTCAAGTCTTCTTCAATTTCGTAATCACAGATTGAGTTATTAAATAATTATCAAACCTGTTCGATTCCATGATAATTGTGGTGTTGTTGCATATCGATATGATTATGTCCATGATTGTCATTCGGTAAATAGCCAGCCATTTTATATCGCTCAGAACATGAATCTTTTGTAAATGTTGTATCTTATTACTTTGTTTCTAAATTTTTTTTGTTTTATTTTTACATGATCTATGAATATTAAAATTCCGATTACAAAAAAAAACTATTTCACAAACAAGTGAAAATTCTGTGGTGTCATGCCAAGTCCCAACATAGGCAGTTACTTATTAATAAGTACTTTATAGATTGCAATATTCCTGTTCGTTTGCATATTTGCTTAATAATACAAATATATAACGAAAAAGTTTTTGGCATGACAATTGCTGTTCTAAAATCATACATCAAATCTCTCAAACTGAATAGTCAACTACATATACCCTGCTGAAAGTACAGTTTAGATGGTTTTGAATGAATAACACGCCAATAATATTTCAGCATATTATGATTGTATTTTGAAGAAGAAGTATTAATTTTGAAGATTGTTCAAACTCTGAATATTGTCCAACGCTTTCAATTTAGTCAAATCCAATCATTTACCCAGATATTTGAATGATATCCTTCTGAGTGGGCCAGTTACACATACTAGACTTGATTACTAGTCCGGAGGCTCAGAACTCAATATGAAAAACTCTGAATGAAAAACAGTTTATTTACAAATGTTAATCCAACAGCTAGACCAGGGGTTCCCAAGCTTTTTTCAGGATGACCCCAAATACATCTATCAAGTTTCCAGTGCGACCCCAGGTCCATATATATATTTTTCATAAAACTTTACAGCTTCTTTCACTGAACTTTTAAGTTTGGTCATGTGGTGGTATTAAGTAAAATAAGCTAAAACCAAACAAGCGCCTACATTTTCAATAGAATAAGCATAGAGCGATGCCTATGTTCCTGTTTTACAGTAAGCCACAAACTGCTAAATTTAACTTGGTTTGTCAAATCTTAGATGTTTTGTACATCCATCCTCTACCATACCTCAGCGACCCCACGACCTGTTTGCGACCCTACCTACTTATCACTCCGACCCAATTCGGGGTCACGACCCCTGGTTTGAGAACCCCTGAGCTAGACCAACATTTATATAACAATAAGAAACATAGTGTAACAATCGGGGTCATTATGTCGTTATTTTCTTCGATATTTTCAACGGAAATTTAAATCCATAAAACTGTAGTCTTAATTTCAGCAGACTTATGTGGACCGGATAAAACACTTTGGTGGGCCGGATCCGGCCCACGGGTCGTAATTTGCCCGCCCCACCCCTGTCCTAATATCGTGTCATTCTCTATCATGCCACTCTCAAACATTTTTTGAAAGCTAATGATTTTTAATCATTAGACTTTTTCATACACTTCAACCATCCATTTAGTACCATCAACTTCTGTTTGTTCTTCCCCTGGAATATCTTCATTGTTTTCAATTATTTTTTTGAACCCATCAAGTTTTGGTAAGAAGACGTCACATTCATAATCAGCGAGAACTCTTGTTAAGATAACTTTACCACAAACTGAAGACTCAAATAGTTGTTTGTAAATTTCCGCGCCTCCTATACAAAATACTTCATGAATTTTTGACGACCATTCGTCAGACGTGATCAGTTTTAAAAAATCTTCTAAAGATTTTGACACTCCGTCCATTTTTTCTGCTTTTTCAGATACAGTTCGAGACAAGACAAAATTGTAACGCCCCGGTAATGCTCCCGGTAAAGATTGCCATGTTTTTCGACCCATTACAATCACATTTTGTTTTCCTTCGGGTGGGTTTCCCTTCGTAATTTTTCGAAAATGTTTCATTTCTTTTTTTAATCTCCATGGTAAGGTACCTTTATAGCCAATACCTTCATTTTTGCAACAAGCGACAATGCTGTGAATCTTCAGTGACATTATGATAGAAAGTATTGGTGAAATTAACTAAAAATTCTGTATAATAAGAAAGTGAATTTCAGTTAGATGAACACAACAAGTCAAAGCAATTATTTCTGAGTGAAAATTAAGCAAACAAATCATAGAAATACAACAGGCACATTCTGAAACATTGCAATTCTACAAATCTGAATGAGGACGAACAAACTTGTAATTCCAACAGAAAATAACATTCGTAATTTAGATTCTAAAATGCAAAGGAAAGACTACATAATGACCTACAAAGCACACTAGGCCTTCGATAAGCATTGTGAGAATATATATTACAGTCAAATAAAAGAAATAACAGAATAATTTCATTAATATTGACATTTTGTCTACAGTTTTAATTTTATATTTCTGGATGAGGATCACTTTCTCTACAAATAAACAGGAACTATAATTCATTGGAGTGGAACATTAAAATGAATAAAGAATTTGTGAGCACTTTAGATAAAGGGTCTAGTCTACATTAAGATGATTTGATCTCATTTCAGCACTTCAAGGAAAGAAGGATAGTACAAATTACAGGAATCACTGAGGCATGATTGGACAGAACAATCTCATTTTAACAAGATAGTATCCATGCCGCAATTTTTTATTCATTCAACGGTAGTATCAATGTTGGATTGGATCAATATTATAAGTGTTAATTATACAGAAGTAGGCTAGACCCTTTACCAACCAGCATTGAGTACAGTAAAGTAAAATCATTTTTGAAAATTTTTTACCAGGAAAAAATATCCAACCGCATGAATGAAAAACTATGAAGTTTTAGAATTGAAACTAAAATTAACAGTGTATAATAATTTGAGTGATGCAAAAATAACATTATAGTAAAAAGCGGGAATTCATTAATGCAGTCAAGTACCATCTTAATTTTACAATGTTGAATATAATGTTTCTCAACTGATCAGTCAGTCAATTACTTTGAGTCATAAAAGGATTTAGTTCTACTATTTCTGTGTGATAAATTGGGGGAAAAACGGTAATATCCACATTTTAAACTTCCTTATTCAACAATGCTTACTAATACCAACAATTCTAAAATTCTATATAATTGAAATGAATCGTTTCGAAATTACATAGAAAAGCGACGTTGACAACAAAAATTCTTCTTTGAGTAACATTCAATTAAGTGAACTTGATAGTGTGCCAAGCAGAAATGAACCAAATACTACAAACATATCCTAAATGATCCCAAAATTCAAATCAGTATATACGGTTTCAAATATCAGTACCATCACATTGCATATTTTTGAGTCCACTGTCTGGCCGTTTCATTATACTTGCACATGTCAGTCTTATATGTTCTGGCGATATCCGGTGATAGAGGATCATCAGGATTTGGATCAGTGAGTAGGGAGCATATTGATAGCAATACTTTACTAATGGTTAATGCAGGTGACCACTGTGACCTTAGTATGTCTAAGCAGATACTACCATTGGTATTAATATTTGGATGATAGATACGAGTTGAAAATGCAATCTTGGGGGGTTTAAATGGATAATCAGTAGGAAAATGAATTGATAGGAAAAA
The DNA here is from genome assembly GCF_964204865.1 of Styela clava. Taxonomy (NCBI): domain Eukaryota; kingdom Metazoa; phylum Chordata; class Ascidiacea; order Stolidobranchia; family Styelidae; genus Styela; species Styela clava. The sequence goes on from NC_135263.1 coordinate 5,167,363, forward strand.
CACTCCTCCTTTATACGGACTATCTTGCGGTCCCATTATCGTTGCTTGCCAATGAAATAAATCATCTCCAACTGGTCCGGCACTGCATTGCGCAGGTGGATCCCTTCCTATATCTTGTAATTCTTTAGTTATTCTTTTCAGAGCCATCTTGTATTTGACAGTCGTTGGTATATTAAACAGTATAACAAGCAATTGGAATTCTCTAAATTTCATGCAAAATAGATGACATCATTGAGCCTTGTATATTTCAGTACTAACTAGACTCCTCCACTAAAAGTAAGGCATTGTTCTCCGATTCTAAGATATCCCGATATTAAGTTCAATAAAAACACTCTTTTGTCTCTGAAACAAGTCAGTCTGGCAGGAACGTCGACAGATGTGTCAGTTTGTGCCATGCCTGTCTCGACAATAATTTAAATCAATCATGACATGCACCAGCCGTGACATTATCAAAATTGTATTTTTTTTTTTGGTAAAAACTGTCAAATTATTTCCGAGGAATCCAATGGTGTGGTTCCTTTTAGTTTATTGCGCAGTGCCGATTTGCCAATATGGAGACTCAAACTGTTTCGTATAAAAGAGGTTTGCACTCATTGTCATGATTGATGTCATTTTAAGTAGGGGCTATTTTTGGAATCGGAGAACAGGAATTATTGAAGAAAGTTTGATACGAATATTCTTATACTATCGAACAAGTGTTGATCTTGCTATTTCTTACTTTCTGCACTAGGTTAAGACCAAATTTTACTTCAATAAATAAATGCACAGTAATCCCCCCCGAATCTGACAATTGCTACACTTTTAATGATTACACTTTTGATGATGGTACGAAATATTTAATTTTGAAATTATTTGAAACCCAATAATTTTAAATCCACTATAACAAATTACATGAATTTTTTAAATTGACTTCTATTATCATTATGACAGTCAAAAATTTAAATATCATAACGAAAAATGAATGTCAGCATATGGAGGAAAAATAAGTAAATAATGAAATATTGGTCGATTTTAGAGATTGAAAGTCGGTTCAACTTCTGTCGAGTCTCACTTCTGTACTTCGCTAACTAAATAAATCAGTCGAAAACTCATGTTGTGCAATAAAATAACAGCCTCAAAGATAGACCTCCACTTTAAACTTTGATTGGTTCAGGAGCCGTTTTAAACCTTATTCAACAGTTCAAGGTTTTGTTAGAATAGGATTCACATATTCATCCCGGGGGAGAGGAAAACCGATAAGATGGCTCAACCATATGGCAAACCACGGCCTCTCGTCTGGTTACCGGTAGTTATTTGTTTCCGGAAGCATGGATTTGATGGTGGAGGAAGCCGTAACCGACCAGCGGTTACGTGAACCACCCTACTGCCCTACCAGCCTACGGGCACGGCGGCGTAGAGTCCAGCAATTCTCTCGCACATAACCATCCCCGCATGGGATTCGAACCCACACAGAGTACCATAATCAGAGGTGCGATGGTGAACCTATTCCTAACGTTTAGCACGATGGGCCACACCGCCGCGCCTGATTTCATAATCAGGTTTTATTCATTTGTTTTTTATCAATCATTTTATCTTATCGCCTCTTATGCTGATTATGGAGTCCAAATAAACTTATTTTATCAGTTCAGTGAGTGACAACAAAAGTTTCCAAATAAACATCTACTTCTGTACTTGCTACCCTATTTTTCGTCCACTTGTTATTCTGTTATTAAAATTGATGCCAAAATTTGGGGATACAAGCCCCTAAGACTTTTTTGTGCCAAATAAATTCCCAAAACGAGCCCCTAATACTTATGGTTAAATATACCTTAATATAGACCACTAACAATAAATTTAGACTTTAGGTCATAGAACAATGGAAACTGAGGTCTTCAGGGTCAAATTCAATATTCAAACATTGACGTTGCTAAAGCAGTACTGGTACCGTAACGCGCTGGTACATATGAACTCATGAACGGTTTCAGTCTTCTGCTTTGTGAGACCTATCTCAATTACCAATAACACCGCGATATCTACATCATTTCTCCAGTTTGCATTAAATTAGTCCCGACCTGCCCATGGCGATTCAAGGCCAGGCGAAAACAACATAAATATATGCAGTGATGATCGTCGTCACAAGATGTCGTTTAAATTATTTTCTTCTCGGTCATTAGGTGTCAGCAATGACATGTCATTGTCAAAGCCCATATATACCTAATCATTGCTGTCCGTTTCCTCCACTCTTGACCAAAGACAAATTCTAACTACAGTATGCCTCACCATTGTAAAATTATCCATGCCCCTTTGCGAGTGATTTCGCAATGTGGTTCTTGGAACAGAATTTTCATATTTCTCCCGTGGAAAAAGAAAGTCGATAGATCGGGTTATTCTATACCAGAGGTGGGCAACATACGGCCCGCGGGCCGGGTCCGGCCCGCGACGAGATTTTGACCGGCCCGCTGACTGTGCATCAGTACATTAGGATATTACATTACTACACTTTTAGTACATTATGATAAATTTATTATGTGCTTTTTTGGTCTCAATTTTTTGTAAAGTTTAAACTTTACTTTAAACGCGATTTATAATTTTCTTTCTTGCATTAGCGAATAAATATGTGATTAAGATATTGGATACTATTCATGTTATAATCTGGCCCGCCGAGGACTTCATTTTACCACACCTGGCACGCCGACTAAAGAAGTTGCCCACCCCTGTTCTATACAATAACTACTCTAAATTAACATTTGGTGTACTGTAGCCTATTCCTTCAAAATAAACTTCAATGTGTTGTTCGGTATTCGGGTTAAGTTGGTACGTGCATCAGCACATCTTAAATCTTTTTAGATTCTGCCAACCATTTGTATATTTGTCTGCTATACTTTGTACCGTCTCCTCATTTTGTGATGGAAATCGAAATACACTTTATTTTTTCATTTTACTATTGCCACCAGGATAAAACTCCTGGAAAACAAAATGCCCATATTTGCATATTTGAGATATTTGCGTTATTCCTTGACAAATCACTAACATAACTGAAACATAAATAAAACTGAAGTACAGTTCACCATTATTTACGAAAATTTGTTCGATTAAAGAAGTGTCCGAGCGGCTGTTAAAATGTGATTGTTACGTCATCTGTATAGCCAATGTTATGAAAGTAGAAAGGAAGTGGTTTCTCGGGGAAACATATATTGCAAAAGATTTGTGTTGGTTGCGGGTGGAATCATAAAACTAATGAATGCCGACATAAATCAGGCAAAGATCAGGATCAGTAATATGCTGTGAGACGAGGCCATGAAAAGCGCTTAGAAAGTGAGTTTCGCAGCGCACATCTAGGGAATATATAAATTCTTTGGTTTTGTATGAGAATGAACATACTGAAAGCATTACAGCTTGTTCCCACTAACTAAAGTTGCGCATTTTACGTAATACATGCTTTAAAAATCGTGCAAAAAATTGGATATTGGGTCATTAGAAAATTCCCCGAAAATAAATATTCATAGGTTTACAACGACACAGTATGAAAAGTTGCTTTCATTTTATAGAAGCCAGCAAACGCATCAATTTTATGCGATGAAGTCACAAATTAACACCGTGAGCACAAAAACGCAAGCAAATCGGTTAAAATTCTGAAGCAAAAGTGAGAATTCTCCGGAAAATCAATAACCACAGGTTTACAACATTCTTCCCTGTTTCCACAAACGTGCATTACAATCAATGCGGTGCGGTCAATATTTTCTGAATCAAATATACTGTAATGTAGCCAAGGGCTACTCAACGATTTTTACTGAAGATCCGCATACAAAACTTCAAAAATATTCGGGTCCGACCGGTCTTTCCAAAAATTATATTTCGGCATCATTAAAACGCACTTCCTCGGCCTACTAATGATTATTAGCTAATCAAGATTGTATATTATGGCGTTATAGTCTTTTTGTGATGTCTCGGGTATTACCAAATCACCAGTAGACAGGAATATTACAATTTATTATACGGCAAAGTAATACGTCAGTATAACACAGCTTAACACTAGACCAGGGTGGTTCAAGGTTGTCGGCCTCGCGGGCCACACTATTAGGGCCCGTTCACACTGACGCATAGGTTTGCGTTGCGTTGGGAACGGAATCCAACGCACTTGCGTTGAGGGTGTTCATACTTCGAATGCGTTAACGCAGCGTGCTACGGTTCACTTGTTACGTAACAATGGGGGAAAACCTAACCAATTATTAATTACCCAGACCCGAAAAATGGAAGTTGCGAAGTTAATAGAGTTGGTTAGGGAGAAGGATTGTTTGTGGGCGGTTGGGGCGGTAGATTACCGGAACAAAATTTTGAAGGAAAAAGCGTGGATAGAGGTTGGCGAGGAAATGGGAATAAGTTTAATCTCGCACTTCGTGGACTGGGAGGACAGTCATTTTAAGTCATATTGTTTTATTCTCATATTGTTCAGGTAAACAGGTGCAATACAAAAACAAACGCTTTTCATTATTTGTCATTTATCAAGCATGCAAAAAAACACTAAAACGTGCCAAAAAAATATTTTTATGACGAAACAACAGCAAATGCGTTTTTTACTCTCCCGCCAATGCGACGCGGGCCACATAAGGCCCGCGGGCCTGGGTTTAGACTTTAGACCACCTTGCACTAGACCAGGCCTGCACAACTCAAATCACCACGAGGGCCGCAATTTAATGAAACACTTTCTTAACTGGGGAGCTTGAAAATATGAAGAATCTTATTTACTTGAGTAAAAACAAGGTACAGTATTTTTGCATATGAGATGGCAAATACGTATTTAGTGGTTCAACTACCTTGGAAACCCACCCTTCATTTTCAATATTCCTTTTTTATTAGAATTAGGTATTGCGTGTTGCAGTATAAACTGACTCCAAAAAAATATTTTACTCAGGTTCAGTTTTGTAAAATTGTCCCAAATATTTGTATGACAATTTATTTAGTCATATCTACCATTATTGGATATTTCCATTGTAGGCTAGACAAACAATCCATTTAGTAGCAATAGATTTCCTCTGTTGTACTTTTTTGACTGTTAAATTACATTTTTCTACAAAATCTGCTCCAATTTATTTGAAATTTTACAGTAAATAACAATATCTTTTGTGCGAAAATTTCTGCACCATTCATAAATGAAGGAATTGTTTTTTAAGTTCTACATTTGAATCAAAAAAGAAACTTCAGTTTCATAAACTGCTAGTAAAAGTAATGGGGTTATCAATAGGTTGCTAATGTGCACCAATGGGTGTGAGATTGTATACCGATATTGTTTTAACCGTGATTCAGTCTGAATACTGAGATATCTAAATCAGGGTTTCTCAAACTGGGGGGCGAGGGGTCGAGAAACAAATTTTTGGGGTCGCGAAGGTCACACCAGTTTCACAGAAAGTTCGATATTTATTGAAACTAGTGCAAATCATTAATCTCACGATTTCGAATATGATCGGGGTAGCGACGCGCTTGCATAACAATGCCGGCTTTGGTTGTTTGACCCAATGAGCATATATATGCTCATTGTTTGACCCGAGAAGTGGCGTGTTTCCAAATCACCCGCGGGCCGCACAGAAGTATTTAGCGGGCCGCATGCGGCCCGCGGGCCATATGTTGTGCAGGCGTGCACTAGACACTTTAAACACAAGAATGAACAAGAGAGCTACGCACAAATAAATGGACACGTTAGACCAGAGCGAATCAGTCCTTACCGGTACCTTTGACGCTACCGGTACCCTCAAAAAAGTTCTGAATTTCCAGTAGCAAGAATTTTGCAGAATCAAAACGTACAGCCAGTCATGACACTGACTAAAATCCGTGTTCCCATGGATAAAAAATAATACAGCAAAATTTTTTACGAAATATCAAATTTCATAGAATTCACGCAAAATTTTGAAATAAATAAAAGTAATAGCCTTCTAGCGAAAAAATTAAGCTTTAACCACTGAAAATTTCAAAGCAATTGGTCCAGTATTCGAAGAGAAAAGCGAATTTTTAAAAACGTGTCAAAGAACAAGAACAACAACAACAACATAATATTGAAACGATCGTTATGTCCACTACGTGTCCAATAACAAGCACGCCGACAGGTAGAAGCAAGGAGCAATTACGAGAATACAATTATGACAGCATAGTCACCAATCTAGTACGTGTTAAAAAACAACAAGCTATGACGTGAATACACAACACTTTTCATATATATTTGAATCTATAAAATTGATTTCATAAAAAGAAACTTCCGCGGCCGGTTATAGCAAATCAAGATTGTTTATTATGGTGTTATAGTTTTTTTCATATATTTTCGAAACTTTGAGAGTCATTGAGAGAAAAGTGGGTCTAATGATCCAAAATAAAGAATTAGGTGCGGTCCGAATTCAATACTCAAAAATTCCGGATTTGGACCGCGGTCCGCCAGTTGAGTAGCCCTGGCCAATATAGTCGTACAAGAGAGCTGTGCTCAAATATATGGACACAAGTAACAGTAATAGCCTTCTGGCAAAAAAATCAATCTTTAACCACTGAATACAGTTTTGATGTATTCGGGTTTAGGTTTAGGTAGATTTAATTCCGCATGATAAACTAAAATATTGTACATGACTTTGTAAATATACCGGTAATAGATAGCGCGATAAAACCATGGCAAAAGACGTCGCGGTACGTTCGTGGCAGGAGCTGCCATGAAGTGGTAAGAACTGCGCCTCCGAGCGGCTGTTATAAGGTTATTGTTACAACACGGCGTCAAATTACGGAAGTAAATGGGGAAGTTGTTTCTCAGGGAAACATCCCGTGTCCGTATATTGCGAAGGGCTTGCGTTAGTTGCTGGTTGCAGCATAAACTAGTGAATGCCGACATAAATCAGGCAGATATCAGGATCAGTAATAACGACAATATCCTGCATACCATCTACAAACATCATTTTATAGGGATAGCTAACTATGGCGATGTATAATTTTCTATTGCCAATCCGTATACATTCAATCCTTTTGTCCACGTATACGGATATCCATTTCCCCGACTTACGGTACCGTACTGGTACGTAATTGTATTCGGTTCCGCACAATTCCGAAGGTTTGGTTGTTTTATCATGGATGATGTGGGGGTTTGTTATTAAATGCATTGGTTGCATTCATACGTTATTAGGCTGGTAAAGTTGTAGCGGATACACGGTAATGGTGCGACAGTGATAAACAACCTATACCGGTAAGAAGGGTATAGATCTGATAGATTTGTATATTGTGAAGATTGCACCTTTATACCATACAGCCATATGGGATGGATAGGCCAATTGTTTAGTTTATATGTCAGCATGTAGATGACTAGCTGGAAGCTGGTAGGGGAAACTTTCGGAATTTAAAACAGCAGCAAGCTCCCTGTTATTGTTCATAAAATATGATGTTCCCAGGTTGTGCAGTATTGCCAACGCATTAGCTCAGTCATTATATTATCATCCCTTTAAACCGGTGATTTAGAAGTTGAGCTGGTGATTCTCTCCCCAAAATATGTTTATATGTGGCAATGATCTTGTTATAAAGATTTTGGTTACTTTTATTTTCACTTCAACAAAAAAATTTAATCACTCTAGAAATAAATGAATATCATTAATGCAATCTTTTTCATGCATATTTGGAAATACAGATTAGTTCATCAAATCTTTTCATTCTGTTTTTGAGTAAAGATGTGATCTTCGTTTAATACTTTTTCAGAATGTTATAAATATGAGGGTTTGTATTTTCACACTCTTGTTGATTTTTTCTGAAAATATTTTGGCAAATTCTGAAGAAGGTCGATATCTTTTATACGACTGCAATCCTGGAGAAGGCTTCAATTTAAGAAGAGATGTATTTATCAGAATTGTCAACTTGGTTAAATATTTGAACACGAAAGAAAAATGGACTTTGGTTCTACCACCTTGGGGAGGAATTGGTTACCATTGGAAAGAGAGAAACATGGAACAAAGTAAAATACCATGGTCAAAATTCTTTGACGTTGGAAGTTTGAACGAACATGTGAATGTTATGGAATATGAGGATTATGTTGAAAAAATTGGGGAAGCAGCTATTGATGAAATATGGTATCTTCAAACATATGCCGAGGGTATTGATTTTAATAATTGGGTTGATAAAACGGATGAAAGACCATGTATTGAACCTCCTGTTTATGAGTCTGATGATAACGGAAAAATTAGAGGCTGGTTTTGGGGGTATGAGGAGACATATGCAAAGAAATTCAAATGTGTTTCAGCACTTGGTAACGCTCGCATTTTATCGGAACCTCTTCTTGGCAAAAACACAACTGCGAAATCTGTGATGATTGATCGTGGAGAAAATGTTTTACACGATACTTATGGTGGAAAAGACTATTGGGATGCTAGAAGAAGCATGGTGTTTTCTCGAGAGTTGCGGAACTTCGCTGCTGACTTTCGAAAAAAGTTTCTCGATTCTGATGATGAAAAAGATAAAACTAAACTTCCAGATAACTGGAAAGATAATAAAAGAGAAGATAATTCTGCTGTAGGTGGGCCTTACATTGCCGCTCATGTTCGACGAAAAGATTTTCTACGTGCAAGAAAAGAACATGTTCCAAGTATAAAGAAAGTTGCAGAGAAGTTATCTAGCGTCATGAAAGAATATAAAGTTGATAAAATTTTCATCGCCTCTGATGGTACGGAGAAAGAGATGACAGAACTCGAAAAACTATTGCCAAATATGGTTAGGTACATCCCAACATCTGAAGAAGATAAGAAATACAAAAAGGGCGGGATTGCTATTATTGATCAAATCATTTGCTCTCATGCTCGATATTTTATTGGAAGTTATGAATCGACTTTTACATTCCGCATAACCGAAGAAAGAGAAATTATGGGATTTTCAAAAGAAACGACTTACAATAGATTTTGTGGCGATGATGAAAAAGATTGCCAACAACTTACAAAATGGAGGATTTCTTGGAATAGTGACAAAGAAATATGGCAGTGATTCCAGACTTGAAAACGACTATGGATTTAGAAAATTTATCTTTGTTCAAAATTCAAATCATATGCCTCTAACACCTTTAGTTTATGTATCTGCTTATTAAAACTGGGGTGCTGCCTTTTTGTAATGTTTCCCTTTTTTAATGTTCATTATTGAGTCTCTTTCTTATATATTATGTTGTATGGAATTCTATTTCGTTACACAGACATCTATACCATCCTCACACTTTGAAATCTATTTGTCCCGCCTCAAACTAGGGAAAAGGGTGCTCCAGAAATGTGTGTACCAATATGAGGATAACTAAGTTTGTTCGCCTACTTTACATCAAGTTGTGCATAGGGACTGAAACCTATGGTCGGGGTATATTCATTTGGCTAACACAGACAGTACCTGAACTCGTTATAGAACTAAAATAAGAAAAATAGGAATAAAATCATGGGCTAACCCTAACCTGGTACACACACTACTGGAGTACCAGGAAAAGTTTCATTTTACTCTTGAGGTTTCATTTCAAGGTCTTTCAACATCAAATTTTCAAAGAACGTCCAAATGAGATTCATATGAACGTTATGGTACTCTTATAATTTTTTGAAATCATATGCAATCAAAGGTTCATCTTAAAATACTATAGTATCTGTAGAGCTAAATATCATTGAAGCGTCTAGATTATTTTGTACTGGAGACCACTATTGAATTTCTTGATATTGCAGGATAGTACTGCTTTGATTCATTTCTTGCCTTTTGCTGTTGAGATTACACCTTTTGCATTTACTTGTGTGCTACATTTCAAAATCGGTGGAGATGGTAATCAGTAGGGTTTTATTCAGACCAAACTAGTATTTGTCATGATTAATTCTCTCAATCATGCCCAAAGAAAAATAGATTAAGATGGGGAGTCTGCGGACAAACTAGCTAGCTTACTCAATTAGTCTGTAATTGAGCAGTTCTTTCTCATGCTAATCGGCATGTTACATCAACAGCTTTATCAATCAATCCGGTCACCATTCTAGTTTAATTCATGAAGCCATAACGGCTCAGTCTCCTGAACCAACCCAACCTACTTTTTTAGCATGGAAAGTAGGGACCGTCACCAAAACGACTCGAAAAATGTGAATCAGAGCAGGTAGCACAACTTTTCCCAACCGTCAAGTCAGTCTAAACCGCAATTACTACAATAACCTTTTGCCCAAACAAACAAAACTTATGCAAGTGTTATAAGTATTTCTGAGAAAAGCAAAGATGAATGAAATTACATGATACAGATCATTGCACAAGGCAGAAAGAAGGGAACATGGCAGTTTTGATACACAGAAAGTTCCAGTGAACATAGCTAATCAAAAAGTTGCGATTATGTCTTGATCTCTCGATAATTGAATAGTCCCCTCCTAAAAAATATTCAGCAAAGTACTGAAATAGAGTGATTTAACGATTTGAACAAACATTATTCTTCGAAGTCCACAATCATTTTCTTAAGTCATGGTGAAGATAGGAAATGAAATGTGCACAGGTGTTAAATGCTGCAAAACTGCACTTAAAAAAATGTTAAAAATTTGGGGATTCTATGCGCACAACACTGATTTCTCGAATGACGATACAGTGTTGGGTAGAAAGTCCCTAAACCACGAATCGATAAGAGGTGAGGGTCATCCGTGTCGAATCCTAAGTCCAAGTCAATATTTCTCACTGGCGGTTAGTTCTGTTCCAGTCATTTATTTTGATGAATGGTAACTCAAGTCCTCAGAAAAACATCACTTTCTTAACAGTCTTCATCTGACCATTCAACAGTTTCCTAGAAGAGTGAATGCTATTACATATTGGAATCATTTTCTTAGACATAGTGCTGCTCGGAATGAGAAACGAAATATGTACAGATGTGTTGAAATATAAGGAGGAAGTCCAACTGGTTTTATATTCATAGTTCATCATCAGATTGAAATGAGAGAGCAAGAGACATTTTGTCATTTTCCCCATCGTCTTCGTCTGGCGATTCAACAGTTTCCTGGAATTCAGAGTTAGAATGTTATTTTGTATCTGATATTCTTAAGTATCCAGGAGGAAGGGAGGTCAATATAATGTCTCAATTATTTGTCTAACCCAAATGTTGATACGAATAGCAGACTCCCGATTTCTTTTCCCGGGCTAGGAAAAATGTCGACTCAGACACGAGCTCTGATGAAGTCAAATTTTAAAAACAAACTTTTGTATGTGCAGGCCTTCTTTGATAGACTGTTAAGAACACTTAGTAAACTTAAGTTTCTTGGAAAATTCTGACTTATTTTATCACCATTGAAAAATGTCTGGAATCCAACTCAGAATTTCCACTTTGTGACTTCAGATAGAATTTACATATTTATTCCGCGGGGAGAGGAAAGTCGATAAGATGGCTTAATCATATTGCGAACCACGGTCTCTCGTTCAGTTACAAGTACAAGTCGGGTATGCAATTAGTTAGCCAGTTATTTGTCTTTAGAAGCATGGACTTAATGGCGAAGGAAGCCTTAACACGTGAACCACCTTACGACTTCGAGGAATCCAACAATCCTCTTGCACAAACCATCCTCGCATGTGATTCAAATAGAGTGTGGTGGCTCGGGGTTAAAATTCCAAGCTCACATCACTGATTCATACATACATACCCTATATTCCTTTGATTCATCCACACTTTCATCTGATTCAATGAGGTTTCTCTGTGGTAAAGCTGTTGATCGACGTTTCAATTTTGCTTTCCTGCTTTTTGAACTATTCCAAGGTGAATCTTGACAAGATATGACAAAAAAATGACTTATGGAGTCATATATACAAAAATATCATGCATTCGCACTCGCGAAAGTCTTTATAAAAACTGTTCAAATATCGTACTTTTTATTTAAATTAAATCTAATACCCTTAACTTACTAATTTTTGAATTAACGTTTGATGCAATAACCCTTTATATAGATTAAAATGATAGATTTCTATGTAGTGCTTCTGACATAGAAGTATTCTTAACAATTTATTATATCAAATTTTTATACCATTCGATTATTTGATTCATAAATACGATAGGATTCCTTGAATCAGAATATAAAATATAATAAAACTAACCAAAATCATCAATCACTTCCTCCTGCACAAAAGAAGCAAGAGAATCCTGCCTCCTAACATTATCTTCTTCTTCATCATCAATAAAGTCGTCCATGTCCGTAAAACCATCTTCATCCCCGCTCCTGTCCTCGCTTGAAATAGTCTCACCCTCTGGTGGTTCCGATTCTCCAGAATCTGATATTAGTCTGGCTCTGTTTTTTTTGGTTGGTCTATGTTGGTCACATAAAAAGTAGGGATGAAAATTTTACCTATACCGAAACTATTTGCACTAAACCAATGACATTGTAAAATTGTAAAGTTCTACCTTTTTAAAACAGTATTTAGTAGTATTATTCCATATTTATTCTGTGGTGGGAAAAAGTCGATAAAACGGTTTCAATATGTGGCAACGGTACCACGTTTGGTTACCGGTTCATGTCAAGTATGAAAACAGTCAACCAGTTATTTGTTTCAGATGCATGGACTTAAGGGGCTAGCAATCGCCTCTTACCTAATAATCACCCACAGACTTTGAATTTGCGAACCCGGGCAGGTTAATCATAGGCACAATGGCAACTGTAATATCACAATGCACCTATAAAATAAATATTTGATCAACACTCACGCAGTGAAAGATTCCTCAACGCTACTAGGAAACGATAATTCGAGGTTATCTTTCTCTGAACTGTTTGATTCTTTTCCAGTCTGTGTTGGGAAAGAAAGTATATATTTTAGTGTTTGACTTATCTAAAGTTCATTACACTGTTAATCAGTTAAAAAATATATATTTCTGCCATTTCAATTTTCGCTTAAAAACTGCATGTTTACATTTGTCAATTATTTTCCTATGCCGAAAAAAAACATTAAACAACCAAATAAAAATTCCAACTTTCTTTATTCTAGAAGCGTGAGTGATCACATTGGGCACTCGGTGCCAAAACCCTCCCACTCACAAAATAGTAGTTACTTGCATATCTTTACATATTAATGAATATTATTTATTTAGATTCAGGAGACTTAGATTTAGACTCCTACTTCATAAGCCGGAAGTAATATCCCAACAAGTTATTATAATTATACAAACTTATTACACCTCCGGTATTGCATCTTGTTCATCCATAACCAAATTCGATTCTTCAAGAAAGGATTCTCCAAGAAAGGATTCTCCAATCTGAAACAAAAAAATTTATATTATGGAATGAGATTAAAGAAATAGTGCAGCACAAGAAAAGCTTTTAAATAAAAGCAAAAAATAACCAAAAAACATTACTGTAGTTGTAATAGTATCTAACACAGGGGTGGGCAACATACGGTCCGCGACGAGATTTTGACCGGCCCGCTGACTGTATCCAGCCACACTCTGTAATGTGGTCCGACGCATCATTCCTGGAAGTTGCCGATCGCTCTACACTCACCGCCCTGTCAGTGCGAGCTGGTGGAACAAACAATTGCGTTCAATATAAGGTCAAAGCAGAGAGCGTTGTAAACATTCCCCACTACTGTTATCAGTTATATTTATATTCTAAAATTTAGAATTTGAAGATAAATAGATTTTAGAAATTTGATTTTATATCAAGTTTTATGAACCATGGAATATCCCAAGAAACGTAAATTTGACAGAGAGTGTCGAACATTTTTAATAAAGATTGGATACCGAAGTATTTTCTGTAATAATCCAGCCCGCCGAAAACTTCATTTTCCCACATCTGGCCCGCCGACTAGAGAAGTTGCCCACTCCTGATCTAACACAATCCTGTACTTGGACAAAATAAGCTAGCTTGTTGGAGTAATCCTATCTAAACCCGTAGCCATGTCTCAGTTGACAAGTTCAAGTTTCAAGTCCTCCCAATATTGCTACAAGTCAGATTCCAGTGTCTGCTTTAACATGACCTTGTTCAGAGCAAACAACATAAAACACATCAAAAAAAAATACTATTCTCACCTCCAGGGTTCCTGTTTGGTTGTTACTTTTATCAACTCTCATTGGACTGTCGGCTGCCAATATTTCATCTTCAGATATTGCACGATTCATTTGCTGTATGGAAAGTAGTCAATCATTTACAATTAAATAATAAAATTCATTTTTTTTCAGCTCATAAATTTTCCAATATCTAATTCCCAATATTGATTTAAAAGTCTAAATTTGTATATTTAAATATTTATTTCGAAAATATGAAACACATTTTAATTCTACTGCTGTGAAATTGCATTTTGACTAGTGTTTCACGGTATCGGTCAAAATCTTGGGGGCCAAAAACCTTGCCTCCACTGTGCTAGCTTGTTGAAGTAATCCTATCTATACCCGTAGTGATGGGCCACCAGTAGAGATGTAAGTTCCGAATATTTTATTTTCGAATCAAATTCCAAATCTGAATGTTCCGATTGAATATTTCTGAATCTGATTCCATTTAGTATAACATCATATTATCGTTAACTTTCCTTAATAGCATAAAGTGTGATCAAATATCAATGATGAACTTGCAGAATGAGTCAAGTTAATGGAAAAACACATTGAATGGTTACATAAACTACCGCACCTAAAATATTAGAGAAATTTTGTGTAGTTTGTATAGTGATTGTTTCTTCTAAAATAAACTTTCAATATTAATTCAAATGATAAACGCCAGTAAAACATGCGTTAGTACCGTTTGTGCCGTATTTTTAGAGGAAAGCAAATGATACCGAAGGAAGAAATCGCAGACCTATGTTTCAAATGAGGAATAATGTTATAATGTTGTTATTATAATGACATTACATATGTAATTAAGAGAAAAGTTATATAATGCCAGATTTGTTAAACTCCTTAACATTTTAAATAGTCTAAAAAACATTGTATCTATCAAAGCTGTGACCCATAAAAAATACACATAGTGTTCGACTCGGAAATGCTGTAAACATAGGGGGAATAAACGCTTTTGGTCGACGATGAAATGAATTATAACAACCCCCAAGTATTACGACTTGGGAACGCTTTAAACGCAAGGAGAACAAACGCTTTTGGTTGATGTTGTGACTCGTTGCCACATCGTGCAATCGCCGCGTGTTATCCAAATTATTATATTTTTTAAATAGAATCAAGCAGTTTTTTCTTAAATCGCTTCGATTCGAAATTCTGAAACTTACATCCCTAGTCACCAGTGTCTCAAGTAAATCCTTAAGTCTTGAAAGGCAATTAGTTGACAAGTTTCAAGTCCTTCAAATATTGCTACAAGTCAGATTACAGTGTCTGCTTTAACATGACCTTGTTCAGAGCAAACAACATAAAACACATCAAAAAAAAATACTATTCTCACCTCCAAGGTTCCTGTTTGGTTGTTACTTTTATCAACTCTCATTGGACTATCGGCTGCCAATATTTCATCTTCAGATATTGCACGATTCATTTGCTGTATGGAAAGTAATCAATCATTTACAATTAAATAATGAAATCCATTCTATTCAGCTCATAATTTTTCCTATATCTAATTCCCAATAATAATTTAAAAGTCTAAATTCGTATTTTAAATATTTAATTCGAAAATATAGAATGCATTTTATTTCCACTGCTGCAAAATTGACTAGTGTTTCGTCGTAGCGGTCAAAATCTTGGGGGCCAAAAACCTTGCCCACTTAGACCGGCGAGCCATGCAAGTGTGACATAAAAAGTTTTATTTTATGAACAATATTCACAGTGTTACAAGAGCAAAATTAGAAAACAAGCCTCATGCCGCCAACTAAATTTAATCGCAATCTCAACAAATTCTTTGTGGTATTTTTAGCTAAAATATCAAAATTTGGTTTTAGTTTGTGGCAGCATCAGGGGGGCCAAATTGAATAATCCAACGAGACGGATTTGGCCCGTGGGCCGTAGTTTGCCCAGTTATAGATAAATGAAAAACAATAAACTCACATCGCCTTCTTCGTCAGAATCAAGGATGTGAATTTGCTTGAAATCTTCAATCTTTGGTTTGATGTCAGATTCATCATCACTCGGTATGGAAATCTAAAAACAAAATTGTGGGTGTCACTTAAAAGTTTTTGGGCCCTATCTCATGTCCCCTAAACTCACCCAGGGTGTAATGAATTGGGTAGGCAATGCTGAATCGGAAGGATTCTGGTCCTCACAAAATGTAGGACAGTAGCCTCTGACTGTTTATATACATTGCATTCAGTGATAGAAGGGGTTACTTACCATAGAGAAAGAAGCAGAATAGGAGGAATTCTATTCAGTGTTGGGTACAGGAAATATTTGAAGAGTTATTTGGTCCTGATACATGGAATATTCTAGTTTAGAGGTTTGAAACTTAAATTTGTGTATTTGAGAGTTTAAAGTTGAATTTTAAAATATTGATTCTCGCTTCCTCGAAACTGCCTTTGGGTTAATATTTCCTGGTAGTGGTAATAGTAAAAAACCTTACTTTGTAGCCAGAGCTAAGTTTTGAGGTAAAAAATGAAATTTGAGTATACTTGACACCTCCCCAGCCCTAGCAAGGGTACTCCCGTAGTACATGTACCAGGTTAAGTTCAGGCCATAATTTTAATCCAATTTTCCCTTTTTTAAGTCTAGTAACAAGCTGAGGACTGTCTGTGTCAGCCAAGTGAATATACCCCCTGCCCATAGGTTTCAGTCCCTTTACACAACTTAATGTAAAGTAGGCGAACAAAATTAGTTACCTTCATATTGGTACACACACTTCTGGGAGCGTCCTAACAAGAACACAAGTCATAAACTGCCTCGGCTTTTCCTAGTTAACAAATATTATAAACTTAATTTCAAAAGAACTGAGCTAACATGCTTACTTTGCTTTTGTTGAATATATTTTCAACAACATCATCTTCAACTTTGAGTGAATCCAATTGATCATAGAGTCCTTCAATCTCGAAATGTGCTGAAATAAAATTGACCGAGATGATAAGTTTGAAATTAACTGCATATACGTTAATCTGGGACTTTAACCCATGGCCGTGAAGTTAGACATTCTTCCACTGGCGTCGTTTATTAAACTTTCAAGCTACAGGAAGTTTGGAGTCAATCTGTTTTTTGGAGTTTGGAGTTAATCTGGGACTTTAACCCATGGCCGTGGGTTTAGACATGCTTTCACTGGCGTCGTTCATCAAACTTTCAAACTACATGAAGTTGGGGAGTCAAATTTTGACTCTCTCGCGGGCGCTCCAGAAGTATGTGTACTAATATGGATGTAACTAATTTTGTTCGCCTACTTTACATCAAGTTGTGTAAAGGGACTGAAACCTATGGGCAGGGAGTAAATCCACTTGGCTAAGACATACAGTCCCTGAACTCTTAACAGAACTAAATGAGAAAAATCGGAATGAAATTATGGCCTAAGCTTAGCCTGGTACACACACTACGGGAGTACCCTCTTGAGTTGGAGTTTCAGACTTATAATGGTGAAAAACCAGGTAATTTTTTTTCAGAAACTCAAAAAGTATTATGTTTATTAAGATTAACAACGAAGGCTGGCATATGCCAAAGTTTAATCTCCTGGTTCGGAGTCGGTAGCTGAAATTTTTTAGAACCAAATTTTGCTTAACCCAGATTCAGGAGTCAGAGATTCGGAACACCCTCAAATATTTTCCAGTGCGTTGTGTAAAACCACAACGGCACAGTAAATTTGACAGAAGTAACTTTGCTAATCCGATTGGCTGTTCTCCACAGGAGACATGAAATCAAAACTAAAAAAAACCAAATGTGCAAATAAATGGGAAACTCACAATTCAAAAATACAATTGTGACCAAATCCAAATCCTCAAAATGTGTAAATAAGCATAGAAAAATCCAAAAATATTTTGTGCTTTCAAACGTGGTGTGAATGGAGTTAAATGAGATGAGTACAAAGTACGTGATAAAATGTGTTTTATTTTTTCATATTACGTTCTTTTTCTTTGTGTTTCTGAGGTTTTCCAGTCACCGAGGAATCACTATCAGATACTAAAATAATTGGAAGGATGAAATGAAACACGAATACATAAAGAGTATGGTTGGAGTAAAATGTAACTTAAAAAAAAAATGGAATACACTGCAGTTTTTCTTTAAGTTAGTAATGAGGGTCTAAATTGAATAATTTTTATTTCCATTTACTATAAAAGGTATAATGTAGGGTAGGCGATGTACAATTGAATAATTATAATAACATTATAAAGAACAGGGGTGGGCCAAGGGCTCAAAATCTTACCTACCTACTACCTAGATTGGCGGGCCATGTGAGTGTGACGTAAAAAGTTACATTTTATTAACAATGTTTACAGTGTTACAAAAATAAAAGTGGAAAACAACGAGCCTCGTGCCAAAACTAAATTTAATCACAATCTCGACATATTCTTGAGCTATTTTTTTTTAGCTAAAACATCAAAATTTAGTTTGGTTGTGGTAGCATCAGACGGGCCAGATTGAACTACCCAACGGGCCGGATTTGGCCCGCGGGCCGCAGTTTGCCCATGTCTGCTATAAAAGTACAATTTTAAGCTGAAATTGATAAATTTTGTATTGGAAATATAAATATAAAATTTCTTGTATCTTCGGCTCCATTTCCATCGATTACGATAAGTTCCACTCTGGTCTCTCCAACCCTGTGAGCAAAAACAAATTTTTCAAACTTACGTTCAGTTTCTTTAGTTTTTGGTTCATACGGTTTAGTTTCGACATGAAAATCTCCCCATCTTTGTTCAGGAACTTCTGATCCAGTAAATCCTTGGGCTTCAAGTTCAACCCTGTTTTGAGCTTCAGCGACCTGTTCAATAGAAGAAGAATCATAAAAAGAATTTCATCATTTTTTAGGAAGTTTGCTTAAACGCACTCGCTCAGAAATGTAGGATATTAATCTGAGACAAGTAATAAGTATTTTACAGTTTATACAAACAAACAATTTTTTTGAATATTCGAATAGTTCTTCATAGTTTCTGAAAAAAGCATAGAAACAGCTAGGGAGGTCAATTATGGATGTTTTGCCAAAAAAAATTTTCCTCTATTTATCACCGTTAGGAGTCTGTCCAACTCTCATTGAGTCTCACTTATTCAGATTTTTTACTAAGACTGCAGAGAGTTCAAAAATACGAATCTGGCTTGAACTACACTGCCTTTGTTTCAATGTTGGCTAATAAGATTATTATAAAAATAAAATATTCAGTGAAAAGAAAATTCATAAAATACAGAAACTATTGCCGGTACTCCTGTAGCGTGTGTACCAGGTTAGAGCCAGGCCATAATTTTATTCAGATTTTCCTTATTTTAGTTCTCTCATGAGTTCGGGGACTGCCTGTCTGTGTTAGCCAAGTAAATAGCCTTTATCCCCTTCCCATGGGTTTCAGTCCCTTTACACAACTTGATGTGAAGTAGACGAACAAAATTAGATACCACCATATTGGCACACACATTTCTGGAGTGCCCTGTTACCTTGGTTCTGATAACATCTCCATGTTCTTCCATAACATCACCGTCAACATCATCAGGATCTTGTGAAAACATCAGATCATGATCACTCACTCCAAATATGGCTAAAACGAGATTTTAAATAACTTTGAAGGAGTTAATATCATCATAGTATACTTCGGCGCTCAAGTTATGCTTGACATTTTATCTTCGATTACCCTGAGTGGATTCGCAGTCATGAATCTTGTAGGAGACAATTATGTGAGAGATGATTGCTGGACTTCTAACCATCATAGCTAAGGTGGTAATTGCTGGTTGGTTGAGGCTCTTTCCACGATCAATTCCATACATCTGAAAACTAGTTTACTATTCCACAACCTGCAACTACTGCTGTAATTCAATGCCTGGCGAAAGATCCATCAAGCAACTCTAGCTTTTATCTGGATTGAATATCTAATGGGTGGTTTAACTTTTTCACAAGTAGAATTTTCCTAGTACCATCTTAACACTTACGTAATGTATGAAGATAGGCCAGGTGTTCCTCCAATATCGGATCCAAACATCTTTGTTGTTGATGTAGATCTTCAAGTTGACGTTGTGTGACAGATTCTGTCGTACTTTCAAGTTGAAATAATTCTTTCAGCTCATGGTTTGTGAAATATCTAGAAGTAGACAACTTGAGTTTACCAACCTGCCATGTAAATATGCCAGTGTTGGGTATCCCTGACTGGAGCTGAGCTCACGCCACCCCTAAATAATATGACTTGGATCTCATTCGCAACAAACCGCCAATGAGACAATAGATTTAGGGAATTTTACTAAACCCTGGTCTAGCTTGACGAAATGTCTCACCAATGCCTAACATATAACTTGACTGAATGTGTCACATTCGAATTGCAGTTGGTACTACTCCATTTCCTACAGACTAGTGTGGCGACCGAAGGAGAGACCATGGTTCTCAATAAGATAAAGTCATCTTATTAACGGAATTCCCCTCCTCCATGCTAAAAATGAATATGCTATAATATATGAGAAAAATCAAACCTGTAAGGATCTTTATTATCACCAGTACTTTGCTTAATAATTGAATCTTTGAAGATTTGCCTTCGATAAATTTTCTCTTCCACTGTTCCACAAGTTATAAGACGGTAGACAACAACATTTCTGAATACAGAAATTTTATCTAATATAAGAAGTCTGAGTAACATTCACATAGGTACCTTTAATTCTAATCTAAGATTAAATTGAAGAATCTAATAGAAATGCATAAGAAAGTAGTTGTTTGAACATAGGTCAAAACAAGTTTATTTTTCCTACCAGTAGAAAAGATTGAATACAAATAACAAAAAAATGATAATCTCACGATTTTGAAGGATAAGGGAATCAGCGCCAAACCATTGCTCGTTATCGAGCAGTGACACCCAAGGTTCTAATATCTGATTAAAAATATCAGAAATTTCAGTTTCAGTTTTTGAGTGCTAAGCATTAAGAATGTGCTTGCCATCGCACCTAGAGACCACCTTGCACAGTTTTCTTTGGATCTTGTAGTGGATAATTATGTGAGATAGGATCCCTGGATTCTTATTGTTGTAGGTAGGTCTGAGCGGGGGTAGCGACTTGATACTAAGCTCAACGAAATTTTACAATGTAAAAAAATACCAAAAGCACAAACTTTTCTTGTCCAATTCTGTATATTCTATCAACAGCTTGAGCATCAGTAGCAGGGTTCCATGAAGGATCATAAATAACAACACGATCAGCAGCAGTCAGAGTTAAACCAACTCCTCCAACCTGAAAAAAATACCAGGATTCAATCATTTTCAAAGATGGAGTAGAAATTAAGTCAGAAAAGGGTTTTCATATTTATTTTGGGGAGAGTGGGGGTGATAAGACGACCGAATAACAATATCATGGCCTGGTTACCAGTCCATGTTAGTTAAGAAAATAGACCATTTATTTGTTTCAGATGAATGACCTTGACGTAGAGAAGCTGTATAGCAAGTTACGTGAACTACCCGACAAAGCAATGAAGTACAGCAATTCTCTCACAGGATTCGAACTTGATCCTCAGTTGCATGGTCCACTGCGATATTCTCACAAAACAATATATCCTACTTAAAATTAATATATGTCAAGAAAAAAAAAAACAATCATTCAAAATGGAAGCGCAAACAAATTTTTTTTCCACTATTTATCATTGGCTAGTGATACAAGCAACTCGCTGTCTTATTTTTGTAGAGTTGGAATAATTCATAATGTGTGCATAAATATACATCACAATAATACTAAATAAGCAAATGAATTCTGATATTCATATCACAACCAAATACAATAGCAAGCTTCCTCTCCAGTTGA
The DNA here is from genome assembly GCF_964204865.1 of Styela clava. Lineage (NCBI taxonomy): Eukaryota > Metazoa > Chordata > Ascidiacea > Stolidobranchia > Styelidae > Styela > Styela clava. The sequence continues at coordinate 5,189,108 of NC_135263.1, forward strand.
GAAATCCTGGGTTATATTCTGATTTTTATATACACAGTCCATCTCTCTTTGTTGCATCTTACCTGTGTTGTGAGCAAGAAAACATCATAGCTTGAATCTTGTTGAAACTTTTTGACTCTCAATTCCCGTTCGCTTAGTTTACTGACTGTTCCATCCAATCTCATAACCTTCAAATAGGAGATCAATGCTCAAATACAAGGACACAAAGGCCAGATGACCAGTGGGTGCTCCAGAAATATGTGTGGCAATATGGAGGTAACTAATTTTGTTTGCCTATTCTACATCAAGTTGTATAAAGGGACTGAAAGCTATGGGCAGGGGGTATATTCACTTGGCTAACACAGACAGTCTCAGAACTCGTAATAGAACTAAAATAAGAAAAAACCGGAATAAAATTATGGCCTAACCTCAAACCAGGTACACACACTACGGGAGTACCGACTAGCGCAGTACTGATAGTCTACGAAAAACTGAAATCTGGACTTAAATTTGTTATCTGATCGTCCCATAAACCAAAGCTGTGGAGACATACATAGCCTGCTTAACATTGTCTCACTGTAGTCATAGCTTTATTTTCAAACTTCTGAAAGCGCCAAATTTTGTCATTTAGTAGTAAAATAATGATTTATATACAGTTCCACAGCATAAAATTTGCAATAGCGCATATCACACTTTTTAGTCTAGGTTGAAATTAGTTGAGAGATATAATTCTAGATTACCAAAGTACCAGTGATGATCTAACCTTGAATTTGTTGTTCAATAAGATCCTATGAATCATGTTCAACATTTTTCTAGACAATGAAAAGATCAAAGTACGATGACCTTCATCTCTCAAACGTTTCAACAACTCCAATAAGAATTGAAGTTTACCTGAATCAAAAATGAAACATTGTTAATGAAAAAGTTTGAACGGAACTAATAAAGGAATAGCAGTCAAATAATAAACTTCATGGTCCATTCGCTGAACTTGGTACCATTTAACATCCTAGTAAAGCGCCAACTTTATCCTAAAATGAGAAATTGACATTCTTGAAATATTGTAAATATTAAAGAAAAATTTTTAATGCTCAAAGTAACAAATATGAACTTGCCAGATTCCTCAATCAATGTCTGATCAGAAATATTATCAATTCTATTCGCTGCACATTCTTTTCCTTTGTCAGTATGAAAATCATCTTCATGTAGGCTGTATAGAAAAAAAGAACTTGTTAAAACAATTCCTAGATTCGCGTCATCAATCAAAAGCATAGAAACAATCACAACATCCCAGACAAATGGAATGGAATTTATAGCAATACTTGAACAAACATACCACGATAGCGACATAATTAGACCATTAAGTTAACTATGCAATACATAGTTAACGGAATAACAAGAAAATATCAAAACTAGCTAACTTCTCATAATACTGTAAACAAGTGTGAGCTCAACTAAAATATTTCCAAATATTACATTACAAGGCACTTACGAATCATTTGCCTCCAGTCCAAGTTGATGGCAAGCTCTCCGTGGCAACAGACGGGGATGGTCGCATATTTTCTTCAATATGGTCAAATAAACGAGGGGAGAACGCTTACTGGCAAGTAATTCCTTGATACTGTCTTGACCAAGAAAATCTCGATATATTTCTTCTTGCACAGATGATAAATAAGTCTGAACAAACAATAAATACATCCCTGTATTCAAATCATTTCTGCAGTTGCCTTTCGTAGTCTTATAAGATCATGGGTTCAAATTACGAGTAGTACACTCTTGATAGGCAAACTTTAAAAATTACAATTCTTCCTAAGATAGTAGATCCTTGTGTGTAAGTGAATTCTTGTTTGTAGAATTGTATATTAGTCTGCTTGTCTGAGTTTGTTTGAGTCAGAATCATCTCATAAATGAAGGTGTATGATTCGGAGCACAAAGCTAACAACCGTAATTATTCTCATACCATCTAGGGCAGGCGGGCAATGTTCTTGTACCAGGGGCCAAAAATTTTGCCCACCTAGACTGGCGGGCCATGTGAGGGTGATGTAAAAGTTAAAAATGAACAATGTTTATACAGTGTTACAAAAGCAAAGTGGAAAACAATAAGCCTCATGCCAAAACTGAATTTAAACGCAACCTTTACAAATTCCTTAATATATATTTTACGCTAAAATATCAAAATTTGGTTTTAGTTTGGTTGTGGGCGTGGCAGCATCAGGCGGGCCAGACTGAATACCCCAACAGGCCGGATTTGGCCCACCCCAGGGCTGGAAAAGATATTATCAAGAATCTTTCCTTTCCATTTGATAACAATACAATGGATACGGAAAAAAATAAGAATTTTACCCAAATAACAAAATCATTCTTTTTTTTGAGTTTTGGAAAACTTGGTTTTAGTTTGTTTCCAGCCTCGCTTTGACTTTCTTCGCCATTTTCATTTGGTTTTGGTACCGAAACAGAACTCTGTAATAATGTTTGTATGAAGTGGTAAAGGCTATAGATTGAATAGATGGGATTAGGAATATTATTGTGAAAACTGACTCATTTGTAGCAATGACTGCTGAAGTTGGAAGGGGATACATATATTTTAAAAAATGCAGATGATATATATTCAATATTTATATTACAAAACTTTGTAGTTTAAACTTTAGCCCTCAACAAAAAATGTAAAATTTATCATTAGTAGCTTTGGGCCTTTCATTGGTAAATATAATCATTGGTAATAACTAGGGCTGGGCATTTCGAATCAAATAGTAAATTATTCGAATCGATTCGGAGCAAAATTTCGAATCACGGCCATCTTATTTTTTCCTTCCGCCAATGTTAGAGGTGAATTCTTTAATTTTTTTTAGTGAAGCCATATTTTTTCCACGCAATTCTGACATATGACTATTTTCTGTAGTGAGTTATTGATGAAACGTGTTTCCTATTGTGTGTGAACACTCAGCAATCTGTCTGAGTGATGTATTCTATGTTTTCAGTAATTCATTTGTTGATAGGGCTAATTACAATAAAAAAGTCGCATACAAACATAGATTAGAGATTCGATTCGAAAAAAATATTCGATTTTGAAATCATCAGGTTTTCAAAAATGCCAAGCCCTAGTAATAAATTATATTCGTACAACAAGCCGGAGCACAGTAATTAAATTTAACGGTATTGGGATCAAAGGTCACACATTACCAATTAGGTGCCTTGTTCCTTGTTCCAAGCCAAACAGCGTGAATATGTGCCATAAAAATAATGCATTTTTTTCTGGGGGTACAGGTACGGAATAAAAAATGTTAGATGTGAGTCATCATGTGAAATTAATTATTTGAGTTACAGGACAGCAGGGGCAAACTACAGGGAGTCCTCGACTTACGGCGTTGTTCCGTTCTTGAGACGCGGTGTAACCCGAATTTCAGTGCAAGTAGGAACAACCAAAATGGTGAACAGTATCACTGAAACTGTGTACCATGTGACTGAAGCTTAGTGATTATTCGTTCATAATCGTAATAGTTTGCAATTGTCTATGTCATTTACATCCAATGAGCCCAAAGCACTGATTTTCTCTATCACAATGATCCAGTTTAAGGGCTTATTATCTTTTATATTTTTATGGAGTAAGTTCGTAACCTCGAAACAGCGTTATGGAGTGCGTTCGTAACCTCGAAACAGTGTACGTCGCGACCGTCGTATCCCAAGGACTCCCTGTAGTTTGACAGACATTAGAAGACTTATGAATTAGAAAGTACCGATACCTTAGTTCTTCTTAAAATATAAGGATCAACTATTTTCCTCAAACTTTCGGACATGTAATTCCCTAGATGTATCTCAGCTGAAGATGCACCCTAGAACACAAAATGAAGAACTATGATAAAATAAGCAAAAAGTTACAATCATCTGAGATGGCACATGTGCACATATTTATAAAACAACATTGAAAATACTGCAGAAATATCACATACCGGTACATTCCTCAGTAAATAAAACAACATAAACAAAGTATATCAGGAAATGTAATTGATGAATAAGTTAAAAAATGATTACTTGAAACTTACTGCTTCGATGAATTCTGCATCTTCAAATAAAAACAATAAATTGGACAAAATTAGTTGGCCTGCGAATGGCAGGTTGGCAACTCACCCTTTCCCTAGCTTTGGTTATAGGTGTCGCATATTCATTGCGGAAAGTTTTTTGTGTTCCAAGGAGTGTTCCTTGCATTACCCAATCGAACAATGCCCATAGTTCCCGAAGATTGTTCTGGATTGGAGTGCCTGAAATAATAATAAATCATAAACAATTTTGATCAATATCCTTATTGGATGTTTAGCCCATGTCAGAATTACTGAATATGTCATTGGTCATCATTTCAACCGAGTCAAGTCAAGTTCATTTTTGTTCAATCAGTAGTATCAACAACAATCAAACACAAATTATGAAAAAATAATATTTACACAGATTTGCTGGAGAAGGGAAGTCGTGGTGAACCAAAGTTGATTATCGAGCAGCGACACCAGAGGTTCAAATATGTAATTTGAAAAAATTGATATTCTAAAGTTTGGAATCTACAGTCTTTTTACACTGTCTTTCAAGGTGTCATATTATGCTAAAAAAGAGACGTTATGACCATTCCAACCCAGTAGATACATTGCATACATATATATGGATTTTTGTCTACAGCTTTCTTCAGAGCATAGCTCACCGTAAAAATGGGAAGTACAGACATCATTGAAACTCAGATTATATACTTTATGCGAAAAAACGATGCGCTACTATTTTAAAAATATTAATAACAACAAAATGAAGAACTAACCGGTAAGAATCAGCCTATTTTTGGAAGGAATAGCGTGCAGCCCTTTGGTTGTTTTAGACGGATTTTTAATCTTATGTCCTTCATCCAGGATAATATAATCCCAAATGAATTCTTGTCGAAATTTAGTTTGACCGAGTTGTTCCCATTTTGTTTGCACTAATCCATATGTTGTCATTAGCACTGATGGCCTCCTCTGACTGTATTCCAGTGCCTGGGTAATATTGTCATTTGTGAAGAAGATATGGTTAATGACAGCAGTAAACGCTTCCACGATCGAATTCAGAAATAAAAATCATAGACATCTCTGATTTGCGGTTCTGTATCACTTGATAGTACATCTCTGACTGTAATACTTGATAGGATTTACATATTTATCCCGAGGGAGAGGAAAGCCGATAAGATGGCTCAACCATTAAACGAACAACGGTCTCTTGTCCGGTTACAATTTCATGACGAGTATGGGATTAGTTAGCCATATGTTTTTAAAAGCATGGACCTTATATTGGCCAGATGGTAATAGTTAAATACAGAGACTTAGACGGCAGAAATTTTAATAATGCTAGCCTGGTACTAATCTTCACCAGGGAACAGGATGGTACTCCGGAATTATGCGAACCAAGATGGCGGACACCTGAACGTAGTATGTGTAACAAGGTTAGGGTTGGACCATAATTTTATTTCAATTTTCCTTATTTTAGTTCTATTACAAGTTCGGGGACTAGCCAAGTGACTCCCATAGTATTATACTGAAATTATGGCCTAACCCTAACATGGTAGTTGGTACACATACTACGTTCCGGTGTCCGCTTGGTTGAAATACTTCGAGAGTACCTTTACTAATGCTTGTATGAAAACACTTTGAGCCAAATATTAAAAATGAGAAAATTATTCTTACTCTTGTTCTCTCACTGACACTTCCGTGAAAAGCTTTGATTTTAATTCCAGGAGCCCATTTTTCAAATTCTCTCTGCCAGTTAGGAATAAGAGAGAGTGGAAGAACCAGGAGAACATGCTGTATGAGTTCCATATCAAACATTGCAGAAAGGACCGATATAACCTGGATAGTCTTGCCCAGACTAGAATAAGGAATTTACAGTACTGTTAAAAGCCTAAATTTACAGTTTCACAAACTGGGCCCTTGTCTCTCCAGGGGGGATTTGATAAAAGGAATGAGCGAAGACCCTCACCAGGTACCATTTGATACTACATTCAGGGGCGCAGCCAGAATTTTTCCGACAGGAGGGTTATGGTGAAATTAAAATATTGCACCAAAAGTGCAATTCACGACGACGTAAGGCGTTCAATAAACTAAAAACTATGCGTCATTCATAGCGAAATTCTACAGATACGTGTACACCGCCTCTCTTTGCCTGACGGTGTTGGGTGAATATTTGCAAGTCTTATTTCAAAACATCGACCATTAAATTAGTAGTCAGGGTACCCGCATTTAGAAATGAGGCATGAGGCATGTATGTAAATTCTTACTCGAAACTCGTAAATTAATGATAACAACTTCTGATTTTTCGAAGGTAGTTTAATTAGCTTATAACCCTTTTTCTTCAGAGCGGCGGTTGAATTCATTTCATGTATGTTACGCGGAGAGAAAGGGAAATTCGTCTTACCGAGTCGCAATTAACAATTACATATTCTTATTTATTTTATTATATTCTTTATTCTTATTTATCACGGCCAACTAAAAAGATAACATATCATGAAGACGAAAAAAGCGCTACGTTGATAGCACACAGAATAATATCGTTTCGATCACAAAACCACGATGCGCGACTGTAAAACGTCGCTTTTTATTTTTTGTAGAAGAAATTTAGCATCAAAATTTTTTCTCAAACAGGGGAGTTGCGACCAGCGGTGGGATTCAAATTTTTCGTCAGCCGGTTCCATCATACAAATGTCATATTATTTTCAGGCGGTTCTGTGACAAAAAGTCATGTAATTCGCTGATCTCATAAAATTCTGTGAGACTGTTCTAACCGGTTGAATCCCACTACTGGTTACAACCCATGTAACCCCCCTGGCTGCGCTCCTGACTACAGTGATACCTTGTTTGCTCAAGTTTCTGCGTATTCTGTGGGATTCGTTTTTTATATGCAATGATGTCTTTGAAAACTGCGAACCTTTTGATGGCTCAGAGTAAAAGTGTGACAAATTACAACTGCCTCGTAAAATCTGATTCTCACCACATAGTTGGAAATATAAAAGCTTTTATTACAAAAATCAACCAATCTCACCCCATGTCATCAGCGAGAATTCCACCCTTTTTCTTGAACTTCATCAAATCAAACATCCATTGAACACCTTCAATCTGTGACAAAAACAGCCCAATTTGGTATTTACATGATTACATTTACAATGTTCTTCGAGGAAACTACAAAATACTTAAATATACAAAATTAACGATCACATTGAACATATCACTAGAATTCTTTTTAAGGTAATGCTGGGAAAGTTTTTTTTAATTTATATAAATTCAAAATTACTGATTTAAATTAAAATTTTTAGTTTTGTAGTGAACTTTTCATGCAAAAAAATTTATTCAGATCACTTAAAATCAAACTCAAGGTAGAATACTAGAATATGAAACCAGTTTGTCGATACAGACCTGGTGAGGATAAAGTCTTTCAGCAAGATCTCTGTAGATAATTAAATTATTTTTCAATTCAATAAATTCTTCGTTGTCATCTTCCATCTCCTTCAACACGTCCTGTAAAAACAAAACACGAGATTTAATGTCAGTCAAAAAAATAGTTTGGCCATACACATAAATGGAGCATATCGAAATTGTGAATACATAATTGGAATGGTCATGCAATCTTCTCACATACAATAATTCAAAACCTACATGAAAAAAAATTAAAGCTGCATAAACAAAACAATTTTAACATTAGCGCGTGTGGAGAATGTGGACACCAGAGCATAAATCTGCGTTTTTTTCTAGTTTTTGTGAATCATGAATGAGGTCATTTATATTAATATGAAAATTTTTGTTACGCAACTTTACTAAGAAAAAAATCTTTATAATCTATTTAGTGCACCCTGGTCATAGTCGTAGTCAACAATTGACTAACATCACTTTTAACCTAAAATGTTCAACTTGTTACTTTAACATAGTAGGGCATTGACCATTTGTTAAATAATACCTCAATTTTCTTTATCCTCTGTTCAATTTTATCAGTTGGTTTCATTTTATAAGCTTTTTTGTACGCATCAAGTGATTCCATAAGATTTCCCTCAGAAGCTGCAGACTTTCCTTTTGCGAGTAACTCTTTATATCCCATTGTTAAATCCGAAATCTCTCCGGATCCCTTTATTGGAGTTAGCCTTGTTCAAAAACAGAAAGACATAATAAGATTGAAAATATAAAATAGGCGAATCATTCATAGAGTTTTCTTTGTGTTATTTTATAACAAAATCGCACAGTTCTCGGATTCCAAGAAAAGCCCCACATTAAAAAGACAAATATAACAGTGAGGGCAAGCCCCGCCATTAGGCGACGATCTGGGCTTCCGTATAGACATAAATTGGTAAACCAGCACTGTGCTTCGTGCAAATAACTAAAATGACGAGACATTCTTGGAATTTAGAATCTGTGCCCTACTGCAGTATAAAGTTTCACCAATTTAATTAAGTTTACAATAACTAATAGTGTATTCGAGGTCCATAACCTAGCATGCTGTATTGTAAACTGTATCTAATGTATTAAGCTGTAGAATAAAACTTAGCAGGATTCAAATGTGAACTCTGCTATGGTACAAAAACACGTAAGAATGTAAGACAAACATACAGAATTTAATTTCAGATTCACATAAGGTTCAAATATGTCACATAAAAAAGTACTGTACCACATGCCTGCATGTCATATTTTTCCGCTGTTCTGTTACAAAAAGTCATATTTTTAGCAATTAGACTGGTTCAATGATCTCATAAAATTCCGTGAGACGGTTCTATAGAACCGGCTGAATCCCACCACTAGCTACCGTATACCGTATCTGTATATGGTACCGGTACCTGTACCGATACGGTATACCGGTAATGCAGTCACGGAGTCATGATCAACATTACCAACTGAACCAACACACAATGTTAATTTAGTAAATGAATAACGACTATCTTACTTTGTTTTTATCACACTTCCATTGTGGAGTGATGGCTGCAGAAGTGAAAACGGTTGTCTTTCATCCATTTCCTTATTTGTTATTGTCTAACGTATTTTCATCGGTCTTCAAAATCACCCTGCGCTAACGCTGTAATGTAAGCGTTATGTAGGCCACTAAACAATAAGGATCAACAACCCGATTCCCTTTTATTTATTTCCCGCCGAGACTATTTTGATTTCTTCGCCGTTCCGCTTGATCACTTCACGGAGTCTTCAGCTGATTTCCGGACCGTGAGACGCGACCCTAGAAAAACGCCTAGAAAGTATTTGTTTTATTGAAGATATCTGTGATGCTAAACACCAAATTGCAATGTTTCCAATCATTATTGCTTTTCTGATTTTTATAATGACATGCAATCATATTTAAAAATTTTATCATGTATGAACCTTTCCCCGAGCATCGACTTCCTTGTTTACTTCGTGACAATGGCCAATCAGCAAATTGCATAAAGTGACGTAACAATGCATCGCATCCGCTCAGACACTTTTCTCACTCAGACAGATTTTCAAGCATGGTCGTAAACATTACCTCATTTTCGCATTTTTGAACTCTATTCGTTAGTTTTCAGTTGTGTTTTGGAAACTTTAATGTAAATCAGATAATTCAATGGTCACCCTGTCTTCCTAGGAGTTTTAATTTTATTGCAGTAATAAAAATTAGTGTAGAAATAGCTGTGATAGACTAGGCTAAAATTCTTTAACAATACTTTTAAAAAACAGATTGTTGTATGCGATGAATCATAATTATGGTTTGAAACACATACCCCATTTCACAGGCGCCAACTCGCAAAAGCACTCTTAAAATAGCCCCGAAAATTTTGCAATGGTAAAGTATAGGAAGAATTTTTCGGGGGTCAAAGGTCGGGGAAAGGTCCATACCCCAAGCATGGAAAAACAATTTAGTGAAAACCACTCAAGCCAATCCACATATTAGTCTATTGGAAGATATTAGAAGCATCGATAAAACTTCCAGATACATATATGATGAGCTTCGTAATGTAAAAATCTTGATGCTTAAGGAGAAAATAGAAAAATGGTCAAAAGAACTGTGCAAGAACTTGGATAATTGGTTGACGCAGTATGAAAAAGTTTTTTATTGCACTATTGAATCGAGACTTCGATCTTTCCATGTTAAATTTGCTTTGCGAGCAGTACCTACAAATGACCTATTATTTAGAATAAATAAAACATCAAGTCCGAAATGTACATTTTGTGAAAGGAATGTTGAAACCGTGTTACATTTATTTTATTTCTGTGAATTTGTGCAACAATTTTGGGAAAAAGTTAATGCATGGCTAACCGTTGAATATGGTTTAAATCTTAATCTGACATATAGAGAAATTTTAATGGGGGTAGAGCAAAACCAAGGTATAAACTGTGTTTTATTGAGTGCAAGTTATTATATCTATAAATGTAAACTACGTTATGAAAGGCCTCAATTTGATCAAATTTTATATATGATAAAAAGTATATTTAACTGTGAAAAAATTATTGCAACTAGAAAATGTAAACTGTTGAACCACATTAAGAAGTGGAAACTTATCATAAACTCATTTTTATAAGTGCAATTGTGTTTATGTGTTATCGTGTGGATAAAAAGTGATGCTTTTATTGATGAAAAAAAAAAAAGCCTAGAAAATGAGTTTCGTAGCGCACATAAGGGAACTACCAATAAATCTCTACGTTTTGCAGTTATTTTGAATAAAAAAGGTGTTATTTATAAGTAAATGGAAATCGGTTTTTATATTTTGTATATTTGAAAATCTCGTTATTGTCTACTTAGTAATTTTGTTTTTTGATAAATGAAAATATAAGACATCCCCCGAAAATAAGCCCTAGTGTTATTTTTTGAAAGAAAACCCAGTCTTATTTTCAGGAAAACATGTTACTAGACTACTTGGAAATAATTTTAAAATGTTTCTCAGAAATTAAGTAACAAATAATGACCTTTTTCCATTTCCAAAATTTGCACGTTTCACGGAAAATACTTTTACTACAATAAATATGTGCTTTTTATCTGTCCTATATTCTTTTTTTCCGGTATCATGGGCCAATGAACGCAGACTTCTGCATGGCGTAACAATTAAAATTGGTCAGCTGTAGGTGGATCCCCGTGGTCGAATGGATATTTTTGCGTTGAGTTGAGTAGCTATTCCATAGTCTTTTTCAGTTATTATTAGTCACGTTATTGTAAGAAGGTAGTAAAAAGCAGTGGCGGCGCGTCAATAGGAACAACCGGGGCAATGCCCCGGTTGTTTTTTCGGTATAATAAAAAATATTCGAAAAATACCTCAATATCGGTTGCACAGACTGTCTACACTAGCCATATTCTCCCGACATGGTTCATTTTTCGCTCGCAAAGCCTTCGCCGAACGTCGACGGGGCGACGCCGATTTTGCCCCGGTTGCTCATTGTACATCGTATTCTCTCTTTTACCTTCCACTCGCCGCGTTTGTCTCGTTTGTTTTCTGTTTCTTTTACTAAATCATCGGGGCCGATCGGGGCTAGCCCCGAAATTATGACGACACAATGCCGACGTTTCTTACAACAACGTGTTGACATATTCACGCATTCCTTCTCGTTCGTTGGTTGCTTGAAGAGTTGATAGTTTCCTCGCCTTCGTTTTTGTTGCTTGTTTCGCTATTTGAATCAGTTAGAGACCTTTAGTCCATTTGCTTTCGATTTTCCACATTCCTTTTGAGCTTCTCACTTCTTTCCGGCTTCGCATTCTTAGCCTTAGACCTCATAATGAATAAGGTTGATGCACTACTTCGCACTCCGTTTTCGCAGCTGCCGCTGGAACAAAAATTAGAGGTACGACGTCTTGGGCCTTATCAACCAAAAAATTGTTCACTGGAACAATCCCATGACGGAGGAAAGCGTCGGCGTACATTCTGCGCAGAAACTTGGTATAAAAAACACGAATGGTTGTGTTACAGCGAGGACAAAAATGCACTTTTTTGTTTTTATTGCCTACTTTTTGCTACCGCGCGTGACTCACGTTGGTGTAAATTTGGTTTTAGAGATCTTAAACATCTTTCCGAGCGTGCCAGGGATCATCAATCTTCTATGGAGCATCTGGACAATGCAGTAAAATACCGAACATTCGGAAATGTTAATATTGCAGCACAGTTGGATGAAGGACGCGCGGTTTCTATTCGTCGGCACAACCAAAACGTCGAGAAAAACCGCCATGTTCTCGGTCGATTGATGGATGTTTTGAAGTTCATTGGTTGTCACGAGCTGTCCCTCCGTGGGCACGATGAACGGGCTGGCTCTTCTAATAGAGGGGTATTTTTGGATATGGTGGAATACACCGCATCCCTAGATACAGTATTGAGAGATCATCTTGATGCCGCAACAGTTTCGAAAGGGACATCTAAGGATATCCAAAATGATTTGCTCGACTCTATAATGTATAAAATTTATTTACAACATTTGGCTCTGGAAATTGAGAATTGCCAGTTCCTTTCGATTCAGTCTGACGAGACCACTGACATCACGTGCGTTTCCCAACTGGCTGTGATTTTTCGGTTTGTGAAAGATGGTAAACCTACCGAGAGATTTCACAGCTTTGTACCAATCGTTGATCGCACGGCTTGCGGGATATCGGCTGTACTGAAAGAAGTGTTACAGCCTTACAACGCGAAGTCAAAATTGATAGCTCAAACTTATGACGGCGCGGCAGTCATGAGTGGGTCGACACATGGTGTTCGAGTTTATATAAAAGAAGATTTTCCTCATGCGCATTTTTTACATTGTTATGCACACCAATTTGACCTCGTTATTAAAAATATGTGTCTTGATACCCCTCTCGTCCGTATATTTTTTGCAAATGTTTCGGGGTTTTCTTCATTTTTTTCCGTTTCGCCGAAGCGCTCTGACCTCCTTCGCCAGATATGTAGCCGCCGTCTCCCAGCTTGTGCACCAACACGTTGGAACTTCCAATCAAGCGTGGTGCAGGGCGTGTCCGAAATTAGGTCTGAGCTCATTGAGTGTTTCAATGGCATTCAGAGCTCTCCGGTTTGGGACGAACGCTCTGTGAGGGAGGCGGCAGGTCTAAAGCGTCTGCTAGAAGATGGTGAGTTTTCACCTTTTCTCCACAATATTCTATCACGTGGATGTATTATACGGCGCATTGCAGTCAAGGCTAATGGATGGAGCGTCTGTGCAGTCGTGTATTTCAGACTTCTGCGATGCTGTATCTCGTATCCGGGAAACGATAAAATACGACGACACATTGAGTGCTTCTTTACGCCGCGGGCAAACAACGCAGCGTTTGATTTTGTCTGCAAAGGAATGCTGTGACATTCTGGTGAATCAAATAGGCGATCGTCTGCGCACTGAACACCTTGCCGCGTTCTCTTTGATGAACCCCAAAAATTTTTCAAAATTTGCACGTCAATTTCCCATCCATTTGTTGGCTACTGTCTCCAAATTTTACCCCATGATAAACGTGGGTAATTTGGAAAATGAATTGCGATGTATATACACCAATCAAACTTTTTTGAACATCACATCAACTTGCGCGCTCTATGGGTTCCTCATAGATAACACTCTATTAACTACCTTTGCGGCGTCTGCAAAATTTCTGGACATCATTTTGACGACGCCTATTTCTTCCGCCGACGCAGAGCGAACATTCAGCACGCTGAAGCGTATTAAAACGTATCTCAGAAACACAATGAAGCAAGATAGATTAAATTCCTTGGCTGTTTTATTCATTCACAGAGACGTTATTTCTGGGATGCATGACTTTAATCAGCGCGTTATTGAGCATTTTGCTTCCAAGAAACCGCGGCGTGTTGCATATAGGTTCAAGCAGTAGAAGTCTAGCAGCATATATAACTATAAGTGAGCGACGCATGTCCTTATCTTTGCATTAACTTTCCTTTCTTCATAGTAACGTTTTAAACCTTATTTTAGGTTTTGTCTGCTTTCCCGAAGTTTCTGTTAATATGTCATTGTATTTATCTGGGTAAATATTGCCTTTCCTTTTGAAAGAGGTTTCAAAATAAACTATAGGCCTGATTACATGGCCACTGGGACCGGTCCAGCAGACCACATATGGGAACTATTTCACGCTTCAGTGATTCGCCTGCGATTCAAATCCGTGCTATCGGTCAACAACATCAGACCACCTATCGAGGAGGTCTGAAGTGAGCTGCACTGGTCTTGCTCAGTTGCCTCATCCTGCTACTCGAGCCTATCGCAGTTACGTACGTTGATCGAAGGGGTATGAAAGTTGTTTTCCTTTTCATCTCTGGTAAGTGAGTTGCTTTTTTCAACAAATAAAAATTTAGCCAGATAGTGCAAATTTAATTTAAACATCTTCCGCATCTATTAGGTCGCTGTTGAATCCAAATGTGAAATACCGGTACCTGTACTGGTGGGATCCCGGTGCGGCATGCTGGGTTGTTGTTTTGAAATAGAAAATAAAATTTTAATGTCTAAAGATCATTGATAGGAACTGAGCGCAATACGACCTATGTTGATAAACTTCAGTTTGCATTGAGGAATTCCACCATACAGCCATACCTCATCCTAGCAGGCACCGGTAACCTACATACCGGTACAAATTCAATGCTTCAGTGTCGGTAACGTCGCAGTAGTAGGGCGATATTAAATAATGAAAGTGCTTCTATTTACATATGATGATTATGATTATGTTCGATTGATAAACTATAAATGTTTAAATTTGGTTCTCAGTAGATTACTGGTAACTGTAGGCCTACCGTAATTTTTTGTTAATGGATCGTGTGACATAAGGTGCCGTTGAACGCTGAACGGACGGCCAAAATAATTCAACTCGTCTACCTTTTATGCCTTTAATTAATTTGACGTTTTGTTCTTAGATTATGAGCAAATTTCAACGGGAAAGCAACACCTCATCATATTCTGCAAATAACTTCACAGAACTTCAATCAAGAACGTGCATATAGTTTTGATACTTTAATTAACATTTGTATTGAAAAAAATATATATGCAGTGTTTGCAAATCACGACTCATTTTCTTTAGTCCGGCAGCTCTAAAACTGTTCTCTGATCTCGTTAGTTTAGACATGTAATCGAGGGCGCTAAGTGGTCTCCGAGACTACTTTGACATTTCCGAATCAAACCGGTTCACTGGACTGGTTTTGATGGACATGTAATCAGGCCTTAT
The DNA here is from genome assembly GCF_964204865.1 of Styela clava. Classification (NCBI taxonomy): domain Eukaryota; kingdom Metazoa; phylum Chordata; class Ascidiacea; order Stolidobranchia; family Styelidae; genus Styela; species Styela clava. The sequence goes on from NC_135263.1 coordinate 5,204,213, forward strand.
GTCTATTTTATTAATCCCTTGACTTGGACCGGTTTTAAAGACACTTTCTTATCGTTGAAAATTGTCGCTTTTGCCGATTGGTTGTTACTGATGGAATGGTTTTTATACTCATAAAATGATGGGAGAACTTACAGCGCTCATCCTGTCCCCGTAGATGGGGGTGACTTGGTCCCGCAGTAGCTTGCCCCGGTTGTCAAAATGACCACGCGCCGCCACCGATTCCTAGTACACCTTTCGAATCTATTTTCTCAATACAGACCCCACAAACAGCAATTTTCTGACTCTTATACATAACATAACCCAAGGGTTCAGCTTTTATTAGCAAATAAGATTTCTCCCAGCATTGAGTCAGCAAACATAAATATTCGTTCGGGTTCGGGTTATGACAATCCGTATAAATATATGCCCCACGAATATACAGGAAGCACTTAGTCTTACACATTTCTCAGATATAGATTCCCAGACTTGGGACCAATTATCGTGATCATGATTTTCAAGAGTGGTTTCCAGTCTTCTTCAAATCTTTTCTGTAACTGTTTTCCACATCGTCGCTCCTTCCAAGCCCCAAGCACATATTCACTGATTTGTTGTCAGCTGGCATATTGAACAGAAAATCCAATTTACTCAATATTAGATGTCTATTTGAGATGTCAGAATTTCTGTATTTGTTAGATAATCTTCTGTAATAGAAAAAAAAAATTGTGGGCCTTTTTGCATTAGAAACCTAGTTCTGTATCATATTACACGGTACCAATTTGGGTACAAAGATCAAACAATTATATAGCACAACCAGAATATATATCATGTAGAAAACCGGGCAACTCTACAACGATTATTCCCTTTTACATCATACACTAACCTAATAAGTGGTCGTATCGCTCCTCCCAGTCTACACCGACAAACTTTGCAGATGTTAGTTATTGTATATATTTTTATTGTTGCTATTTCAGTATTTTTATTTTATGGTTCACGAGAAACAAATCGCTCTCTCTCTCTGTGACTGTTTTGAGTGCTACAAGAAATAGTGAGCCAGCCAGCGTAATTGATAAGCGCAGTTTGGAACAAGAGTTCACTCCCTATTGTCATCTTTAATATTTTTTTGAATGTACTTTGTTACATCGAGAATCGCATTCACTTGATTTTTGTATTGACTTAAACATTGCGTCCGTTTAACTTGTGTAGTAATTTATTTGTTATTGTTGACGCCGTAATTTCCCTTGATTGACAGTGGGCTTCCACACACTTTGTTACAAAACAATTGAAAGAGTCTTCGTGGCAATTGCTTGCCCAGACATGTCTCGCTTAGACATGGATAGTTTCGGTAATTTGCTTTAGATAGCGCTTTACTTTTGCAGAGAATGGCGCTCGTTTCGTTGTAATTTGTAAATAAGTTAAACTTGTTCAGCGACCTTGGCTTTCTGTTTTGACTGTAGGACGATTAAATAATGTAGATTATGGCTGCCCACATAGGCCTAGTTAAGGATATTTTATGAGCATTAAATGGCCTTTTGTGATTGTTTTTAAAGTTATAGTTTATTTAATCGATTTGTTCGGATTTCATTGACGAATGATTTCATGTTCAACTTATGATAATTTAAGCCTGGAATAGCAGACAAATTCGGTATGTTATAATTTGTAACTCTTTCTGATTTGAAGGCTGCAAGTTATTCAATAGTAATATGGTTCGACTTAATAATTAACTATGTTTGATAATTGTGTTCATAAATTTGAGTAGGCTTTCTAAAGCAGTGGTTCCCAACCGCCGGTCCGCGGACCGGTGCCGGTCCGCGAAGCTTTTTTGCCGGTCCGCGAGAAATTTCGTTGTTTTGTTGTTTTTATGCCGTCTCAATCGCTTTACCGTAGACAAAGTTGCGTTGGCTCATTACGCAATTCTCTTCCGCCGTCATATTGCGACGTCTTTCGCGACATGTTGGCGCCGTCTTACGCGACATGTTGGCGTCGTCTTACGTGACATCTTGGCGCCGATCATTCACACTTTCCGCTTTTTGGCTCCGTTCATCGCGAATGCGCTCCATCAAATCTCGCAAAATTAAGAAGCCTAAAAATCGGCACGCGTGCTTTTTCTGTTCTGCGTGCTTTTCCTGATTAATATGACCACCCATATAAAACGTAATGCATATCTCCTTGTTTAAGCCAGAAAACCGTCAAGAACAGTACAATATTCCAGTGAGATATGAACTTGTTGCGACCCCACAAGTGGTCACGAAACGCGCAAAAAAAGCACGGGCCGCAGTGATCAGAGGGATTAAGATGAACCCAATAAAAAAGAAAAGGCTTTATTAAAATGGTGATTCTACTTTACAGTCCAGATTAAAAGAGAATTACTTATCACCATTTTAGATATCTCCTGATAACGAATACCCATCGCCATAAATGTGCATGTTTTTAATGTGAGATATTTTATGCGTGCCTTTCTTACGCATAATGGGTACCCAGCACTGCATTTTATAACGCAAATATATGGTATTATTTTATGTTTCACCCATTTTAAATATGTGCTCGGCACATTATTTGATAGTTTTTCTCCGTGTGAAATGTTTTGAAGTGTGCTTTTTTTGTCTAGAAGCATATTGAGTGCCCGACATTGCATTATATTACGCAAATATATGTTATTCTCTTCTGTTCCGGCCATTTTAATTTTTTGCCGGTCCGCGAGTACATTTAATCTAATTTTACCGGTCCGCCAGGGTAGAAAGGTTGGGAACCGCTGTTCTAAAGGCCGAATTGTGTATAGTTATTTATTTATTGCAAGTATTTTGTATTGATTTGTTTTTACGTTTGTATTAAGATAACCGTGTCAACTGTATACTTCGAGTTGTGTGATTTTCTGGAATGAGGATACAAACTTGGGGCCTGAAAGACCGCGTTATTGAACTGTTAATAAATATCTAGTGTGCAGTCGGTGTCGTCCAGGTCACAAAGAACGGCTGTTACATACTTGACATTGACAATGTGAAAGTTTTATTTCACTTTGCAACTTACAAGCTACAACAACGAGTGCTACAAGAAATAGTGAGCCAGTCAGCGTAATTTTCAATTCAATAACTAGCATCTGGTTTGAAATACAGGTACTTCACTTAGGAATTGTTAAAAAGGTGACGTAATTTACAGCAGACATAACACTTTTTACTCTCTCGCATGTATTTACTACAAAAAAGTTTTGAACTTTCTTTCTTACAAACTCAATAGAATGAGAGTTAGATGGGCTACATATTTCAACGCGAGCGCATATTTAACTTGCTAGCATTATACATTAACTGAATATTACCGTACATCAAACAGCCGTTACTTCTTAGGTACTCCATAATCAGTTTTTCAATGCGATCCGGTACGCTTAATGCATAAAACGCCATTTCCTAATCTCCTCCAGTCAGAGCTTTTTATGCATTAGAATTTCTTTTATTGTTTCAATCTTCAAGAAACTACACGATGAAGAACTAATATTAAACGTCAAAACAGAAGATCAACACCCTACTCGCGAAATCAAGTTTGTGAACGAGTTCTCTCTACTACGTCATCAAAGGCCACTTTATGCAAGCGGTAAACGTCAAAAATTATGTAGATTCTACAAAAATGTTTGCGTGATAACCCACCGCTAAATGAATACTCAATCTGAGAATGGCTTCGATCGTATATAGTGGTGAAAAAATAAGTGTGTGAGCGGCACCTTTATGTATCGATATCTCCTAGTTGGTTTCGATTCAAAATGGCACTCATGGCTCGTTTGAAGCGGCACCTTTATGTATCGATATCTTCTAGTTGGTTTCGATTCAAAATGGCACTCATGGCTCGTTTGAAGCGGCACCTTTATGTATAGATATCTTCTAGTTGGTTTCGATTCAAAATGGCACTCATGGCTCGTTTGAAGCGGCACCTTTATGTATAGATATCTTCTAGTTGGTTTCGATTCAAAATGGCACTCATGGCTCGTTTGAAGCGGCACCTTTATGTATAGATATCTTCTAGTTGGTTTCGATTCAAAATGGCACTCATGGCTCGTTTGAAGCGGCACCTTTATGTATAGATATCTTCTAGTTGGTTTCGATTCAAAATGGCACTCATGGCTCGTTTGAAGCGGCACCTTTATGTATAGATATCTTCTAGTTGGTTTCGATTCAAAATGGCACTCATGGCTCGTTTGAAGCGGCACCTTTATGTATAGATATCTTCTAGTTGGTTTCGATTCAAAATGGCACTCATGGCTCGTTTGAAGCGGCACCTTTATGTATAGATATCTTCTAGTTGGTTTCGATTCAAAATGGCACTCATGGCTCGTTTGAAGCGGCACCTTTATGTATCGATATCTTCTAGTTGGTTTCGATTCAAAATGGCACTCATGGCTCGTTTGAAGCGGCACCTTTATGTATAGATATCTTCTAGTTGGTTTCGATTCAAAATGGCACTCATGGCTCGTTTGAAGCGGCACCTTTATGTATCGATATCTTCTAGTTGGTTTCGATTCAAAATGGCACTCATGGCTCGTTTGAAGCGGCACCTTTATGTATAGATATCTTCTAGTTGGTTTCGATTCAAAATGGCACTCATGGCTCGTTTGAAGCGGCACCTTTATGTATAGATATCTTCTAGTTGGTTTCGATTCAAAATGGCACTCATGGCTCGTTTGAAAGGGCTGACAGAGCGCATTTCAGGAAAATAAACAGATTGTTTGTATCACATCTTCACATACTACTACTACTACATCACTCGAAAAATAGTTTTTCTCAATTTTTTTTTTATTCAATTCTGAAAAATACAGCGCGGACCACGGGTTGGACGACTCTGCTCTAGGTCACTATGAAAAAAAAAAACACAAATAAATATCTGAAGTAACACACTAAGTAGTGCACTAATATATTAACAACAGGCGTTGGTCAGAAAATTGCTATTCATATAAAGCCATTTGAAGACGCGGTATGTTTCAATTTGTTTGGGAATTGCAACAAACCAGAGCTGTAATTTTTTTCATATTGGTCAATTAATTTTGTCTACTTTAGAGCAAGTTAACATTTTAAATACGAAAACTGCAATATGGAATATTCTGCAGACAATAATATAAATTGGATAATAAATAATGAGCAGGTAAAATTAAAGCCTGAACTTCAAGATGCAAATACTTGACAAAATGTTGACATCGTTTTTAAATGAAAGCACCTTAATATTTCTAATATGTTTTTACTCCAAATAAGTCTTTTGTAATTTAAACATGAATCATGAATCAAACAAAGGGACAAAGAAGTTGGTTACATCTTGTAGAATAAATAAGACCTGGTTTCTAATCGTGATTGGGGATTATTGGCAAGGTAATTTAATCAGGAAAAGGGAAACAACTTGTAAGTGTAATTCAATACATTTGGTTGAAGAAGCAATGAAATTTGTCTATTTGGGGAAAAAAAAACTTTTTGCATGTCAAATATTTGCATGTCAAATATTTTTAATAACAACAACAAAATTCGATGGTTATCAATTTTGAGGCACTTTTGGAAACACAGTTTTGTGCTAAATAGTGATTCAAAAACATTTCAGGTATTCAAGGCAAACTAATATTCGGCAGTTAGTATGCAGAAACATCTAAAGCATTGCAACTATCACAAACTGAAAATAGTAATCTATAAAGGCAAGAGGCGGAAAATGGAAGAAATAGAAAATTATTGAAAAAAGCTAGATGGAAATATGCATATTTCCCTATTTGATATTATTAGCTACCTACATTGCAAACAGAAAACTTCGAATTTTAAAGTAACTGAGAAAAAGCACTGAAATATAATAAAAAATTTCTTATTTATTGGGAATATTGGGTTTGGCTAACGGGAGAGATGGTGAACACATCTTAACAAATTCAGGATTCACACATTACAAAGTTAGGGCTTTTCAAACTGGCCCCTCGCTCCTCACACCAATAACTTTCACTACATGCCATTCGGGATGAGTGCATTTATTTAAAGAAAATGACTAACTAATTTTTACTTTCATTTAGAAGCTTTTTTGTTCTTAAATGTCACAAATGAAATAAATGATGGAAGAGAGTTAAAAGCAAAACTATCTATATTTCTAGGAAAACTGGGCACCATAAGTGTCGAAAGTATTTGGATAAAGGCCATAAATCATGAAGATTTGAGAATAAATGGTATAAATAGCAATCAAGTTGTTTAGCACTTTTATCCTCATTTCATCATAGTTACATACAGCAAATAACTAAATTAGGCAAGGTTGCTCAAAAACAGTTGTAACTAAAAGAGTTAATTTGTTAATTGCACCACAATTCCGCAAGGCAAAAATATATTTTTTTACAGTTCTCTATACTATTGAAGGTAATATGCACGTAAATAAAGTTATCAATACAAAATATTAAACATAAATATCCACTAGGTAAATTATCTGAAGCAATTGCAAATTTTGAAGCTTTTTTGGCAGAGGCGTGATTCATCCAAAGTATAGGAATATCAGTCACCTGATTCTATCATTCTGTGTATCGGAAACGCAGGACAGTTACCTCAACAAGACTGAATATTGTGAAGAAAAATTTGCATGAATGGATCATGATGTTGTACAAAAAAAGCTATAGCCTATATCACAAATGAAGAATATTGAGCAAACGTTTGACTGAGAACCGGGATAATTCAGCAATACAAAAAGAAACCTAAGAAAATGGTTGGTACCATCCATAAAAAATGTCCAAGTGACTCAATTTTATGCCTAAAGTATTTCAAATCAGAGCATGTTATGCAATCATATATATATACCCCAAAGCGTAGGTACCTCAAATAATAAAACATGTAACAAAACTGGTGAAATACATATTGATATTGCAAAACTAACTTTTACCATTTCATATCACCCCATGAATACTAGTATTGAGTAACAGGCTCTTGCTTGCATGTTTCACTATGAATAAGACTGATTGCAATTCACAATATTCAAAATATTTTCTGCTAATGTGAGAAATGAGAGAATACTATGTATTATCATAAAGGTACTCGTATCGATTACAATATTATTTTCATACTTAACTAGGTCACAATATTACATTTTGACAGTTTTAAGGCTTTATTCTGGGCGCTCCGGAAGTATGTGTACCAAGATGGCGCACAACCTGAATCCTGCCCTGTCGTGCGGCAATACTTGGGGAGCGTCGTATTCTGTGACAAAACAGAAACGGTAAGAAATCACTTTTCTGTTGAAGGGCAGCAGTTTAGATACAAGAAGCACGAACAAATCTTTTTCAATCCTAGTAACTGCACTCCAAAAATCAGCGCTCCGGAAGTATATGCACCAAGATGACACACAACCTGAATCCTAACCCTGGTACACATATTATGTTCAGGTTGCGCGCCATCTTGATGCACATACTACTGGAGCACCCAAAATTCAGTACCATTATAAATAGAAGAAAACATACATACCATGATAGGAAGAACACAAGAAAAATAAGAGAATGGATTATTTACTGACACAAAGAAGATTACAGAAACAATATCAGCTGGCAAGAATGGCGAGTAGAAAGAAAATTTCAGCTAGGAAAGCAGTGAATAAACACAAAATATAAATGAGGAAAAAGGACAAGATACAGGCTACAGATATATACTGCAAAACATCATACTTTTATAAACAAAAATAACACTTGGAAAAACGACTAAATTTAACACAAAAAAACTGCATTTACACAATTTTTATAGCTAAGTACCTTACAAGTAACACACTCAATAATTTTTATTTAATATTTATGTTCGATGTTGACAATAAGTTTTTTGAATTTGGTTTTGTTTTATAATGTTTAAAATAATGTCCACCCAATGCCCAACTGAGCAGTCTCAATTTGTGATTATTATCAATGACGCGAACACCATATAACCAATGAAATTTGCATTTTTCAAAAAGGATGGTTTGTTCACGAGATGTGTCATTCACAACAGTTATATAAATCCTAGAGGAGCATTAAACTAATTTTAGATGAAATACCTTTGCCTAAACTGAATAAATTCTAAAACCGTCAGCAAATGATCAAACTTTTGCTTCATTGATCATATTGAATATTTCCCTGAATAACCTCTTATATTCTGGAATCGCCTCCACACTGCTGCACCTTGATACATTGCTGATATCTGCAGTATTTATGCTTGTACCGGCTTCGGAAGCAATAGAAGATTCTGTGAAAAAGCTTGAAGTATCATCGGTGATGGATTTTCCTGCTTCAGATGTAGGGGTCGCGACCCTTTCTGATTCAATACTGTGTAGAAGCATTTCGTATTTTCCCAACAATGTTTTGTATTGGGTATCCAGCTCTTGTACTAATGATACATTCTTTGGTTCTGATTTTACTCTACTACGGTGGCATTTTGACAAGTTATTCATGGCGCTGGTGTTGCTTTTTGTGGCATGGTTTGTGCAAGAGTCATTCATATTGATATTGGAAGTTTGAGATAGTATTGGGCTTTTCATGGGTGTGCTGTTTGCGATTTGTAGATACTGCGACATAGGAGTGCAAACTTGAATTCCTGGTGAATTAAAAGAACATTTGTTTCTGTGACCCAGACGAGGTACCAAGTTGATCTGAAAAATAAGAATCATATACATGAAAGTGAGGAACTAATATAGGATTTCTATATTTACACAAGGGAAGAGGAAAGTCGATAAGACGGCTTACTCATATGGCGAATCACAGCCTCTCGTCCGGTTACCAGTCCCTGCCAGGTATGGGTTTAGTTGGCCAGTTATTAGTTGTGGAAGAATGGTTACTGTTACCACCCTACGGCGGCGAGGGGTCCAGCAATCCTCTCTTACATAACTATCCCCACATAGGATTCAAACCTGCATACCCACGCAGGGTAATCAGAGGTGAGGTGGCAAGCGTATTAAAACGAGCGTAATAAAACATTTTACAGTCAAACAAACTTACCCCATTCTGTTGTTCTATACTTTCTTCATCTTCACTGTGATCAGAAAAATTAATCTCATTATTAGTAAGTTCTGCAGTAATGTTTGGTGTGCTCTCAGCAACAAATGCCTAGAAAGAAAAATTACGCAATTTAATGTAATTGTATTTATGTTATCAAAAGTGTTACGTTAAAAAAAAAAGTTGAGAAGCACTGCCCTAGGCTTTGAACTGAGATGGGTCTTCCCGTAGTATGTGCAACAAGATGTCGGGCACCAGAACGTCGTATGTGTATCAGATTACCGTTAGGCCATAATTTCAGGTACAAATACTGTGGGTGTCATTTGGATAGTCCCCGAACTCGTAATAGAACTAAAATAAGGGAAATTGGAATAAAATTATGGCCTAATCCTAGTCTGGTACACATACTACGTTCCAATGTCCGCCATCTTGTTGCACATACTACGGGAGAGCCCTGAGATGGGTAATATGCAATGCCAAAACAGATGAGCTAAACATCATATAAAATGGAATTAATACAATTGAAATTCCCTTCTACCTGTCTGTAAACAACTTTATCATATTCTTCAATAATTCTATTCAATCTTTGCGTCATTTCTCTTTCTTCTTGTAGTTTCTCAGAACACTCTTGATTCTCTTGAACAACTGATTCTAATTCCTTGCGAAGTTCTTTTACCATTCTTTTGTCCATTACTGAAATAAAAATAATCAAAGCGTAATTATAATTTCATGTCTTTGCTGTGTATCGGGCCCTGGAAAAGCACCACTGATATCCAACCAATTTCATGAATGTGAGGAAATATTGTTCATAAAATGTAACTTTTTACGTCAAACTTAAATGACCTGCCAGTCTAGGTGGTCAAAATTTTTGGCCCCTGGTTCCAAAACCATGCCAACACCTGCTCTACACCATTGTTTATAAAATTTGGCCCTCTGTGCCCTTAGGGGGCAAATGACAGGTTCTGTTGGGGACATACGCAAAGGCCTTATCTAGATACCATTATCAATGATTACATTAATACAAAGAAAATTGTTTGCTTATTGCCCATAGTTCATTTATTTTTTCACTTCCGTTTCTTGGCGGCGTTTCTTAATAAACGTGGTGAATGACTGATGGAAACCTGTGGATATTTTATGTAGAGCAGGTCAGGCAGGTCAAGAGGGGCCATGCATCAAAAAAGTTTGAGAACCACTGCACACTGGGCCATCGTGTCCATAAATCACATACCAAATACTAGCAATCAACAATCCAGCTATCTAACATGGTATATTACCTCCTTACGATTTAAGTAAAGTCTGGAATACTCAACAAAATAAGGACGCTTCCGGTCCAAAAATTGAAAGCATAAACTATAGATAGGGAGCTATAGATATATTCCATTTCCTTTAATGATAATTTCCAAATTCGATATGGAAGCAAAATATCACGGTCAGTGTTAGGAGGCTGAAGTTATTATTCATCAGAGACTTGAAGTGACCGGAGTCCTCTATATTAAAAAACTCGAAGCTGTCATTAATGAGGCCTAACTTTATGATCAACTTAACTAGAGTTGGACTAGCATCACCATTTATCGAAGAATCAAGTTGTTTACCTGGAATGACTCAAACTCAGACTAATCCCAGGTATCAGGTTAGGCCATAGTTTTAATCCGGTTTATCTTATTTTATTAGTTCTATTACGAGTCCGGGAACTGTTTGTGATAGCCAAGTGAATATACACTCTGTCCATAGGCTTCCGTCCCTTTGCACAACTTGATGTAAAGTAGGCGAACAAAATTAGTTACCTCCATATTGGTACAAACACTTCTGGAGCATCGACTCGTAATCAAGCAACCGCCAGTAAGACTTTATATTAGTGATTAATTTAACTCTGACTCAATGGACAGATAATCCATAACTCGACTTGACTGACTACTCAGGGTTTAAGGACCACTACCCAACACTTATCGCGATCTCGAGAGCATTTGAATTCCGTAAAAAAAAAATTCTAAGATATTATTGACTTACTTTGTTGTGCTTTCAAATTTCCAATAACTTCATGTAAAGCAGCCATTTCAGCATCATTGGTCGAATCTTTCCTTTCTCTCTCATTCAATGAATGACTGAATTCTGATGAAGTCTCTAGTAACTTCTGAACATCAACTTCTATGAAATTAATGCATATTTAATGAGATATATTTTCCAATGCCTGTATTCAAATATTTAATGGGATGCTTCATATCTTCACCTGAAACAAAATTTAGAAAAGCGGACACTGATCTTTACAAAGATAGCAGATTACTTGGAAAAGATTTGTATCCTTCAGATCACTATATTTATTCTATTCATGACGGGAACATAGGCTGGTCAATGTGTTAGCTGCTAGGCTATCATACATGTGAGTTCACTACAAAATGACATACGAATCGTACAAGGAATGGCCAAAATTGAAAAATTCGCTAGTTAGAATACATTCAAAATAAAATTTTTCAACATGTAATATCAAAATAAATCACAAATTTAGGTGAATATACAGATAGAATTTGTATTTGTCAATGCAGAATAGTCGTCAAGCCTGATTTTCTATTTTTCTCAGTGCAAAAGTTTGCTCAAGGCAAGCTCAAGTGAACTCACTCAAAAATAATAGAGATTTATCATTGAGCGACGTTACAGAAGACCACCAAAGTGCCAAGAACTATTACAAATTACAGAGTGGACGTGTGTATCAGTGAACACCAACCGACACGAGTTCTAAAACAGTTCATTGTCAACATAATCAGAAAAACAGCTAAAAAGCCAAATAACTCTGAAGTTTTTGAAAATAAAATTTGGTGTTCCAATATCGAGTTGTGTAAAGGGACGGAGGAAGCCTATGGATAGGGGGTATATTCACTTGGCTAACACAGACAGTCGCAGAACTCGTAATAGAACTAAAATAAGGAAAATCAGAATAAAATTATGTACCTCAGTACCCCAATTTCAAACGAAATCGAATAATATATTCGGTTCGGGCATTCTTGCTTTCACATATTGCAGATGAACAAAAATACTCTCACCTTCTTGTTGGAATGTTGGCAAACAACCATGTATTGTTCGTCGTCTCATTTTCTCTTTAGCCTTCTTTCCTTCGTGTAATTTACGAATTGATTCAATCTCGGATTTCAATGTCTGAATTTGATCTTCTTGGCTCTCACAGACACTCATACACCTTAAAACATTGTTTGTATTAATCACTAACAGATTGAAAATAATTTTTTGAGAATGTTTTTGCAAGTTTACTAAATATGGACATTTCAGTATTCTCATATAGATATGAGTATATAGAACTGACATGGGACAACTATAACCTGTGGGCCAAATCCGGCCAGTTGGATGATTCAATTTGGCCTGCCTAATGCTCCCACAACCAAAGTAAAACCAAATGTTGATGTTTTAGATGAAAAATAGCTAAAGGAATTTGGTATTGTGAGAAAATTTGATGTTCTCCACTTCAACTTTTGGAACACTGTGAATATTATTCATAAAATGTACTTTTTACATCACACTTCGTCCGACAGTCTAGGGGGGCAAAGTATTTGGCTCCTGGTCCAAAAACCTTGAGAAGTATACATGAAATAACAATGAAATTTTTTATGCAGAACTTTAAGATACCGACCTGTTATCCTGACCGAAATCGCAGCAGGATAAGAGTCAATTGCCTTTGCTTGACTCCATGTTGACATTGATTTTATCTCTTATTTTTTAGTATGAATAAGGTAACCAACCTTGACTGACTGAGTATTAAGAAGTGTAATGTAACAAGGCAATGAAGAAAAATAATAACAGCATGGGGATTAACATACTACCGTACATGCTTTGTAATCGCAAGACTAGTAATTGAATCTCACTTTGTCACTCTTTCCTTCCATTCTTTTGACTCATTCTTTAACTTCCTGTTGGCAGATTCAAGTTCTTGATAATTAACGTCCAGTTGTTCAAACATTCGAGTCTTTGATTCATTGACTTCTCTCAGCCATGTCAGCTGTTTGTTCAAGTGCTGAAAGAAAAGTGGAATAAAAATACTAATTTACGGATACTAAGGTAATTTACGGACCTACTGTAACCTTCAACATTCATTATTGTAGAGCACTAGGTTATCAAAATCAATTGACAGTAAATCTGTCTGAAACCAGTTTTGTGACAATTTCTTTCAAAACAAAACCTCTCCTATGGAGCTAATGACTTTTCCTACATTTGTGCAAACGCACATAGCAAGAAAATGTAGTTAGACTTGTAGACGATAGTTGAATTATATTTAATATGAGCCAAGTAAATCTTGTACTGAAACGAGTTTCCACTATTTCCTTGTTATTACACAAAGCATAGGACATTAGTTCAAAGAATGAGTATTGGTAATCATCAATCAAAAAGAATACAGGTCAACTTAGACCACAGTCACACACAAATGACCTGACACAATTTCCCACACACCTAATTTGCCTACCAGATTGAAAGAAACAAAATGCTTTCATATTGTGAGTTGTCTGACTTTTGAGTCACTCAGATCGAAAAAAGTGTAAATTTAAGCATGATTGAATGGGGTGAGTTTTCATTGCGCAATTGAGACAGTTTTATGATCACACAATAATATTTGACAATTCTGTTCGATTCGAGGAAAATATTCGGTTTAATCCGAATAAAAAAAAATATTCGATTTTGGACAGCCCTAATTGTGACTAAATACTTATGCAAGCCTTATGTCAAAGGTATTATTAAGTTCTTTATCTAACAAGAGAGCTATGCTCAAATATATGGACACGTAGCGCCACCCAATGGCAATAATTTTGATGACGTCATAGCGAAAAAAAAAGTAATAGCCTTCTGGAGAAAAATTTTATCTTCAACCACTGAAAATTTCAAAGCAATTGGTTCAGTATTCGAAGACAAAAGCGATTTTTTAAAAATGGAGACGGAGACAAATAACAATAACAACAAAATTTTGAAACGATCGTTATGTCCACATCGTGTCCAATAATGCTAGAATGTATCATATCTGATTGGAGTTTGCGTGGATTATGATCCAAATTTCAGATTACAAAGACTAAAAATACATTGCACTAGTTAACAGAAGGCAATGAAGTTATCAACATCTTCACTATGACATAAAGTTGAAGGTTGCAAGTCAATGTTTGGGATGGAAAGTCAAATTGTGGAAACAGTTATGCATATAGTCAACAGGAAATGATTCCAATATCCGGTGAAAAATTATGACTGATGGTAAATGACAAAAAGAAAGCTATAATTGGGTGTGATTATTATATAGTTTGACATCAGAATGATTTTAATATTAACCAACTTGAAATGGTTCCTGTAAAAAATCTACTAAGAGTATAAATAATATAAACATTTAGGGATAAATATTCAGGTCTTGCCCCGTAGAATGCCCTGGCGGCCTCGGCTCACTCGAGTTGTTTTTAGCTTCAGCTTTCCCCCCTATGGGCCTTACCTTATCAATTTATTGAGTAGGCTATTGGCAGGGCATAATAGAAAAATGATTGAATTTCAACAGTATATGCGTCAATTATGAAAATAATCAAGAAATAGAAAACTAGCGTTCATGTATAACCCCAACCTTCGTGGTATAATATATAATCGTGAGATTCTTGAATGGCATATAAAACTTCTAACCATGGGAACATTAGTTAACTGTTAAATGATTGTTTGCTCGAAGCAGCAAAAACTGGAAAATAACTTTGGTATTCTCTTTTTCAAATTGTCAAAAATTGCCATATTCAAGAGGATATCTGCATCTAATATTATTGTGGCAATATGATATCTTCATTTTGTCGCATTTTGAAAGGGCCAATCAATCTAACCATCCACAAAAATTCTGCTGAACTAACGAAAAAGTAAAGATATTTGTTTTGGCATCTTCCATATTTTTCACCTTTTAACCCAGTATGTATGACAATTAGTAGTGAGTGGTCAGGTCAGTGCAATGTTTTTATAAAAATATCAAACCTCAGCATAACAATACTAAATGACGCACATAAAAAATTGACTGATCATACCATGTCAGCATTCTGCAGGAAATGTTTCCAAGTTAGGCATAAACTGTCAAAAAGGTTCACTGTGTAACTGTATGTCCTTTTCAGAGAAAAATTCCCAATTAAATTGACATAAACAAAAGAAAATTCAACAAATTTAACTTGCAGAATTTGTAGGATTGGGAAATTCCAAGCATTTACATATGAAAAATGAATAGCAAAGCACTTAATGACCTCTCCACAGGCATTTGACACCTTTTTGAGGTGAAAATTAGTGACAAGAAAAGACCTGAGAATTTGACATTACTGCCCAACGCAGTCGATTGATCAAACCCTTTGTATGATACAACTCTATAATCTTGGTTGAATTTTGCATTCATAATTTGTCATTACTAACAGACACAGTCAACTGATCAAACCTTTTGTATGATACAACTCTTTTTGCATCCATAAGTAACAAAATGTCTTCAATCGCCAATAGAAAATTACAAAATGGGGTCGCTGGAATGATAGAGATCCCACACAAAAAGTAAAGTCATCTCGAGAAACCGCGTTTCTGATCACTGTATTCCCCTTCCACATCAATAGTACTAATCTTAAAAAACTGATTCCAGATTTCAGCAATTAATATCTTTGAAATGTTTTATTTTGTATAAAATTTAACAGAAATGGTGTATGAATAAACACATTAAAATTTGTAACCGTCTAATAATTCAGAACTTTTATATATAACTTTATATTTCACTTTATAAAAATTTGTTACACCAATAATAAATTAATAAACCCAAATAAAAATCAAAAGCAGAAATGGCAGTTCTGAAATACCACTAAATGAAACAAATTCAAGCAATTTAAATAGTTCTAGCAACAGAACAAACTTCATATATTAATTCTGAAGACCAAAATGATTGAGTGAGTATTATAACCCTTATTAGGCGTTTCACAAGTAGGCTATGTGTACCAATATGGGGGTAACTAATTACATCAAGTTGTGTTAACGGACTGAAACCTATTCACTTGGCTAACACAGACATTCCCCGAACTTATGATAGAACTAAAATAAGGAAATCGGAATAAAATTATGGCCTAAACCTAACCTGGTACACATACACTACGGGAGTACCCTTTATTACATATCAAAAAAAGCAATTCTAATTTGTTGCAATATTTTCAAATTTGTACAGTGACTCTCAATTGATTCATGAAATGAACTAGAACAGGTATATTAAAACATAACCACATAACTTGCTGTACACAATTTATCAAAATAATTAGGAAAATTTGAAAAATGTAGATATATTGTGAATATAGAGCATAATTACGACAAAACGCAAATTGGTTAATATATTGTATCACTACTATGTTAGTGTGTGGGCTCAAGTGATTTATCACCAAAACTGCATTATACCATGATAATGTAAACTTTTTTATACATGTTGATTTACCAAATTTCATTATAGGCATATTAAATTTGAGTGAAGTTCGTTCGAAATTATATGATAGAATTTACATATTTATCCTGGGTGAGAGGAAATCGATAAGATTGCCAAATCATATGGCGAACCACGACCTCTCGTCCGGCTACCAGCCCAATTCAGGTATGGGATTAGTTAGCCAGTTATTTGTTTTCGAAAGTATGGACTTGATACCAAGATCTCCATCCATGATTATAATAATACAGTTCACTTCTCCACAGACTGAGAAGATGTATTTATCTATGGGTATGATCAAAAACATAAATAAATATATATTTATTAAACCAATATTCTTAAGAGCAGTGATGGACAAAAAGAAGTGTAAAAGCAAGATAAAAATTTTCCATCTCTCAACTGAATATTGATTAACACACAAATAACAAATAAATAACTTAAATATAGAAAAGCTGTTTACAGAATTAATAATAGGAACTGAATGTACAATTGGGATTCTAGAAGTTTGTAATGCATTTCTGCCACAGTGTATAGCGAGACAATTCATGAAACAGTACACAGATTAAAGTCGTCTCTATTCCAGTGCGCCCATGCCATGTACAACGGAAATGAATGCAGAAATTGTGATTTCAAAAATAGATTTAAACAAAACCACAAAACCGTAATGCAATCTTGACATAGTGCGGTCAGAGGATTCATGAATTATTCCACCAACTCAAAATGTTTTAGTCCCCATGTCATGGACACGTCACTGCCTTGATTATTTTTAAACAAATGCAGTTGCTAGCAAGCCCACATCTGTCTAAGATTTGAAATATCCCTCAGAGATACGTGCACAGAGATAAAGTTCGCTTCCATTTTCATGGCTTGCAGTTTTCAACAAATATCAGCTATTATTCGACAACATCTACGCTGGAAACGTGAGGCTTGCCGTGAGACTCTCGACGACTATAAGTGTCTTTCAATGAACTATCCAACTCATGTGTGATGACAGTACTTCTTCTCCTAGCCAATCGGCTTGCTTGAAACGGTAACAGCCAAGGAAAAAAACGAATTCTCCAATTTTTGAAAAGAGCGACTTCTGCCAGCAGTTGCATAACGAGACTGACATCATAAGGAAGGTCGAAAACAAATGCAACTTCAGCAGAAAAAACATATATTATCGGAATACATGCTAAGTTAATAACCATGCATATTCCTAATATAACGACTGCTCGTGTCATTGCTTTGTTCAATGAGCTGTTAGTACGTTTTGATGCACAATCTCCGGCACGTCTTTTATGTTTCCAGAGCGGGTAAATAAACAGAGCTAACAAAGTAAGTTGTGTAAGAAACATAAACCCGAAATCTACGGCCCAAATATACGACTCAGTTTCCCCTAAATCTTCCAGACATCCATGAGGAGTCCCAAAATATTTTCGCGTCGGAAAGTATTGAATCGTTCCAGCTAATGCTCCCAAAATAACGATCACTTCGATTCCATTACTAACAACTTTAATGAAAGTTGAATTCAACTTTATAAGAGCCGATGACGAATAAAAATATCTTTGTCGTACCCAGAGGATTGTCCAAAGAGATAAAGAAGCAAAGAAATACATGACGACTTTGAAATCATATATTGAGTTACAGACTTGGTCGGAGACATTCTTTATCGCGAGATTAACAGGAATCACAACTCTTAAAAATGTGCTAAAAGCTGCAAATATGCACAAAATGTGGAATGCAAGTCTATATTTTCCTGTGGAATCCCTTTTCACATTTTTTCTCATTGCACAATAGAAAGCCTGCGCTATGAAAATGTAAAATGAAATCACAGCTATGGATACTGATATTATATCAACAATAGTACCAGCTGTTTCATCGTAAAACATAATACGGCTTGTGTTTTTATAATAGTTTGTAGTACCATTCCCACTCCCATATGTTTTGGTTAATGTATCCATTTCTTGAGTTTCGTTGTTTGTTAATTCCGTAAAATAGTCAATTGAATAAATCAATGAACGCTGGTTTACCATAAAATAACCTTCATTAAATAATAAAATAAATATGTTACAAACAAATTAGAAAATAATCAACGGTAACATTGCGTGGACGAGAAACTCCTTTAATGCGTATTCCTAATGATTCTGTCGCTAAAATTTTACATTTATTTCCCATGAGCTGACTAATTTTCTTTTTAATAATTTCTAAGAACTGACATGGGCTAATTTTACAAAGCGCGCAATAAAAAAAACTACCGTAGTGATTGCTATACAACTTAAAGACTATTCCTTCCTTCCTGAACTAGCTTTTCTAATACTGCATCTAACCATTAGTCAATTGAAATGAGGATATCGTTATAGAGCGCAACATTAGTAGTATAGACATTACTGAAAGACCGCATCATTTAGCGTACGTGCTCGACCGAAAAAATGACAAAATAATTCCGCTGAAATGAAAGACACTGCATTACATCAGTTGGTTTCTGTTCAATTACCGAGACAATGAGGAAATAATATTCCAACGCACACTGTGCATAATTTATTTGTGATTCACTTGTGTATCTAGATGAGTCAAAGGCCTTTTCAATCTTAAATTCATTGTCTGAGATACCAAACTTTCCAGAAGGAAGAGAAAGCCAACTAATCTCAATTTTAAAAAATATTTCTATTGTTTTTTGAAAACTGCTATAGATACAAAACAATTTTAACCCTTTCGCAGCTTGGTGGTATTTTGAGTCAACGAAAATTCCATCTATTTGAGCTAACCATAGTCCAGTTGCTATAACTCTAAATAAAATAAATAGCTAAAACAGAGTTTATTTGTATTTCTAAATGTTTTACCTGATGCTTCTGATAGATGGCAACAGTAACACATTCCTAAAAAATTGAATTTTGCTAAAATTTCCATATTATTAAAATTTCTTGATATAACATATGCATTGCTTTTTAATGACATTTTTATGCTTTTTACGGACATTTTTTATAACTGATATTATAACCAGTCTGAGATATCAAGAAATATGATCACAGGCTTAGATCTCACGGCTGATCTTTGGTATCGTTAAAACTCTACCAAGTATGAGCGAAATTCCGTATCAATCAATCATTATCATTTGCTGACAAATGCATAATAACTTAAAATAAAATCAGGGTAGATATACATTTTTTCGTTTTTATGACTAAAATTTAACATGGAATTTTCTAGTTTCAAAAGCTTAAAATGCCTGCCTGTTTAAAATCATACACAAGCACCTTATGTCGCCCTAACAAACTGAATCTGCTCTTCAAATTTCAGCAGAGTAAGCATATGAAACCATATGCCAAGTCTATTCCCTGAGCAAGCATTTCTCCCTTGAATTTGCGAACTCAATGAAACGTTAGAAAATGTAACAGCAGACATCCTTTGTCATTTAAAATAAGTCTTAAATAATTTAAGATTTTGCAGATCGGGACACAAAATGTGTCATATCACAGCCGAATCTACATTTATAAATTATCCATAAATAGAGTATCGGGTTGTCTCATGCCACATATGTATTTGATTCATTTCATTCCCTATTTCTTTGTTACTTTTTTAAAAGTCACATTTTCCCTGCAAAAAGACTTTGGACAGGATGCTTCCCTGACGAGCACAGCATACTATAGTCGCAATAATGTGACCTGCACCATTTTATATTCCCAGTCAGTCTCAAAATAACTGGTCATTTATTCTCGTTCCACCAAATCGACAACAAAATGAAATATTAAAAGATTTACCTTGTTCTCAAGAATGCTATTTTTAAAAATACGTTCAATCAAGATTGATTAGAGAGTTTCGGAGTATCGATTTCACCCAATAGTAACATGAGAACATAATTTATAAGAAAGATGAGTATGATGAGCAATGAATTGAACTGGAAATGAAAAATGGGAATTTGTTTTCTTTTCATGTTTTTTTGACAATGCCGTAGTAACATGAGAACATAATTTATAAGAAAGACGAGTATGATGAGCAATGAATTGGACATGACTTGAAAAAAAAAATGCAAATGTGTTTTTTTTTTATGTTTTTTTACAATGCCGTGGGCCGTGGCATCTATTCCTGTATGATATTAAATGTAAATATAGATTTTATTTTTAATTTTAAAATCTGCAGAGAACAACTTTGCAATGCTGAAAAATTTATTTATAACCATATACAAAAATCACCTAATCGTTTCAAAAAAATTTGTCCGTAAGCATAGATGAAAAGTTCCAATACTGAATTGTTTTGAAGGAGAATGTTTTTGTATTGTAAACTGATAGGCAAGAGAAACCGGCAGCAAAAAAAAATTCTATCTTATTGCTGTAAGATGAATGAGAACAGGGGTGCATAACGCCAAATTTGGCACGCCATACGCTCAAACCTGGCATGCGAATGGTTTTGTAAAAATAAAAATTGTATTTATGATATGCATTAAAATATCATGTTTCTATCAAAATCAGCAGTTTTTCAGGACATTACGGTAAATTGTTTCAATAAATAGATATTCGTTATTATGTATTATTATTGAAATTCGTTTGAAGTGTGTTTTATGGGAGTTAATTTACAATACCAACGATTGTGTATGGCCCGCGACAAGATTATTTTGAAAAACTTGGCACGTGTCCTCATTTAAGTTGTGCACCCCTGAACTAGAGGATATTTTTTTAAAACCCTACTCTACCTATACTCTTTAATTGCTTTTATATGAACTTATAAAATAACTAAAATGTAAGCATGGAGTCTCTTGAATTTGCCGTAAATATATTTATCATTATTAAGATTCTAGATTCTCAGATATGCAGCATAGTCATGATTTGAGTCAATGCTAATCAAAATAAAATTGAATTGGGTATCGACAATAAGAAACACAAGTCTTTCAATGCAGTTTCCCACCAGAGAAACTCTCACTACCTAGTATTACCTCCCACAGAGATACAATAAAGAAACTAGAAGTCCTTTGATGAACAAAATTATGAATCATGGTTTCATACACATTTTGTACAGACATCTTAAAAAATAGGTTTAAAAAAATCCAAAAACAGAATGGATAGATAGGAAGAGTGTTTCTTAGATTAAAATTTAGTTGAATTATCGGTACTCGAGAAGTATGTGAGCCAAGATG
The DNA here is from genome assembly GCF_964204865.1 of Styela clava. Taxonomy (NCBI): domain Eukaryota; kingdom Metazoa; phylum Chordata; class Ascidiacea; order Stolidobranchia; family Styelidae; genus Styela; species Styela clava. Next base: position 5,225,666 of record NC_135263.1, read on the forward strand.
GTGGACTCCGGAATGTAGTATGTGTACCAGGTTAGGGTTAGTTAGGCCACAATCTAACATACAAATACCATGGGAGTCACTTGGCTAGTCCTCGAACTTGTGATAGAACTAAAATAAGGAAAATTGGAAAACTGGCACACATACCACGTTCCGGTGTCCGACATCTTGGTTCACATACTTCGGGGGTACCCAAGTATCCACTCTGTAAAGCTCAACATATAACATTACTTTCAGAAAATATAGACTCTGAACATGGTAGTAATGAAAAAATAATACTTCCTCAGTAATAATGCTGAGACAGGGATGAATATTTCAACAATCAGAATCAGAAGCAAGCATTTTTAAATATTGAAAGTTATGACTCTGAGGTTAATATCCCGGATATTTAAAATCTGCTACCGGTATACCGAATTGAATTATTCACTCTTTAAAGCTTAACATATAATAGGACTATTGGAAAATACAGACTCTTAATAATTAACATGGTAATAATGGAGAGAAAATGCTCTAGTAATGATACTGCTGAAATAGTTATGAATATGTTAAAACAGTCAGCAATTTTGATATTGAAAGATATGACGTTGAGGTTAATATCCCGGATATTTAAAATTGGCTATATTTCTACTCAAGGTCAATAAAAACAACTCTAATATTCCGAAATATAATTCCTGGATGTTTCTTTTGAAGAAGATGGCATCTAGGAAACTGTTTAGAACATCAGATCACAGTACTCTGTTTATAGTAATCTCAATTCAACAATGTCTCGTCAAGCCTCTCAAACTCTAGACAATTATTTGCTTTCACACTCAAGAGCTTTGAGATGTATTCATAAATGTATGGAATTTTAAACTAAATTTAGTTTCTCTCTACATGATGCCAACTATTTAATTAAAATTCAATCCTGAATTTCTATCAAGAAACTATAAATGCGACTGAACTTCGCCAACTAATATTATCTCCTTGATATCCAAAACCAAATATAGTAAATCTGATGAAAAAATAGAAAACGCTTCTCCTTTTATAAGCATCACTGTGTTTGGATAAAACAACCAATATAATTAGTCACATGCATCAGGCTGATTAAATGACATTTTCAACCAGGAAGTGACAAGATGTTGGAAAATTTTTATTAGAAACTGAAGCACTCCGTTGTGACTCAGGTCATTACACTTTCCTGAATATAACAGTCATTAGAAAAAATAGAATATTAATAGCCCAATGCAATAAATTAACAAGAATTTATTTGACACAGTAATTGACAGTTTCTAACAGTGAATCATACTTCAACTTGATTTCGGTTCCAATTTCTAATGGTGGAAGGTAACACTTTGGGAGAGGGAAGCAATAAAATCACTGATACCAGACTTAAATAGTAGTCTAGTACACTAGTAGTATAGTCAATTTGCCAATGATTAATTATAATTTGACAAATAAATCTGAATTAGTTTGCAACAAAATTATATATTGTGCCATTCCTATTGCATACGACATAATTTTAGTTGAAAAGTCAGATTTTAATCAATATTTTGAATCATCTGAATTCGTAAAAATAACTTTCCCGAATTGGATTATTTTGAAAATTCTAAGTAACTTAAATTCTTTGAATAAGGATTTGATGATAATCGAGCCATTTTCTATTATAGTCCATATTCGACTCAATCTGAGATATATAAGAGTGTTAGCCTACTTAAAGTACTGGCCATCTCAGGCGCAGACATAATAAGGAACCTTAATTCAATTAGATATCACATTTCACAATCAGCTGTTTATTGAATATACCCAAGAGTCTAATATGAAACCCATTTACTAATACATCTGGGTGTACAATTCCCCATATTTAATTTCAAAGATTCGTGTCTCGAAAAAGTTCAAAGAATTTTGAATGAAATGCTCTGATCATGTTAATCGTCATCAGACAGTGAAGTTTCAATTCCATGCAAGTCCGTTTTTCCCTAAGCTGGCTTAAAACATGACTTTTGCTGGATAGACACCTTTACAAAGAACACTATTAGGACTGAAAAATCCAGAATCTTCTTGTTCACTCATTTTATTTCAATAATGACAATTGACAATATACGATGACAATAATGAATAAATGATTCCATCAACTAAAAACTTTCAAAAGCAAAAAGTACATATTTCTTTGAAACTTTACAATTTGACAGCAACTAAATCCTACATAAATATTTACAAGAATTAAAATATTGCAAAAACTTTGATGGAGAAAGAAATTTTGAGTCACGTCATATTTTACAAGAAAACAATAGGCTTTGACGATCGAGCACTTACGTCAAGATATTTTACATTGGTTGCGTCTAATCTATGGTTCGTTGTTCAATCTTAGTAAACTCAAATATAGAGTAAAGAACAGACGTAAGAGTAGAGTATTGAGCGCACCAGAAGTGTGTGTACTAACATATAGGAACTAATTTTGTTCGCCTACTCTAGATTAAGTTGTGTAAAGGACGGAAACCTTGGCTATCACAGTCAGTCCACGAAATCGTAATAGAACTAAAATAAGGAAAATCAGTATAAAATTATGCCCTGATCCTAACCTGGTACACACACACAACAAGAGTAAGGTATTGTGCTGTATAAGGCAGTATTTGCAATTTGTTGCATGCCTGCGTAAAATATCAAAGAAATTGAACCCAAATATGAAAGATGACAGGATATATTTCTGAAATAATATCTGAAATTTTTCTAGGGTTTGATTCCATGATACTCTTAGCAATAAAGAAATTCTCTAGGTTAGACAGAAAGTATTTAAAGATATAGGTTTTTCAAGCAATGATTTAGATCGGTTTGGGACGCATAATAGACAAATCTCATGAAAACTCACCCCGACGGAAAATTTGTATAGCTGTAGGTACTCAGTGGAATTAGTGATTATATTTATCACATTTCAAAACATAATAACTCATTAAAGACTACAATGTTTAAACATCGAACTCCAAGAATAGTAACGTAAAGTATTTTTATTTACTGATAGTTTATTCATTCTATCAAGATTACTGGTATTGTACCAAGAGTAATACAAAAACCAAAATAGTATACATTATTCCAGCTTAATACTTTTCATTTATCAATGCTATTATAGGATTAAACAATTATTGGATGACAACATGGGCAATGACACCACAAGCATTAGTAACAATGTGTCATCAACAGCTACAAGTCAAGTTGAAAATTTCGACTTACATACAGCGTGGATAAGTATGAGGGTTTTGTCAGGAATAAACTCTGTAGTGTTCGTATATGTTATGATAACACAAATATTATACTGTGCCTCAAAACTGAGGGCAACATCTTCTGATAAACATACAAATGCAACTAATATCCTATGTGCTATTGCTTCTTTCCTAGTATTTCTGAGAGTTGGAATTCCAATTGAAGAATTTTTGGATTTAAATTCTGATTACAATTGTGGCATCACAGTTGTATTCAAAGGTTTCACATATGGACTGGGACTAACTCTACTATGGTTGGTATTGTGGCTTCGTCAGAGAATTTTCTATAAATCTCCAAGTTTGAAAGAACTGACATCGCCTTTTGTTAAGTTTCTCAGCGGTGCAACTGCAGTGGTACTCATTCTAGGGTTTGTAGGAACACAAATTCTTTTTTATACGACTCAAAAGTACCATGGAACACCAGATGGATGCCTTATTGAAGAGGAAGCATTTGCATCATCATTATGGGGATTAATGTTCGGATCTGCATTTATAATGCAAGTTATTCTTCTGTGTCTGTTTGTATACCCTCTGATCAAACACAAACAAAATATGAGAACATCAGCAACCAACACAAATTCATCTATAAATAAAGTCATTGTGAGAGCAGCTGTTACTTCTTCTATTTGTATCATGGCAAATTGTGCAACGACCCTTGTTAAAAGTTTCGTTTCCCGAGAGATGATCATTATAGTGACATATGTGCATGATGTCAACCTGTGTATTGAACTTATGGCAGTTATTGTATCGTTTAAAAGTTGGAGAAAAAGACTTTTTCCGTGGAAACAGCAGTGTTGGAAAAAGGGCAGAAATGAAAGCAAAAGCTTCAGTTCTTGATTTATATTTAAAATGTTATTCACTCAATTTTGATTTTTGTAAAGTTTGTTTTAATGTATTGTATAGCATTGTGTTCGATACATATCATGTGAACTCTCACAAAACTAATGATTCAGCAACTTCTCCCTGTGTTTGTTATTTCAAAAGCAACACATTCGCTACATATTCATCCATAAGTTCATATCATTACCAGTAAGTAGCCTACATATGAATGTCCGGGTATAAAGTAATCATTATGGAGTACAAACCGCAAAATAGACAAGGTCCAGTTCTTCAACAACTTGTGATATTGGGCAGCAGTAAATTTACATGTATGTATGTATATATGTTTATTTGCCTCAAAAATGTAACAGTAACTGCATATTGAATAAACTATATTAAAGAGACAGTATACATGTTCAAGACCTTACTGGCCTAAGACACAGATGTGCGACATGTAGGCTACACCTAACAAGTGAAACTGCAGTTTGGGGTGGCTGAAGTTGTAGCAGGACAACTGACATGAAATATACAAATAAGCACAAGTACAATACACAGGACAAAGAAGTACAACACAACGGTGTGAAGGATGGAAAACAGGTATAAATCACCACTTTATGTGTTTTTACAATAAATATTACGAAACACATGAAGATCTGTCTAGGACATGACCTTGCCAGAAACCTATGATTGACTTCAACCTTCCATCAATAACACCAACTACACTAGATAACCAAATATTTCACTTTGAATGATAATTTGACATTGTCAAATATAAAATGCTCACATCAATTTCCAAGCTTTGTTCTTCATTGCAACATCTCAGTTGATAATTCAAAGTATCGAGCTCCTTGTTTTTCTGAAGTAAAGTTTTACCAAGTCTGGCTGCGAGCTCAAGATCTTCGTAATAATCATCACCTGATAAAAAGCGAAATTGAAATTGTGCTTCTGGAAATTATCCACTGCCAGCTACATTGAAAAAATTCAGGCCACACTTAATTAACCTCAAATTGAATCTATTAAGCTACTATAAATATACCAAAATGTTTTTCAAACCATATACCTGTATAATCAAAGTTTTTAATAAATCAGTGAAATTAGTTACTTTTGTGAGACAGTACTAACAGCCCAATCCAGTCATGGGTATAAGTAATCAGAACAATCTCATTCTAAAGTATGAGTGCTGGTATTTTTCCTCAGATTTGTTAGTTCATTTTGAAATTTCCCATACATAATAAAACACACATTATATGAAATGTAGATTTCAGGAGAATGAGCAAAGCATCTTATGAAGTTTTGAAATCATAAAAAAGTGTATACGCTAACTTCCAACAACATACAGACATAGGACTAGATGAGGAAACTTGGGTTATCGAACAACCATGACAACAATCAACTAAAAGTTGCAAAGACTGAGTATAACATGTATTGGGAAGCTGTAACAGGTCAAATCATGCTAATGTCTGAATATTGACCCAATCATAGTACCGTACTATAGTCTGATATTACAGGTAGTAAGCATTATTCAGTCATTGGCAGCATGTAAGGCAGTAAGGTTAACAACAAAACCGCTAAAAAAACAATAAATTCAGAACCAAAAAATGAAGAAGATTACTCACTTGGTGTGACTAATTGATCTCCATGTGTAAATCCGTCCCACACATATTCATGTTCTTCATTGCTTGCACTGTTGTTACTCGCACTTGAAAAAGACCTTTCTCCCTCCATCCCTGTGCTTCGACTTAGCAATGGCAACGAATACATTGAATCTTCAGTCCGTCTTGGTTTATTTGAAAACAATAAACACCTACTTTTCACACTATTTGTTTGATATCGATACCTTGAACAAATTGAAAATTAACGCTTTGACGATTCCCGCAATCATAGCAACAAGCCGCTTCGATTAGTAGGTATATTATCTCAGCGCAACCTTTTCTATACGTGTCCCACTGCACAGTTTGGGTACCAGCAAAACAAACCTGGGTTGATTTATTATACCGGTATAGAATATGTCCTGTGATCAAAAGTATTAAATCGAATTTATGTTCGCACACAATACTCCCTTTCTTACAAAAATATACAATTAATTAAATTTAAATTTATACATCCATGATGAATATTTATCACCGGGCAAAGTTTTGGACATGCTTCCTGATTTTAGAAGGTTTTTCTCTCATTGATATTCATTTATCGATCGCGTACAGCAGACAAGCGCTTTAACTGATTTTCGTTGCGATCGGGACAATTTTTAGGACTTTCTCAGTTTCTCACTGATAAACGGAAATTTCGCCATTTATTAAATTAAATTGAAAATTAAATATTTATGCACAAATTTTCGAGCAAGCAAAATACTAAACTTTTTTGTCTGAACCAAAAAAGGAAGTGGATATGGACATGTAAAGCAAATGGCAACTTTTGAAATTTAGCAATTCCAAATATTATGGGAAATCGTTAATACATAGCTGTGCGTGAGATACATACTATCGCTCATTTTGACCTTGACTGAATCGAATTCAATGAACTACCTGCATTTGCAATGATATCGCGGTACCGATACGAAGTTATCGTACGTTCCAACTGTCTCCAATGTAGATACAATTCATGCTTCGACTGACTTCAAGTTGAACTACCAAGTCAATTGAAGCAACAGAAATACCTGAGTATGATCAGCATAAACAACCGCGATAATACAATACAAAAGTTGACTTACAATACAATGAATCACATAATACAAGAATAAGCTTAAACAACACAGATAAGAAGTTTTCTGGAATAGCCTACAGCAAAAACTTTGACTGGAATTTAAAACATGAAATATTAAATGCAGCCGCACACCGATAATAAAAATATATAAAAAGTAGAATAACACATTTTGATGCAAAACAGAAAGTGATTTTTTTGCTTGGGATATGGACCGAGGTGCCGGGAGAAAATTTGATTCTGAATAGAAAAATTTAGCGCTATTCCCGAGTTGGGATAAATTTTGACTTCACAAAGAGTTGAAAAAATCGATCCAGCTCCTAAACAAAGTTGGCGTATGCAAGCTTTTTTCCTCAGACCGGTGGTTTTCAAACTTTTTTCTGTTGCGGCACATCACGGATGAGGTGTTCATTAGGACTGGACCCGGGGTAACCGTATAACCGAAAGGTATTTTCCTATCTGACATCTGGATATTATCGTGAGGTTAACCGGATAGTAAAGTAGCATAAATAATGTATATATGTGCTCATTAGTAACTGTGCTATTTTTTGTTAAGTGCCGGCTGACACCCCCCAGAGTGTATATATAATAACAACTTTTATTCCCAATTCTTTGCCGATATTTTAGCCACCAGTAAAATGCTGCTGATCTATTTCACTATTATGCGCATTAACTGTAAATTTGAATGTAGGCTATGAAATGTATGTTGAATGTAATTTTATTCTCGAATAATGCGGGCATTCATACTTGAAAACAGATATTGTTGTTAAAGCATACGAATGATTGTGTATATATGTGACCCCGGGATATCGGATTGCCTAAATGTATCTCAAAGTCCGGCTTTTGCTAGTATTTTATGTTTAATTTTTTTCTCATTATGATTTAATGTTAGATCCACTCCCTCATAGGTGACGCTGCTCGATAACCATCACTGGTTTATCACGTCTCCCTTCACACTGAAATGCATTTTCCTTATGCTACCTTTCTTAATTATGGTTGTACAATGTGTATCTGATTTTCCGTATGTGAAAAAATAAACTATACTGACTGACTGATTGATATTGTTTTAATACAAAGTTAGCTGAAATTCATAGTTATTCCCTTACACACTGTCAGGATATTTGCCATTTTTTTTTATCAACGACAGAAATATATAGAGTCTAGACCAGGGGTTCTCAATCTGGGGTTCGCGAATCCCTAGGGGACACGAGAAGATTTCCAGGGGTACTTGAATGACGTTTGAGTTTTTATGTGTTGCTATTTTTTAATGTCCTTCACTATCAGAGTAAAAATGCGTGCCGATTGAAACTCAGCATGACTTTTCTCTGATCGTGCGTTGTTGTGACTCAACAAGGTGAAATCCACAGCTTTGCAGCCAAACTGGGAAATCTCAAAAGACAATGTGTTGTTTGCTCCTCGAATTGAAAAACTTATATGCAATACCGGTATACAGGTACAGCCTCCACACTGATGTTGAGTATTAATGAAATGAAAACTTTTGGTTACTATCATTTAAAACAGTGGTTCTCAACCTTTATGACGGACCGGTAAAATTATAAAAATGTACTCGCGGACCGGCAAATAATTGAAATGAGTGGAATAGAAAATAATAACACATATTTGCGAAATGTAACGCAATGGTGGGCATTTGAAAACATTTCACGTGGATAAAAACGAATAATGCGCCGGCAGAAAGTTGAAATAAGTAAATCTTTCTCCAGAAGAAACTCATTCACCTCGTTCTTATTAAAAAATAACAAATACTTTGTTGGTTAACTGATCTCATATTAATCCTTCTGCAGTTAACCAACACATCAAACAAACCTGCAGGGTCGCAACTATTAAAAAAAATGCTACTTTTGACATAAAATGTGACATAACCTAATTTGGCTCTGCTGCGACGGATAATAAGTAACGGTATATCAGTTATGGTTATTTTAACTTTTACCATGAACTATACTCCATTTCATTCAGGCACTTGACCGCCAGTGCTAATGACAAGATATGGATTAGTGCAAACCAAATGAGAGCAACTGTCAAACAAAATTTCGGCAAGAATTTGTCTGGGATTACATCATATTGGACGAAAGACAACCTTCCAAAACTACGGAAGTATTTCATGCTGTTTCTAGGAATAGACTTATTCTTACTGGCAAGTTGGTTTTTCTATATTGTATGAAATAAAATGAACAAGTTTGATCTCAAACATCCTGCATTTACCAAATTCAATTTCTATGAATTCACAATGGTCTGTGTGAATTTCCTCGTTGAACGTATGATGAAATTTCCAGATTTTGGAAAATATACTAAAACACTATTTTATAATGGTGTATTATTCCGCTATTGCTCTCCCTGGATATGCCCCAACTCAGTGGCGGCGCGTGGTCATTTTGACAACCGGGGCAAGCTACTGCGGGACCAAGTCACCCCCATCTACGGGGACAGGATGAGCGCTGTAAGTTCTTCCATCATTTTATGAGTATAAAAACCATTCCATCGGTAACAACCAATCGGCAAAAGCGACAATTTTTAACGATAAGAAAGTGTCTTTAAAACCGGTCCAAGTCAAGGGATTAATAAATATAGACATAGTTTATTTTGAAACCTCTTTCAAAAGGAAAGGCAATATTTACCCAGATAAATACAATGACATATTAACAGAAACTTCAGGAAAGCAGACAAAACCTAAAATAAGGTTTAAAACGTTACTATGAAGAAAGGAAAGTTAATGCAAAGATAAGGACATGCGTCGCTCACTCATAGATATATATGCTGCTAGACTTCTACTGCTTGAACCTATATGCAACACGCCGCGGTTTCTTGGAAGCAAAATGCTCAATAACGCGCTGATTAAAGTCATGCCAGAAATAACGTCTCTGTGAATGGATAAAACAGCCAAAGAATTTAATCTATCTTGCTTCATTGTGTTTCTGAGATACGTTTTAATACGCTTCAGCGTGCTGAATGTTCGCTCTGCGTCGGCGGAAGAAACAGGCGTCGTCAAAATGATGTCCAGAAATTTTGCAGACGCCGCAAAGGTAGTTACTAGAGTGTTATCTATGAGGAACCCTTAGAGCGCGCAAGTTGATGTGATGTTCAAAAAAGTTTGATTGGTGTATATACATCGCAATTCATTTTCCAATTTATCCACGTTTATCATGGGGTAAAATTTGGAGACAGTAGCCAACAAATGGATGGGAAATTGACGTGCAAATTTTGAAAAATTTTTGGGGTTCATCAAAGAGAACGCGGCAAGGTGTTCAGTGCGCAGACGATCGCCTATTTGATTTACCAGAATGTCACAGCATTCCTTTGCAGACAAAATCAAACGCTGCGTTGTTTGCCGCGGCGTAATGAAGCACTCCATGTGTCGTCGTATTTTATTGTTTCCCGGATACGAGATACAGCATCGCAGAAGTCTAAAATACACGACTGCACAGACGCTCCATCCATTAGCCTTGACTGCAATGCGCCGTATAATACATCCACGTGATAGAATATTGTGGAGAAAAAAGCGAGAAAAAAAGAAAACTCACCATCTTCTAGCAGACGCTTTAGACCTGCCGCCTCCCTCACATGGCGTTCGTCCCAAACCGGAGAGCTCTGAATGCCATTGAAACACTCAATGAGCTCAGACCTAATTTCGGACACGCCCTGCACCACGCGTGATTGGAAGTTCCAACGTGTTGGTGCACAAGCTGGGAGACGGCGGCTACATATCTGGCGAAGGAGGTCAGAGCGCTTCGGCGAAACGGAAAAAAATGAAGAAAACCCCGAAACATTTGCAAAAAATATACGGACGAGAGGGGTATCAAGACACATATTTTTAATAACGAGGTTAAATTGGTGTGCATAACAATGTAAAAATGCGCATAAGGAAAATCTTCTTTTATATAAACTTGAACACCATGTTTCGACCCACTCATGACTGCCGCGCCGTCATAAGTTTGAGCTATCAATTTTGACTTCGCGTTGTAAGGCTGTAACACTTCTTTCAGTACAGCCGATATCCCGCAAGCCCTGCGATCAACGATTGGTACAAAGCTGTGAAATCTCTCGGTAGGTTTACCATCTTTCACAAACCGAAAAATCACAGCCAGTTGGGAAACGCACGTGATGTCAGTTGTCTCGTCAGACTGAATCGAAAGGAACTGGCAATTCTCAATTTCCAGAGCCAAATGTTGTAAATAAATTTTATACATTGAGTCGAGCAAATCATTTTGGATATCCTAAGATGTCCCTTTCGAAACAGTTGCGGCATCAAGATGATATTTCAATACTGTATCTAGGGATGCGGTGTATTCCACCATATCCAAAAATACCCCTCTATTAGAAGAGCCAGCCCGTTCATCGTGCCCACGGAGGGACAGCTCGTGACAACCAATGAACTTCGCTATTTGATTAAGGTTCTAGATTCATCTAACATTTATAAATAACTAGCATTATTCTTACATCTACAAATGCCAAACACAAGAAAAAAAATGGACAGCTCTGTAAAGAACACTGCACCAGAAAAATCAAGCAAGACATGTCCACCAGATCCCGGACTATCACCCATTCTTGCATCAGTGCCAGTGCCGTTACCTGCTTCCCCCTTGGCCAGGCTTGGAGAAGCAACATCCGCTTCCCTATGTTGGCCAAAAATCCAAGAAACCATTCAAAAAAATATTGAGATACAACTACCCGGTATAATTGCCCGTTGTATTTCTGAAAACTTCACCAGCAGCAGTGCATCAGACTACATACCCCTAAGCCCAGGTCTCAAAGAGTTCATGGATAACCAAACACAGTCTCTAAAAGAAATCAAAGAGGAACTGGCATTCATCAAGGATTCGCAAACTTTTCAATCAAAAAAGTTTGATGAGCTCCTGAGTCGCCAGAAATTGGTAGATGATGAACTGAGAACCCAGAACAAAAAAATACTGAGTCTGGAGGAACGAGTCCGAAATCTGGAAGAAGATCTCTGGTATGTTACTGAGCACGCGGAAGACCAGGAAAGGAGATCTCGGCTCGAAAACCTAGAATTCCACGGAGTTCCATATCTTGCCAATGAAGACACTAACAAAATTGTTATGGAAATTACTAAACTCGCAAAAGTTAATGTTGAACCTAGTGACATTTCCCACAGCCACAGATTCCCAACACGCAATCCGAAAAATCATCCGCCCATCATCGTGCGGTTCACAAATCGAAGAATACGCAACAAGATCCTTGAAAATCGCAAGAACCTAAAGACTGCTCCTAACACCACAAATATTAAAAACATCGCCAAGGTTTTTATTGCCGAAAATTTAACAAACAGGAATAAGGATTTATTTTTTCAAGCGAAAGTGTTGAAAAACAAATGTGGATATGCGTATCTATGGACTTCAAACGGAAAAGTCCGAATAAAAAAGAATAGAATGACGGACACATTAGAAATACTAGATGAAGACGATCTTCACAAAATCAAATAGGTCAGACTCTTTCTATCGGTCTTCATTTTATAACATTATCATAAGTCTCCATGACATTCGATAACTTGTGTTCAGTAATTCATTCTCCATGCCGTAGCAATTCTTATATGCATTGTAAATTGTGTAATCTTAAATTTCATTTTACTTGTATACTTTTGCCTCCCTCTAGCTGTAGGTATTTCCGTCATAAATCCATTGATTTAAACGTCCTTCTGTCCGGTCCAGATAATTCCTCCGAGGTCTCCTCAGCCCGACCTCCATCTATATGCCCTGTAGCAAGAAAATATTTAGATTACTCCAACATTGGAGTTGTTTCATTACCGTCAGTCCTTAAACTTTGTATGTATATTATGTTATTAATGTATATTATGTTATTAATAGAAAGATCATGACATCTATAGATAACACAGGTTTATTTAACTCTCATCAACAACAAACTCCCATGACCGACGCCATTTGGAAAACTCTAACCATTCCTTCGAACATTTACCCAGGCATATGTAATTATTTAGATTCCAGTAACATTAAAAATACTTCTTCGGGATTCAAGTCCTCTGATTTAGTTATAATTCACCTGAATGTTAGATCAATTTCAAAGCATATTGATAGCCTAATCCAACTCTTAACTTGCTTCCATCAGGCCCCCCATATAATCGCATTAAGTGAAACCAAGTTGTCCAATTCACCTATCTGCAACATTAGAATTACTGGATACAACTTTATTCATAACCCTTCTCCCACAAAATCTGGAGGTGTTGGCATGTTCATCAGATCAGATATCCACTTCACTGAAATTCACCAATGTGACCTAAGTTACTCAAACTGTGAGGAACTGTGGATTGAGGTTAGTCCTCCACTTACCTATACCAAGAAAAACATCATCATTGGCGTTGTTTACAAACACCCTCGTAGTGACATTATGACCTTCACTGAAGCGATGGAACAATGCCTCTGCAATTTAGAGAATCGTAATAGTAAATTTATAATTATGGGTGATTTTAATATTAATCTTCTAGCCCATGATATACAAACCATTCAATACATGGACATGCTCTTATCTCACTTGGCTATTCCCATAATTACTCACCCCACAAGAGTTACTCCCACATCCCACACCCTAATAGACCACATCTACACAAACATCATAGATCATGATTACTCGTCTTACATTTTACTAGACGATATCTCTGACCATTTTCCCATAATATGTTGCATTCCCAATATTAATGTAGCGAATAGAATTGATACGGCTCGCACAAAACGTAAAATGTCAAACTTTAATAAAGAAAATTTTAGACACGATGCGGAAAACGCCTTTGACAACTTCATGGCCACAGAACTATCTAATACCAACTTCAATCAGAGGTTTAACACTTTTATTAGCATAATTAAATGCATACTTGACAGGAACGCACCCATGGGAAAATGCTCACGCAAAGTGACTAGACTGGCAAACAAACCATGGATAACCAAAGGTATCTTAATATCGATAAGGAACAAGAATTTGTTGCATAAAAAGCATTACATACTAGGCACCCCAAGTCAACGAAGAAACTACAAAAAGTATAAGAATACTTTAACCCACATCATCAGAAGATCCAAACAAAATCATTACCTTACTAAAGTACAAAATTATAGGGGGGACATAAAACACACTTGGCGGACAATTAAGGAAATTGTGAATGTAAAATCGAATTCAAGTACTTCAATTCCAGAACTTACCCTTAGAAATGGCTCCAAAAGCACCAACCCATTTGTAATTGCCAACGAACTTAACTATTTTTTCACAAGCATCGGTAAAAATCTTATTGACAGTGTGCCACCTTCTAATAAAAATTTCAAAGAATTTCTTCGCTCCACCACCAAGGAATCAATATACCTCCGAGCTACCACTGTTAATGAGGTTTTTAACACAATATTAGCATTGAAAAAGGGAAAAGCGGTTGGGGATGACAACATTTCCTCTTACTTTCTCAAGATCATTGCCGACATTATTTCCCCGATCATTGTGTACTTCTTCAATGCTTCTTTAATAATGGGCATCTTCCCATCAGCCCTCAAACTAGCCCGCGTCATTCCATTATTTAAATCTGGGAATAAAACAGATCCATCAAATTACAGACCCATTTCTATTTTATCAAGTATTGCTATTGTCTTTGAAAAACTCTTATATCGCAGGTTAATGGATTTTTGTCAAAATTTCAACCTTATTAATAAATACCAATTTGGGTTTCAGAATAATCACTCTACAAATCATGCTATTATCGACTTAGTTGAATACATCTACGAAAAATTTGAACGTGGTGAACATATATGTTGCGTATTTTTAGACTTGAAAAAGGCCTTTGATACTGTCAGCCATGATATCCTACTCGATAAACTCCACCATTACGGAATCCGCGGTTGTGCCAACAACCTTTTCAAAGACTACCTCACGGGTAGACAGCAATATGTTGAAATTGGCACTAACCGGTCTGAAGTGCTTCCCATAAAAACAGGAATTGTCCAGGGCAGCTGTCTTGGCCCACTGTTTTTCGTTTTATATATCAATGACATCTCAAATTGCTCTGACCTCTTGACAAAATTGTTCGCAGATGACACCGGTCTTCTCGACAGTGCGAAATCTGTGTTGACCTTAGAAAAACATGTAAATATCGAGATGGCAAAGGTATTCGAATGGATGATTAGCAACAAGCTAACAATCAATATTAATAAATCTAAAATTGTTCATATATGCCCTAAACAACGTCATCAAGTCACCGCAATTTCTATTAACATCAATGGAACAGAGCTAGAATCTGTCCCTTCTTACAAATATCTAGGACTAAATATAGATAACTGCTTACGTTGGGATGTCCATGTTAATGATATTCGTAAAAAACTTTCTCGAACTGTAGGTATGTTAGGTAAACTTCAACACTATATAGATACAGCAACCCTTAAATTGGTATATTTCTCACTTTTTCAAACATATATCCAATATGCTATTGTAGCTTGGGGATCCACATCTCAATCAATTTTACATCGAATCAATGTACTTCAGAACAGGGCGGTTAAAATCCTTTATCGTTCGTCTGCTCGCATAAATCTTAACATAATTTATAACAAAATTAATGTTTTAAAGCTTGCAGATATTTATAAATTAGAGATCTGCAAGCTTATGCACAAATATCACAACCACTGTCTACCAAGTGCTTTTGATGGTTATTTTATACGACAAAGTACTATACACACACATAACACAAGATCAGCCTCCACACACTCTTTTTATTTACGTCGTTTGTCACATTCCATAACCCAAAATTGCCTAAAGTACACTGGAGCAAAAATGTGGAACAATTTACCAAGTGAGTTAAAAAGCATGTCCCACCAGATATTCAAATCAAATCTAAAAAGACATTTAGTGTCTCAATATATACTTCAGGATGGACAAAAACTATTAATTGTGCTATGTTACATGAAAAAGTATTACAAACTATGTTTCATATTTTAGTATTAGTTAACATCAATTTACCAGTTTAAGCAATGGAGTATTCCTATCACAGTGCTTCCTATATTCAGATATTTCTATCATTGAAGGACTCCATAGTCTAGTGATTTTATACCAACATTTATTTTCACCTCAACAAATGTCAATATTGTTTTTTCATTGTATTCTTATCACAGTCTGACAGTATCAAATCATTTATATTTGTTCCTAATATTTTTCTTGTTAGTTTACAAGCAGTTAGGTACCGGTACTGAGATAACGCGTCAGGACCCCAAAGGTGAATATTTATTTTAACATCCAGCGTGCTAATTTCACTTTATTTATTTACCTGATCGGTGTACATTGCTATATCGCTTCATACTGTCATAGCACAACCACGTTGTGGTCAGGTCACCTTCAAAATTCCCCAGTTATTCTACAGAACAACATTTCGCTACAGCTAGGTCTATACAAACGGGAAATCCCCCGTTATTCGCTGCTATTATGGCACATTTAATGCACGGTAATTTTTAGTAATAATATATAACAATTGCAATTAGTTAGCTCTTTTGTAAAATTTATATGGTATCTATTCGTTGAAACTCTTCTCCCCGATCTGTCAAACTAGGTGTTAGAACCTTGGGTGTCGCAGCTCGATAACCAGTTTTGGTTCCCCGCGGCTTCCCTTCCCCAGTAATTTAAATATCATTTTTTTCTATATATTTTTGCATGTGTTTTTTGTTTTTTACTGGTTGGAAAAAATAAACTTGACTTGACTTGACTTCAAAACATCTATCAATCGACCGAGAACATGGCGGTTTTTCTCGACGTTTTGGTTGTGCCGACGAATAGAAACCGCGCGTCCTTCATCCAACTGTGCTGCAATATTAACATTTCCGAATGTTCGGTATTTTACTGCATTGTCCAGATGCTCCATAGAAGATTGATGATCCCTGGCACGCTCGGAAAGATGTTTAAGATCTCTAAAACCAAATTTACACCAACGTGCGGTAGCAAAAAGTAGGCAATAAAAACAAAAAACTGCATTTTTGTCCTCGCTGTAACACAACCATTCGTGTTTTTATACCAAGTTTCTGCGCAGAATGTACGCCGACGCTTTCCTCCGTCATGGGATTGTTCCAGTGAACAATTTTTTGGTTGATAAGGCCCAAGACGTTGTACCTCTAATTTTTGTTCCAGCGGCAGCTGCGAAAACGGAGTGCGAAGTAGTGCATCAA
This sequence comes from Styela clava, assembly GCF_964204865.1. Classification (NCBI taxonomy): domain Eukaryota; kingdom Metazoa; phylum Chordata; class Ascidiacea; order Stolidobranchia; family Styelidae; genus Styela; species Styela clava. The sequence goes on from NC_135263.1 coordinate 5,242,575, forward strand.
CCTTATTCATTATGAAGTCTAAAGCTAAGAAATGCGAAGCCGGAAAGAAGTGAGGAGCTCAAAAGGAATGTAGAAAATCGAAAGCAAATGGACTAAAGATCTCCAACTGATTCAAATAGCGAAACAAGCGACAAAAACGAAGGCGGGAAAATATCAACTCTTCAAGCAACCAACGAACGAGAAGGAATGCGTGAATATGTCAACACGTTGTTGTAAGAAACGTCGGCATTGTGTCGTCATAATTTCGGGGCTAGCCCCGATCGGCCCCGATGATTTAGTAAAAGAAACAGAAAACAAACGCGGCGAGTCGAAGATAAAAGAGAGAATACGATATACAATGAGCAACCGGGGCAAAATCGGCGTCGCCCCGTCGACGTTCGGCGAAGGCTTTGCGAGCGAAAAATGAACCATGTCGGGAGAATATGGCTAGTGTAGATGTAGACAGTCTGTGCAACCGATATTGAGGTATTTTTCGAATATTTTTTATTATACCGAAAAAACAACCGGGGCCCATTGCCCCGGTTGGCCCTATTGACGCGCCGCCACTGCGGCCCAACTAGAGGTGGCAGTTTACTATTCTACCATTGCTATTCTAATGTCATCTATATAGAAACTAGCCTATAATCGTTGCATTCCATATATTGTTTGTAATAAAGCATTATCCCGAATGGCCTTCGTGAACTGCGGGCATTATATCACTGGATAATGCAAGAAACACTCCTTAAACACACAAAAAAATTCTGGTTTTGAATACGAAATACCTATAACTAAAGCTAGGCAAAAGGTGAGGAGTCTTGCAAACCGGCCACTCGCAGACCAACTAATATTGTCAAATTTAATGTTTTTATTTGAAAATGCAGAATTCATGAAAGCAGGTTTTAAGGATTTGTTCTTTATCTCATTCATCAATTACATTTACTGTTTTATCTATGTTATTTTATTTACTGGGGAATGTATGTAATTTTTCTGTGTGGCTTTTCAAATATGTATATATGTGCCATCTTTACCTATTAGTAAGATAATTGTAACTTTTCTGAAATGTCCAGGGCGCAATACAAATTGTTGGAAAGTCTGGATGTAAATTTTGATTGGAAATGCCTAGGCTGCTACGCAAAAGTAACCAGTCTGACGATACAGACCTGGTAAGGATAAAGTATTTCAGCAAGATCTAATTGCTTTCTTCTGATTGAATATTGGCGTAACGTATTCTTTTTGCTGATTCTGTCGTTCCGTAATATCCGATGCCATTATTTCACCTTTTTCTCTTCTTGAATTTTTCCTTAACCAAATGTGTTTTCATTTTTCTCCCATTTTCGAATCGATTCTTGTGTGTTTCTCTTTTCGAATTGTAGCCGAAATGAATTAGCTGATCTGTAAATATTTTTTTCCTAGTTTCTATATCCTCTTTGTATAATTTTATGAATTTATAAATTCTTGATATCCTCTGGCCTTGTAGATATATATTTTTTAGTTGGCCAAAATGCTGTTCAATGATCCCTTGGGTCTTATTATTTCCCGCAATATTTTGAAGATCTGAACTGCATAACTTCTCTAAAATTATTGAAAATATTTTAAATATATAGGACAGATCGTATAGCATGTATTTGTTGTCGTAAAAGCGTCTTTTTCGTAAAACGTGCAACTTTTGGAAATGGGAACAAGGTAATATTTGTTACTAAATTTCCAAGGATCATTTTTAAATTAATTCTAGGTAGTTAGTTCCATATGTGCGCTACGAAACTGAAAGATAAACGGCCTCGTCTCGCAGCCTAGTACTTGAGATTTTGATTCCTTGAAAATTATTGAAATTGAAACATCAGGTGCATTTTCTGCCACAGCTGCGAAAGACAAACTATCTTCTTCAGGTAACGTATGCAACTGATGATCAACATTACTTGGTAACTAAGATGTGGCCGCAAAGAAAAAAAAAATCGCGAGTTGATTTTTGCCTAGATATTAAGACCCCTAAGCCCTACCTCTACGTTTTTCTTTTTCAAGCTATGATCGGTTGGATACCATTGTCACAATTTTGGATTAAATTCATAATATTACTGCTGATGTTTTGTACAACTAACTTATGCGAGAAACTTTTTATCGTTATATCTTATTAATATCAAGCAAAGAAATTGTGTGAAATTCAACGTTCTACTTCACCTTGCAGAAACTTCATTGGAACTGTGTTTGACACGCGTGATATCGGAAAGACAGCATAAAATATTTCATTGAACTGAATTGTATGTTTTTAAATTGCTTACTTTTGTCGGAATTACATTCGTTTGATTGATTATGTTTTGTGTTATTGACATTTTGGGTTGGATTTGCAGGTTCATCGGCCAGCTAAATAAGTTTTGAAATGTTACCGGTCCCCAAACCAAATAGGTTGACTTCACTCCGGAATTTTCTTTGGAAACTTCCAAAATGCCTTCAAAAACTTTGTTGTCAGCAAAAATTTATCATAATTTCCTGAAACCGAGCATCGCTGAGTTTTTCTTCGGCTGACGTGAAATCAAGGCTAAATGTCTTGTCCATTTTTATCAATTAGTTAATCGTCTATTGCTGATTATGGATCGAAATAAACTTATACCAATACCAGAGGTGGCTAACACGTCGATCGCGATCGATCATCACGTCTCGAGTAGTCGAACGCGTCGGATGTTGAGTAAATTTAATAAAATACCCCCAAAAATTGCCTTGAAACAGTTTCATACAGCGCCTGTTGTGTGTTTTTAAACAGGAAGAATATAGTTACTGTACATGCGAAAAATTTGGTATGAACAAGTCCGATAGAGCAGGGTTTCTTAAACTGGGATCCGTGACGACTACACAGGGGGTTCGCAGTGATATTGAGAGTCTGAAATATAATATACATTTAACATATATACACTGTTACTTAGATATTCATAAACGAGATAAATTCGAAGGTCTGTATGTAAGTATTCGCAAATGGTAATTGTTACGAGACCTTAACAGCAGGAGTGAAAAATTTGTTGTAAATGTAGACGATCGTTGCTTTCAGCGTCTGTGAGGTAGATCTCTGTCACAGAGCTACGTCGTCGGTGATAATTGATTGTATGCGTTATTGAGCTATCATCAGTCAAGAACTTGTGTCATTTGAGCCCCGTTGATGCATAAAAAAGGCGTGAAATCGAGTTATGTTAATCGTGAAAGACTATCCAAGAATACAAAATTAAATTAGTTTGTTGTTGTAGAATTGGACCTACGTAGGGTTTTTTAAATCAAAAATTTTCTGTATTTTTCATTGAAATACCCCTTGCATAGCCGCGAAACTACGCCAAAACGTTGCATTCTGGCAACTGCACACGCAGCCGGAATGATAATTTCAAAAATGTTTTTATTTTGACTTTTACCACTATTGCGTACATGTATTGCCACTTTATATCTCCACCAAAATCATAAGATTTTACCCGGAAAGTTTAGCCGAGATATCAAAGAGACGTTTTGAGTAAGAAAAATCATGAAAATTAGCTCACGAGCCTGCTACAAAAGCAATTCGATCAAGTGCAGCCCGGCAAAACGAGTGGGTTGCGATAATGAAGAATATGCTTATATCGGCGGTAATATACTGACATGAACGATGAGACACCCTAACCCAGTGGTCGGCAACCTTTTTCAAGTGACGGACCGGCAAAGCATGACCAAGCTTTTGGCGGACCACCTATATACAAACGGACTAACTAATCCTATGCAATAAATTATACGCATTAGAAAATTTATGTTTACAATATACTAATAAACAAAAGTGATGCTGTTTAATGCAATATCTGTATTTGTTTGCTGGCCATCAACTGTTCCCATATTGGAGATATGGTCGACATTGACACACGTAACGTGTTTCTTACATCCAGACTACTTTGGTATTTCGTTTTTGAAGTTAATAATCAATATTGGAAACCAGATCTCACATTAATAGGATTTTGGTAAAGGTAACAATGCCTGTAAACATTCTGACTCTGATCTCTGTATTGCTTGATGTTTGTTTTGCCAAAACAATTTTTTTACCCGATGTGCTAACTTTATGATTATCCGGATTCTGGAGTATAGAATTAGCCGTTTTTGTGTCACCTCTCTGCGGACCGCCAGTAACCTTTCCGTGGACCGGCGATGAGCCGCGGCCCGGTGGTTGCCGACCACTGCCCTAACCTATGCCCAGTGGTTCTCAACCGCCGGTCCGGCAACTTTGCTGCCGGTCCGCCAAATATTTTTCCAATATTAATTTATTATAAGAAAATTGCAAAATACAATGTATTGACGTCATGTCCGTTAGTTTTATGGTTATTTTTTTAAACTGATTCGTAGACCGGTATTCGTCCAACAACCAAACTCGGTGAGAGGTCCTCTGCCCATTTCAAACCCTGAACGGTTGGATGTTCGTTAAGGCCTCATAACGGCGGCTAACGTCCTATCGGAGAGTTTGATAGCACACAGCTAGGGTTCTGTTTTTCAGCAATTATAAAAAAACACCCTGTTTTAAAACAAGGGCTTTTTTTTATTGAGATACCCCTTGCATCGCCGTGAAACTACTCCAGAACGTTGCGTTCCGCATAAGCTGCCAGAATTATATTTTCAAAAATGTAAGTGAAAATCCTTGTTTTGACTTTCACTTCAATTGCGTACACCAATGAGCATACATACAATGAGTGGAAACTTGCAAAGATTTGCTCATTTTGGTATTGTTCCCTGCATTTTTTACGTCGTCCGGCTAAATGGTTCGTTGCATATTAAGAAAACGCATTGCTCGCTGCCAAAATCCCTTGCTTCAGCCGAGTCGGGTGCGAAATTGGCCGTATTGAGGTCTTTAATTCTTCAATACATATTTGGTTTTGGGTTTCGAAGTATGGTACGCTGAAAGCATACAACTATGAGCATATGCTTATTGGGAATGCGTATCTATTAGACAGAAAACGTAGCTACAGTACAGAATATGAACCAGTCGCCCAGTGGGGTGCGGTTATTTATGTATTTATTAGGATAATGAGGATAAGGATAAGGATTTACATATTTATCCCGGGGGAAAGGAAAGCCGATAAGACGACTTATCCATATGGCGAACCACGGCCTCTCGTCCGGTTACCATTCCAAGTCGGGCATGGGATTAGTTATATTGTTTGTTTTCGGGAGCATGGACTTGTTGGTGGAGGAAGCCGTAACCGACCAGCGGTTACGTGAATCACCCAACGGCGGCGAGGAGTCCAGCAATCCTTTTGCACATAACCATCCCTGCATGGGATTCGAACCTGCGGACCCATGCAGAGTAATTAGAGGTGCGGTGGCGAGCGTATTCCTAACGCTTAGCCCGTTGAGCCACACCGCCGCGCATGGGATTTACATATTTATCCAAGGGTAGAGGAAAGCCGAGAAGAATGCCTAAATATATGGCAAACCACGGCCTCTCTCAATCATAGCTCTGTCCTCCATATGAATCACATGGCTCTGCGAGCTATTCGTTTACTTATTAAAAATACTGATTTTAACTATTTCTCTGGGATATCTTGCCATTGAAAACAAAAGCCAGAAATTGGAAGAATAGCAGAGAATGAAATGTGTGTATTATGTAATGAAGAACCTGAGTTTGTTTCACATATTTTCATGTATTGTAAATTTACAAAAAATATTTATGAGGATTTTGTTTTAGATATATTAAAATTGATTAGAATACATTTTGTTATCAATATGATTCTTGCATATTATTTAATTTCAACGATCCTTTATATAGTCATATAGATACTGTTGATTTGGATGCAATTATACTTTTGTAATCAATAGTGAGATATAAAATTTTGACCATGAGAAATTCTATTATATTCGAAAATAAAACACCCCATTTTGCCTTTCTCAAAAAGCAGATAAAAATGGCCATAATATGTAGAAAAATATAGAGAATTATAGAATAAACAACCCATTTGAGAGGGAATTGAAAAATTTATGTAAAGCGTTATTTCAAAAAGAAAATTATATGTTCATGATATGTATTTTATATTTACTAATTTCATTTTTATTGTTTTATATCAATGCATTTATTAAAATAACCTAATTATGGTATGGATTACTACTGGAATTGAACAAAATAAATACTGAATCATGTATGCAACATGGAATATGAACTTATTTATATTAACCGTAATTAAAATCACTCATTGAGTGAACGAATGAGCATACTGTAATGCTTATTGGGAATACATACCATTTATTAGGCAGAAAACTTAACTACAGAACAGAATATGAACCAGCCAAGTGGTGACCTGGGATATTGTATTCATTGATATAGATAATTTATTTTGAAAAGTCCACAATCTGACAATACAAACACATAAAAAATGGAGAGTTCTGGAGAGCGAGCAAAACCTTTAAAAAAGTTTAAAACACGATGAGTATCATGTGCCCGCCGTGTTATAGCAAGTAGTAATGTGTAATGAATTTAATTCACTGTGGTAAATGAATTGCTATCTTTTTATTTGTTATGAGCACACTTGCTGGAACTCCATAATCTATTATTTTATTTGTTGGTAACACTTTTTATAAAAATATCAAATTGTTTATCATACTTGCATCCATATTTCGCCCTAAATTCTATGACACTTTCTCTGTATCCAAATATCTATGTACATGACCACATTATTTATTTTTTAGTAATACTTCGTTTAAAAGTATCTTAATGTTTATTATACTTGCTATTCTGGTATTTAATCAATTTTTTGCCTTGAATTTTATTCTATGATACTTGCTCTGTATCCAAATATCTATATGTATATGAGCACTTTATTTATTTTTTAGTACCGGTAATACTTATTTAAAAATAACCTATTGTTTATCATTGCTATTTCAGTATATTATCAATATTTCGCCTTAAAATTCATTCTATGATACGTGCTCTGTAGCCGAATATAGATATGTACATGAGCACTTTATTTCATATATATATATATATATCTGCTGGAGAAGGGTCAAATCCTGATCATGTATTAATGTGTGTCACTATCCTCCAAATCACTTGCCAGTCATAATCAAGTATTATAATTTGATGTGTTCAAATTATAGTGTATAAAGAAATATACTCATGATTTCATTACTATTATCAAATGTTTATAATTAAAGTGCTATAATAATAGAATTTTCCTCATCTTTGCTCATAAAAAACCCATGTCCTATCACATTAATTTTTAGTAGACAAATTTTCCAAATAATAGGTATCCTTGCTAACCCATTTTTATGCAGTTGATATGCAATACATGTCAACTTATCAGCTGAATAAATGATGATCTTAGGACAAAACATGATTATTTAGTACTTTCCAAATCAAAAATTCTTGTGAATAATGTATATAGTGAATACGGTATATGAGAGCTATTGAAGAATTTAACACCGAACCTGTTAAATGACCCCAAATGTTGTAACGTTGTCTCCCAGTCAAACACCTGAGCATCTTTTTTTTTTATTATAATTTATATATGTTCATGGTTTGACGAACGAAATAAACTCTCTCTCTCTCTATTAGTTTAAAATACTGACTTCTGGACTTGGCTAATTTTATACATATCAAAACTTGTAAATATTTGCATATCAAAACTTGTCATTTATTTCGTTCCATCCATGTATTTTCAACTGTTTTTCCAATAAAACGTACTTATGCCTTACTGTTATTTGTAGCTTATTATTGTTAGCTAACTATTTTGAGGTGAGGCGGAAGACTTCACAAATTCTAAAAAGGGGGTGCGGCTTGAAAAGTTTGGGAATGCTTGTATGTAGTAGACCCTAACCTGGTACACATGGTTGGCAACTGGGTTTACATACTTCAATTTGTATTACAGTTGTAAAACAGAAAAAAGCTGAATGTCGGTCTTATTCCATCTGTAAATTTACCAAAATCTCCACAAAGAATGAACAATGTGCCAGACCATGTGTATTATCGATGAAATGAAAAGTGACATATGAAAAATACAGAAGCTGTAGAAAATATTTTGCATTCCAAAAAAATTAGTTCACATATTAAATATTTTACATTACAAAAAAAATGGTGCTCCAGAAGTATGTGTACCAATATGAAGGTAACTAATTTTGTTCGCCTATTTTATATCAAGTTGTGTAAATGGACTAAATTCTATTGGTAGGGGATATTCACTTGTGTAACACAGACAATTCCCGAACTTTTAATAGAACAAAAATAAGGAGAATCGTAACCTAACCTGGTACACATACTACAAGAGTACCGAAAAAACAGCCCACATAGTAAAAGCAGTTATGGAAATACTTACATTGCAGAAAAATTAATTCACATAGTAAATAGCAGACGCAAGATGTATTTTGCATTGCAGAAAAAATAGCTCACATAGTTAATAGCAGTCCTGAAATATTTCTCACTATTGATAACAAAAGTATAATTGCATCCAAATCAACAGTATCTATATGACTATATAAAGGATCATTAAAATTAAATGATATGCAAGAATCATATTGATAACAAAATGTATTCTAATCAATTTTAATATATCTAAAACAAATTCTTCATAAATATTTTTTGTAATTTACAATACATGAAAATATGTGAAACAAACTCAGGTTCTCCATTACATAATACACACATTTCATTCCCTGATTTTCTTCCAATTTCTGGCTTTTGTTTTCAAAGGCAAGATATCCCAGAGTAATTTATAGTTAAAATCAGTATTTTTAATAGGTAAACGAATAGCTCGCAGAGCCATGTGATTCATATGGAGGACAGAGCTATGATTGTGAGAGGCCGTGGTTCGCCATATATTTAGGCATTCTTCTCGGCTTTCCTCTCCCATGGATAAATATGTAAATCCCATGTTATATCAATGAATAAATACATAAATAACCGCACCCCTCTCGGCGACTGGTTCATATTCTGTTCTGTAGATACGTTTTCTGCCTAATAGATATGCATTCCCAATAAGCATATGCTCATAATTGTATGCTTTCAGCGTACCATACTTCGAAAACCAAATATGTATTGAAGAATTACAGACCTCAATACGGCCAATTTCGCACCCGACTCGGCTGAAGCAAGGGATTTTGGCAGCGAGCAATGCGTTTTCTTAATATGCAACGAACCATTTAGCTGGACGACGTAAAAATGCAGGGAACAATACCAAAATGAGCAAATCTTTGCAAGTTTCCACTCATTGTATATATGCTCATTGCGTACACCTACCACCAAGTTTGTATATATACCAAAGTCATACGATTTTAACAGGAATATTTATCCGAGATACCAGAGAGACGTTTTGAGTAAGAAAAATCATGAAATTTATTAAATTAATGACAGCCTTCGGCAAAACAAGTGCGGTACGATAAGGAATAATATACTTATATCGGTGGCAACCTGATTTAAACGATGAGTCAGGCTATGCTTATTGTAAGACACGTTTGGTGCAATGATGTCAAAACTAATCTGTTATGACCCCATAATAAAGATTTTGAGTTTCTGTATTGACATTTTTCTCATAAAATGAAGGCATTATTACGGTTAAAACTGTTCGGTTGATTCATGCCTAGCATACTTTAAAGTGATAAGAGTTTTTCAAAGTTATACAAACTCATTTATTCGGTCGTATTTCAATTTTTGCAAGGTCGTACTCGTCGCAGGGTCGTTCACGTAATATCGGTATCACGTAATATCGTCTTATCGCTTGCGTCCTCCTGCGCCAACCACGTTTGCGGACGCATTGAACTAAAGCTTGAGAAGGCTTGTATGGGCCTTCGTCGATATTTAAAGCGTTTCGCAAGATTTATTGCAAATAAGAAGCGCTTGGCATCTTTTCTTTACCACATTGAATACAAAAAAATCGGAACTCCCGGAGTATGTGAACCAAAATAGCGGACACCGGAACGTAGTATGTGTACCAGGTTGGGGTTAGGTCATAATTTTAGGTACAAATACTACGGAAGCCACTTGGCTAGAAAAAATGGAATGAAATTATTCCCTAATCCTAATGTCCGCCATCTTGGTCCACATACTACGAAAGCGCCTGCAAATAGTACAGTCATTTTAAACAAAACAGGCAAAAAAATGGATTTAAACAATTGTTTAAAAAAAATTCTTTTTGAACAAATCCCTGCACACAATACGGTACCTGATTGAAAACTTTGCAGTTCGCACGTTCCGTAATTTGACAGTAGGCTTATATTTAGCGAGGTTTAATAGTAAAATGGAGACAAATAACCAACAAAGTATTATTCATTTCTTCCAAAAGAAACCCAGCGGTGAAAACCAAGTTAGTGGTGTTGACAGGACAGATGAAGACTGCTACATCAACTTTACAACATGCCCCGAAACGACCTTTCAGGAAAGTTGATATGAATCTGGTATGATAAGAAGTATTTGGAGCTAGGTTTTACCATTGCTCCCAGCAGCAAAAAAGTACCGCTTCCCATGTGCAAAATCTGCGCCAAAATTCTTTCAAACGATGCAATAAAACTCGCAAAGCCAACGAAAAAAATAATATCAAAAAGACAGCCGCAAATTTCTCATTAGATTGGATTGTATCGTTTGCACCTTCTTCTTTTGTCGTAATTGCATTCTTTTGATTATGTTTTGTGTTCATGACATTTTTGGTTAATTTTGAAGGTCCGTCCGCCGGTCCGCGAAATTTGTTTTGAAATTTTACCGGTCCGCGAACTGAAAAAGGTTGAGAACCACTTCTAAAGCCTATGTTAATTGTAAGAGTCCTCCGAGCAAAGACGCCATAACTAATCTGTTATGACGCCATAATATGGATTTCGAGGTCATGTATTGACATTTTTCTCATAAAATGAAGTCATTGTTACGGTTAATACTGTTTGGTTAATTTATGCTCGGCATACTATGTTTTTTAAGGTTGAAGTGAGTTTTTCAAGGTTATACAAACTCATTTATTCGATCGCATTTCAATTTTCGCAACTTGGTTTCATTGCAGCAGGATCGCGGTCGAAAGCAGGTCGGCCACACCTGACCTATACATTGAGCTCTTGCGCCGAATAGTGGACTTGAGAAAGTATATTGCGCTAATATAGTATATAATATAGTATATTGCGCTAATTGATAAAATAACCAAATATCGAGTCTACAGATTGCTTTGTGATGATGGTACGACTGATTCAATTCGCTCAACGTTAAAAATGGTTTTCCACAATTTTTTTTTATTTATAACAGTATAATGCAGTAATGCCAAACCCGAACAAACAATATTTATGAAACAATATTTTTTTTTATATATAAATCGTATGCGAAAACTGCCATCGCGCTTTTATATATACTATAGGGAAAGTGTGGCCATATGGTTTCACTCACTATTTAATTAATTAAACGAACTCCTGTTGCGATTTATTGAATAATTTTATGCCAAATAAAGAAAGAATTCTTGTTAAGTGAGTAGTTTTTATTTGCGTACGAATTATCAGTTTATATGAGAAATTGGATGGTACGCGAGAGCGGTACTAAACAACTACTCGCACACTACGCATTGATATATCATTGGATATCTGTTTTATTAGGTATGCAGGAAGCACTTCTACGAAACAAGGGTTGTTTGTAAAAAAACATTTGGGGTATAATTTTTTGGTATATGTAGAACGATTGTGTATATGAGCAGAAGCATATATCAGTGATAAAATACTAGATCATTCAAGTCTCATCTAGGTAGATTCAGATAAATCAGGTATAGAATCATGTCAACCAATTAGTTACGATATGATTTTTTTAACCTAGTTGAGAGCAAAGCCACACGGCCTAATTATATTACGTATCCTGGTCGTTCGGCCGGCTATCAGTTCATGTCCGATATGGGATTAGTTAGCCAGTTTGAATTTCCATTGCAATCTGCATTCCAAACCCTTACTCTAACCCTACCTAGATAATTACTAATTTGTTTGAGCGGTGGCGGTAGAGTTTTTTGGCGGGGACTTTGTACAAAAGATCCCTTCAGTTAACTAGCGTAACGAGAAGTCCCTTTCTTCTTACGACCATTTATAACTGTAGAAAATCGGGTAACGACGTCTACTATCGATTTGTGACGAAGTTTCGTCGCATTCGAATATGCCCTGTGGCTGTCGCAGGTTATTCGTCTCGACATTTAGATGATTATCCCATAACGTGATTTAAACGGTTCGTCGCTTGAGCAACACGACTGGACAGGTGATAGATGTTGGTTTTGGTACTCTCGTAGTGTGTGTATCAGGTTCGCGTTAGGCCATAATTTTATTTCGATTTTCCTTATTTTAGTTCTATTACGAGTTCGAGGACTGTCTGTGTTAGCCGAGTGAATATACTTCCTACCCATAGGTTTCAGTCCCTTTTACACAACTTGGTGTAAAGTAGGCAAACAAAATTAGTTACCTCCATATTGGTACGCACAATTTTTTGTATTAGTAGGTATAAATTGGTCGGTGGGTTTGTGATTTGGGAAGCCACCGCGATGTAAATAATTTTTGGCGAGGTAAACATCGACATAAGATGACATTTAAAATTCAGAAATGTGATAAAAGCCTAGAATAGAATTTGGGTCTTTCCTCTTATATGTTTGAGATATCTAATTGGCGCTTTCTAGGAAGATCGCCGCTGAAAGAATTTGAAAAAGTCGAAATATTCACAAAATAAATTTATTTTCATTCCCTACTACTAATTCTGCATTTGACTATTTTCACACGGTATTGGAGTCTTGTCGAATTCAATTCTAACAGAAAATTATGTAGTGATTCGTTCTAGATTAGTATCCGAAATTTTAAACAAGTAGCCGCCTTTAAGACAAATCTATAAAACAGGTACCACTTGAAGACTGATGTACGAAGTTTACCAGCGATTGCGTCAAATTTCGACTGTATATCGAAACACCCCATGAATGGTCGCTCGCTACATGTAACCAACGCTGGAACGGATATTAAAATGGCGTTCCTGTCATTGCCCATACTTAACCAAGTTGTTAACTTCGAAAAATCGCTATTATCAGCCCATTATTTACCCGAAGCAAATATACTTATGTAATGGAATTAAAATACAGAACCTTTCTAGTTGCTACGACATAATGAATTTGTAAAATTAACAGCCATTTCGAAGCGAATCAAATGTAATATTAAGAATTGTAGTACACAATTTGGGCGGAACGTTAGGGCAACAGGAAGGTACGACACTAAGTTATTTACATTCCTGTTCCACCTCCAGTTCTAACGATTTGATTCCAATGGTAGTTGCAATTATGTAGTTATTCAAGTAAGATTTCAATAGTTTTCTGTAGTGTACGTCAGACTGTTGGTATGTGGGCGGCCTGTCGGTCACAGGGTTCGCGATATGACCCATTCTTTCGAGGCTGTGAGGTGTATGTATGGTCTTAGATGCCAAAATACATTGCTCATTTGAATAGATAGAGACAGAAATTTTGCTGGGTTTGGAGTTTCGTGAGAAATACTATGTCCGGCATTAGCTATAAATGTTCCGAAAGCTAAAAGTATAATGTCTGCTTTTGCTTGAAGTGTAGATATATTACGTCGCATTTTCTGGCTATGTATATGATACAATCACACCCTGACATGAAATTAAAATCCAATTTTTAAATGACAAGCAGAAATTCGATTAGACATAGTATATGGCCAAGTTATGGGTTCTGTCACCCTTGACGGCCATCGTGTTTATAATTGAAACGGAAGAAATGGTGCTGAAATACCTAATTTTATTTTGAGTGTTTATCGAATGTTTATCCTTTAGCAATGCATAGTTATTATTACCACGGTTTGCTCCATTCGGTGCATATGGAAATAAAACCTTGTTAGCGCCTCCAAAAGTGGTTTATAGAAATTAGCTTAGTTAGAAATCCGCGTTTAGTTTAATAAAAAAATGCATTTTACATAGAAAGATAACGGAATACGTAAAAATGACAGTCGGTTTCGTGAACCACCTGGCGAGACTTCATGGGCCATTTATATGTCGTTCATTTTTATCCGAATGTTCTATAAATCTATAGATCATATTTTGCTGTTTTGATTCTCATGGGATTTTAGTTCCCTTCGTGATTGTTTGCTTTGTGTAGGATGTTTCAAATTAAACACTTCTATTCCCAATTTACACAATTGATTCATCGTGTAACACGATACGATGACGTATTCTAACTTAAAGTTGGAGCGTGGGTGCAATACTCAGCAGGAAAGGGAGTGTTTTGTGTAGAATAGTGTTGTATAAAGTCAAAACAAAAATTACAACGGTGAAGTTCAAGGTTGGTTATATGATGTTAATTGAACTGAACTAGCTGTTTTTGTCCAAGTTCGATATATATCAATAAATGATCAGTTGCCGTTGCGATATTGTGGAATTTTATTACGGGAAATATGATAAGTCATGCGTTACATACGATTGGCCTGTAACATATTATACCAGCAAGGACATGATATTTCGTTTTTTTTGTAGTTTTTATTATAGAGCAGCGTTCATTGTAGTTATATTAATTTATTATATATTAAGTATTTTTATTAATTTCTGGACCGTACAAAATACAAATCGCAATTCCAGATCAGAGTTTTAAATCAAATCTAAGTTTTTAAATGATATTTTAGTGGTAGGATATTGGCGAGAGTGCCGGGGTTATCAATGTGATTCTTACTTACGCATAACAAACTGAAAGCATCCATTGTTGTCCAGCATATGAACGATATTAAAAGATTTATTGAAAAGTTTTGAAATGTAGGATGGCAACAGCGAAAAATTCGTTTTCAATAGACGTTTTGTTTTTCGAGAATCACCCATCAGTGATTCTTTCACAAGAATACACAAGTTTGCCCATTGTACATATGTTTATCGTAATCCAAATTTCGCTGATGGAGAAAGGGATTATTTACTAACACGGACTCCAGTTACATACATAAGCCATTCTAATCCGATCAAATTAAATAACACGGCAATTAAACAACGAACGCAAATTATCCACAAATGTTTGGTGTTTAAACATCTAATCGATTTCTAATTGTTTATGTTGTAATTAATTATCCTTCCTTTCTCTGACCTAATTTCTTGGTCAAACGAAATTTGACAACATACGATTGTCCATATGTCAGTCAATGGGTGATTTTGTAGGTATTGCGTTGCATATACTTCATTGCTAATAATATTTGTGAGTCTAGCAAGGAAAATTTTATGCGGAAAACTACTTTGGTGATGATTAGAATGTATTTTAGCTCCATGTATTTTCTAATTCAAGAGAAAAAAATTCCCGTACTCGTTGCCTGTATGGTTTGTATTTAATTTCATTTTATTTTTATTTTTGATAATCAGAACAATGGATACTTGTTCTAGGGGCTTCATTTCAGTCTGAAACGCTCCCATCAGTAATTTTTTTTTATAATGCATTACTAACAAAATCAGTGAAATATATTTTAAGGGATCTCGTGATATTGTTAGAGAGGCATAGATAGATTTATTATTTGTCAACCAGAATAAAACAGTCATAAAAACAATGAATAATAGGGCGACAACGCTGACAAGAACAATGTTTAGAATTTTTATAAAAGAACGGACCTTCTGAAGTATGCGCACCAAGATGGCGCACAACCTGAACACAGGTTGTGTACCAGGTTAGGGTTCAGGTTGTGCGACATCTTGGTGAGTATACTTCAGGAGCACCAGAAGAACATATCCATAATAGTTTTTTCAGACGGTTTGTATGTATGTATGTTCATTCGCCCATGTTTGCTATTGTTCCTCGCGCTTTGCGCAACTGATTACTATATTATACATTCGCGTTAAAGATTCAAGTTGTTTTTTGCATTTTGATATTACTTTTTCCATGGTATTTGCTATATTTACTACAGTCGATAGTGTTAACGCGCGTGTTGGCGCGCTCGATCTGCTGTTGAGTGACAAGTTAGCCACTCAATCGTTATAGCTTGAATAGGAATTGTTACCAATGTTAATTTTACATGGAAGTACCGAGGTGAAATATTTGGTTGTTTTGAGCTATCGATCTTAATATGCGGACGCGGCGGAGGAAGGAAAGGGGGATTGTGGCGGTAAATTGGTGCGGAATTGGTGGTGGTAAATATTATACAGTGTCGGTGTTTATTTCATTAGTAATATTCAAATGATTGTACGCGGTGGGATAGCGTATTCAGAAATTTCTGGGATTATTTAAATTCAAGTCAATATTTTGTTATGCTCGTGAAGAACTATTCACAAATCTTAGTCGATGGATTTAAAATAGAGAATTGTTTGATGAACAGGACTAATTCTCAGTAATGATTGAAAATATTTGATTTTTGGGTCATTTCAGTAGAAAAACTTATGTAGCTGCGTATACCACAAACAACATTCATACATTTTGAAGAATGCAATCACTGAATCAAGAAGTATTGTGAGCAAAAAGTTGTTCACGTAACTAGTATGGTAGCTCATTTTAGAATATTTTCTCACGGATTTCAGATGTACTCTAGATGCTGGGTTTAAGTTTATTTCTGCACCTGCTGACTCAGCTGTGGTTACTTTCTGGACTTTTTTAGTAAAAATTTCAATAATATTAATTTTATAAAATAAGAATTTTGAATACAGTTCATCAGCTGTTGGACAAAACCTCTGGTTATTATTTTTGTACCTTCAACTAAATTCTTCTCATATATATAATGCCTACTGTCATTAGAGGAACATTATATAATGAGAAAGAAGTATCAAGGTTTATTGAGTGTCTTGTCTCTATTTTTTTAGCTATTCCTATTCCACAAAGCCACCTATATAATATAGATATCAACACAAGTTTCGTTAGGCATGACTAATGCTCTAAAGACTCTTGTCCGAAGATTTTTTTATATGCTGTTCAAATGTTTTTGGGCTTTTTTCTACAATAATTCCTGTTTTTTTCTTTTCATAACCAGTTAAATATAGAACACAACAATGTGTTGTTTTGTTATCGTAACTTGTCGTACATTGTTATGGTCACTTTTGAGTATTTCTGTTTGTATGGTTGTTCTCACTTCTTTGATGAGTGCACACTGGCTGGTTTCACCTCCGTATCATAGTGCAAATGCTTCCTATCCAAGACCATACTCAGAAAATGATGTCAGAGCTTTGGGACTTATCATCAGATGCACTGAGACAACACCAGAGGTAAATTTATGTCGTTGCTTATTTATCATTATGGAAGGGCTTTACTATTTCGGCATTGCGGGCATCGCTCACTAACAACGGGTTCTCTTGTTTCATGGCATATAGGTATGTCACTAGTACTACCTAATCTGCATTGAAATGACATGCCTTATATTAATCTAATACACATCTTATAAAATAGCCTACCAAATATAACTCTAGTCATCAGCTGCAGGTGCACCTAACTCATTTGCTGTGGCCATCTAATGTCTGCAACACTAAACAAGAGGGGTTTTCTTGAACATCACAATATTCTCAAACCCCCAGAAGCACATTTCTGATTGTGGATTATAAGTCTCTATTTTCATGCCCACCACTTCATCCAGTAGGGCGAATTAAATTGGGTTGGCAACGGTAGCCAAAAAGTATCTTGTGCTTCTAAAAAAAGTTACATATAAGCCAAATAGAGCAGAGAAAATATTCTGAGAAACTGTTCAGGGAAAAATTTTGTTTCAACAATATGAAAATTACAAACAATATTCGGATTTTGTGAGATAATAGTCATTAATTATAAAACATAGACGCATGAAATGAATGAGTCTGAATCATGATTGTCGGAGTTTGAACTGAACCAAAGGTATCAAAATGAAGTTTAAAAATTGAATAAAAAGGGGAAATTTTTGTTTTAGAATATTCACACAACATCACAGAATTGTCGAGTATATCCGCGAGGACTCACAGATTTCGCTTCTCCGTTTTGGGCAATATCAACGATTTTAATGGGGCTTGCTATTCTTATATTAACGATAGTTGCTTTATTTTCTGTTGCGGCACTTTGTTTTCGATCACTTGGAAAGAAAAGTATTTTCAGTGTATCTGGATTTCTTCAAGGAATCGCAGGTAAGATATTTTATATTACCTGAAAATTTCTTCAATTAACAGCTTTTTTTTTCAAATTTTCACTATTACACTTCTAAGACTGGCTTGGCTTTACTTTCAAATACATAGAAAATACAAAGATGTGTTCCTTATTTGGTTTGTGATAATTTTCATAATTTACATCAATCTATCCATCTGATGGTGCAAATAAATAGTAACAAATATTAAGAAACAAAAAGTGGCATCCATCTTATTTCAGATGCATATATTCACACAAAAATGTAATATAATGGAAAAACTGATTTCTAGAGTAACAAACTATTCATTTATCCACATCTAAATTGAAGCCAATTTTCACATTATGTCGATCAGATTTGGTGACCAAATATGTATTCGTACGTAACACTTGTGCCTGCAGGGCCAGCTTATCTATTATAATGAGATTTAGGTAATCAAAATGTCTGGGTATATTTATATTTTCTTACATATAAGGCAGCATCAGCTTGATTTTGTTTTGTACACCTTGCCACATAATATATACAAGTGTATATACATAGGAGAATATATTTATGATTTTTATCTAGCTTGTAATATGGAGGTAACTAATTTCCGCCTACTTTACATCAAGTTGTGTAAAGGGACGGAAGCCTATGTGCAGGGGTATATTTACTTGGCTAACACAAACAGTCGAACTCGTAATAGAACTAAAATAGGGAAAATTGGAATAAAATTATGCACTAACTCTAACCTGATACACACTACGAAAGTACCTGTAATTCATGCTTATATAAACCATGTGCAAACAATATTTATTGGTATTTTATCAAGGCGATCTTCATGTCTTTGATGTGTAGAACATCAGTCGTTAACACAGTATCATATTCAAAAATGTTTGCATTTTAGTTGTACTGATTGATGACATATAACCAACTCGCAATGGGACAGTTTGTTTCATATTTGTACCATAATGTTGTACATGTTTAGGGCTGGTCGAACTGAGCTCATTGAATCCAAATAACTGATGGTGTTGTTGCACAGAAAATGATCATTGCATAAAAAAAATCGCAAATCAATGTCATGAAAATTGATAGTGAGAAATAAACGAAATATTCCCAGCAATTTATATTTTAAAGTTGCACTGCTCCTGACATTAAATCACCCATAAATAGAACTCAGTACTCATTAAGGTATTAACCTTCCAATGAATAGGCTTTATTGCCATAAGCCAACATGAATGACACTTTATGGCCTAATTGATGACTTGATTGCTTCCCGTTAAATATCCTCATTCTGGTTTATGGTGGAATCATCAATATCATGTGGCTTTGTCAGCTGGGAATTGTAGACAGTTATAGGGGTGAACTAAAAAACACTTTTCTTGGATCGTCCCAGATTTGTGCTCTGAGCAAGGCTCTAGACAGCAACTACTGGCTTGTAGGGAGCTGTTATGTTTTGTAAGGATTGGAAACTATCTGGTTTATATTAAAGCTCACCAAATTACCATACCCAGTTGGCGGATTTTGAATCGGATGATTGGACATTTTGTATACGACGTTTTTATGCTGTTAACTCTAAATAATGCTCTGAAAAATAAATCGCTATACAGTGTTTATGTTGTTCACTCCAATGAACCGCTGATATGTGAAGTGTTACAATTCTTAAGGAATCAGAATCTTGCCAGTCGAACAAGATAGTTGTTTTACTTTCTATATTTTGGTTTTCATGCTTGTACTCCACTCTATACTCTTTAAAGCATAAGTATCAAACATTATGAAGCTGCCAATTTTCTTCTTCACTTCAGCATTACATCATCACACTTAAAATAACTTCTTAACAAGTCTGGTTTGATCTTTTGATTTGAAATCAGTCAGAACATTTTCAAAGTTGTTTTGACACAAATAATAGCTGCCATCGTTTCATGTCTGATGGAGCATTTTGAGTCACACGCCTATATAACCCTAAATTGAATGTAGTTTCAATTTTAAGTATGTGGAAAACCCATCTTATTCTTGTTAAAAAAAGGCCAGCTTGATAGTTTCAATACACCTACTTAGGAAATATAATTTTATTTTGTTACTAATCTATTTTCTATGAAATCATAATTGAATAATATTATGTTTCAAAAACTGAATAAATTTCAAAAAGAAGAATATAATAGGACATTTTGAACTCGAGTTTTAAAGTGTTTTATTTGTTAAAAATGTAGTCAAATGATCAATGCTTTATATGGTGATGCTTACAGTTAGTTTACCAATCGTTAAATTGAAAAAGCTGAAGTCGTGAGCAGGGAACCCAATAACGAAATTTTTGTTCAAATTATGTTTGCAGATCATTAAGATTTTTGATTTATGCATCAATGCAGTAATATGTGCTAACTTTCATGAAATAAAATGTGTTGTTTTGACTATCCAAATTCTATAAGAACATATTTCCAATTTTCAAACTTTTAAATCCTATTTCCTATTTGAATCACTTTAGAATATTTCCAATTAGTGTTATTCTTGAACTACAATCATAGCCATCCATATATCTAGCTTTATTTTATGCAATTCAATAAATATGAATTTCCTGCTAACATGTTTCATTTAACACGTTTAATCGTTATCAATTTTCACATTTGTGGTACAAAATGTAACCCAAGTTAGATGGATGACTTTTAAACGGTATCATATGCATAGACATGTTGTCTGAATCAGTCAAGCGTAATGCCTTTTAAGAAATAATAGGATTTATAGTAAATTATATTTCGTGTTAAAACCACAAGTATGCTAGCCTGGGATTATTTCTCGTCTTATGAGATTTTAAGGATTGTTAACAAAGAATGATTGTATTATCTCATGAAGCGTATCATATTCACACAAACTTGAATAATGAAAGTTAAATTGTTAGTCTGCCTAATCGTTATGATTGTTGTTCTAGTCAAGTTAAATGTTAAAGAGTCTGCTCTGTTACAATGAAAATAAACCACCCAAATCAGTGGTTCTCAAAAACTTTTTAAGCCGCGCCCCCATTGTAGAATTTGTCAAGTTTCGTGCCCAATCTAAAAAATTACCAAGCTACAAATAACAGATAGTAAGACGAAAGTATGTTTTATTCAAAAGTCAAGTCAAAAATATATCAATGGAATTGCAATCTTTAGTTTAACAATAAAGAAATGTAAATATTAAAAATAATGCAGACAAGATCAAATATTTTTATTTTATTTAGCACCACTCCGCCCTTGTGGGGCACACCCCACTATTTCAGAACCATTGATGTAAATAGCCTTTCATTCCATATACATATACAGTATTTCAAAATTTGCTTTTGAAAACTTAAATATGGTGAATATTTATTGGATACTGAAATTATTCTAAAATTCAGAATTTGATCATAACTATGAATAAATTATGGTTTTTGTTATTTTAGTGAGTGTCTGGCTGTCTGCATATCAGGTTGATGAAAATGCTATCATAAATGATTTATTTTGTGCAAAATTGCCTCGAAAACATGTTTTTGTTGAATACTAGTTACAATTATTATTCAATCTGGATAGAATGATTGAGATAAAATATATATATTTCATGAAGTAACTTTTATATTATGCGGTAATCCAAAATATATAATGGAATTTTGTATCAACATAAATTCTACTACATCAAACACCCATAACTTTGTTGTAAACTCGCTTAAAAACAGGATATTTGTGATTTTCTAATTCATATCTGATTTAATTATTAATCTTACGGCCTTTGCTAATGTTCAATATGTTTCATTTAAATTGAGTGTTGACAGTCTCAACTGTTGACACAGACAGTATCGAATTTCAATTCATCGGAAATACTGAAGTGCTTTAAAAATACGTAGGAGTCAGTTTGAATTGTTTTGTTTGATTTTTTAACGGTAGCAGCAGAGCATAATGCGTTATGATAGATGCCTCGAAGAAAAAATTTATTGAACCATAAAATTCACACTTTCGATGTTTTAATTTTTACTTATATCGTTCACTTGGAAAGCAGATTTCTTGGTTGGAGTGCTATATAGATTTTGTTCCGTTTAGAAATGCTATCTGATTGGTAGCTTAGTAGGTTCTAGTAATTTTACATCCTGGAATACGAATTGAATTAATATTATCAAATCTGTTTCATATACAGTAATACTTTTTGACATGCCATATTATTTTTTATCAAATCTTCAATTAACTGCACAAAAAACTATTTATGCTGGCAAAGTATTATTCAGATTATAATTTTCAAAATTTCAATGCAGAATACTCACTATTAAGTATTATTGCCATCAAAATTTTTGATGACGTAATTGTGTACAGTTGGTATGACCTATAATGCTAGGTGACCTCTCACATATTCATTTGTACCTTTTTTGGTGTAAAATTTCACAATATTTATATTCCTGCCACGACGTATTATAACAATATGCTGCGCTGGTACGAGTCTGTTTCAAAAGACACTTCGAGATATAATTTTGCATTATGACCCATTGCAACCTGTATTTAGTTGAAATTGAGTTATTTGTGCATGTGGTAAATCTCTTTATTTCTGACGATATGTTTCTGCTACAATTTCAATCCATACAGTTGTTTTTTTATGAAATTTCTGCTTTTTTTTTGACTACAAAATTTCTATTTATTGAATTGTAAGGGTAACCGGCTTTGACTTTATAATAAGTTAAAAATATAGGGTACTTATGTATATTTTCAATATTTTTCAGGTTTACTTCTTCTAATAAGCCTTGTATTATTTCCTGCTGGATGGGGATCAGATAAAGTAAAATATGACTGTGGTATTGATGCTCAACCTTTTGGGGTAAGAATTTTTAGATTTTTGCATTTATATTTATAAAGATTTTGGATATTTGCATTTTTACTTATATAATATAAAACATAGTATTTCGCCGTAGAGGACTTTTTAGGGTGATAGATTCTGGATATTTTCTGTTTGGATATTTTCTGCACGACGCTTTTGATGTAGTGACGCCTTGCTATGCCAATATTTTACACGCCATATTATCTGGCCGACTTTGCGAAAATCAGACGCATTAAAAATGAGGGTTTTTCAGATGAAACCATCATTTTTCAACATTGTGTTGATGTGTTTTTGTGGTTATATTGACCTGGACCACTTCATATTTTGATTTTACAATACTTCTTTCATCAATTTTAAGTGAATACATTCTAAGCAAATTCCCATAGGAATATGATTTACCAATTATTTTATCATTGTGAAATATTTATAGTTTGGATCTTGGCAACCGCCTGAGTTCAAATTGCATTTTATCTGATGTTAAATGACACTATAATTACTATTAATATCATATCAACCTGTGTGGGCTTGTTATGGTAAGCCCACAATGAATTGCACCATAATTATAGTATCGCACCACCGGGTGGATTTCTAATAATAATTTTAGGGTTGTCGAACTTCCATTTATATTTAGATTGGCTTTTAACATCACTTAGATTTTATAGACACTCATTTTCCCGAAAGTCGAATTTATTTGAAATGAGAGCATATTCAGATACTCCATATTATATACATGGCATATTAATTCATTAACCCTTAAGATTTGAATGTAATTTGAAAATAATTCACACTATAAAACCCTATATCATAACATTATCATACTCTTCCCTCTAATGACGACATGAAAACAAAGCATTTATTTGTCCAGTCATTCCTATTTTCCACAACATGGAATCAAAAGCACAACCATAAATTTAGTTGGCCAACAAATCCTTTGCTCACTGCAAAATATAGTCTTATTACTATATGCAACGAAGCAGAAAATAACTCCATTATTCGGTGTGAGTCATCCTACTTTTTTGATGATAAAACGTAGCATAAAAACAGCGGTATATAAATTACGGTGTATCTGGTCTATTTATTATTGCATCGAGAAAATTTGCGCACTTCCAGCTTTTTTACTGCGTTTTATTTAGAAACTAAAAAATGTCGCGCGAAAAAAGAGATGAATTGCTCATAAAAAAAATAAGCATAAATTACCATGCCAGATTTTGAATATCTTCTCATTCATTTTGAAACCTTGATGAACTCAAATCTATTGCTAGATATAGTCTATTATTCAATATCTGGCATCAATCAATACAGATTATTATGCTAAATTGTCTGCATTCTTAAAAGCAGATGTCACACTTTTTGTAACTTTATACAATACAAGTTGAATCCCTCCAGGGAATATTCTATTGTTTGCAACTGAAACAACAGTTGCTCTTTTATTTCAAATTTTTTGCCTTTGGGGATTTTGGATTGACATACTGCTAAAGAAATTAGGATTTACAACTTTGAATTTTGTTGTAAATAAAGTTTCTAAGGAAGTCAGTTTGTGACAAATCAGTATTTCAATAATTATCTCTAACCAATTCATATTGTATTGGGAAAATTTATCTATTGCTGATAAAAATTCCATGCAGGAACGATTCGATTTACCTCTGAAACATGGTAAATTTATATTTTTTTTAGCAGTGCAACTGGCTTATTTGTGTATTTGACTTCTGCAATGAGATAAAATTAGATCTATTGTCTGTTCCATTGGCAACATTCCAGGTGGTGTCCGCCATTATCCCACAATGAATGCAATTTATCGTTTGAATGAAAGCTTGTCGATGGATCTAATTTATACTGCCCATACTGCCTTTGTTCTTGCTTCCCTTTTAATTAACTATATTCCATGATTATATAGTTTCAGACATTTTTTTAATCTGAATTTGAATTACCGGTAGTTCTTTTTGTGTTGTTTTAGTTTCTTACTCTCTATAGAGTTATTTGTCCAAACTATACTTTCAAAAAAAGTAGTTTTAAATTTCAATAAAACTTCTTTTCAATATTATTATTTTTCTATTTTGACCACAGCGATTCTATTCCCATGATAAGATATGTAAAACTTGGGCAGGTGGTGCAAACAATATCACCTCATGTTAGAACAAGCCACTTGAGACAACGAAACAGAAAAGCTTCCGTGCTGTACTTTGTTCAGAAATACAAACAAAAGCTTTTGTTTGATTCTGAAGCGCGCAGATGTTTATTTGCATACTATTTGACTGTTAATTTTGTTTTAGACCCAGTGATGTTTAAGAATTGTCCTATATAAATATAATTATAAGGCTTTATTATTCATATACTGGCAAATGTGACATCATATTGAAATATGTTGTCATTCTGTAATCTTGTTAATAATATGTGCGAGACGATCAGTCAGTGCATCTCCATATGACACATCAAATCATTCTGGTTAAATAATCATGACATTAATATAGGAATCTTTATTTTCATTCAAACACCTTATTTGAATGATCTTGTTGCAAATAATTCATTACACAACAAGGTGGTGTTATAAAATCCTATTATACAGACATTAAACTGTTTAAAAATTATGTAATCCATTGACTATCTTAAAATTTTTAAACTTCAGGCTTTAGTTAATGAGTAACCAGTTATCTAAAACTGAAGTCATCTGAATGGAGTGACACTAACTCGTCCTCAACAAACTGCCAGTTTGGTGATTCGACTTGACTCTGGGATGGCCGGCGACTCAACTTGCAAATTCGGGATTAGAGCTGACATGGGCAAACTACGGCCAGCGGGCCAATTCAATCTGGCCCGCCTGATGTTGCCACAACCAAACTAAAACCAAATTTTGATGTTTTAGCTAAAAAATAGCTCAAGAACTTTGTTGAGATTGTGATTAAATTTAGTTTGGGTACAATTTTTATTGTTTTCCACTTTTGCTTTTGCAACATTGAAATTTTGTTCATAAAATGCAACTTTTTACGTCACACTCACATGGTCCCTGGTCCAAAAACCTTGCCCACCCCTGTTTTTAAGACTTCTACCCAACACTGCCTGTTGTACAACACATAGAAACCATATAACAATATATTTTTTCTTTTTAACAGCCTGGTTCTTGCTATTTGGGATGGTCGTTCTATGCAGCATTAGCAGGAATGGTTGGCAGTTTTTTATGTGCGTTTCTCTCCCACCAAGCTGAAGCTTCTGCAGATAGTGATAAAGTTGAAAATGACATTCTCGACGGAAAGAATCCAGTCTGCGCTATCTGATCTGAAGTTCAATATAGAAATACTTTAGGAACTTGTTCCTTGCAAACACAACAACGCTTTATGCAGGCCGTGCTGCTTCTATTTGGGTGCAAAATAACTGAAGTTATTACACTTACATTAATCATGAATGCTTTATCATCTTTTGAATATATTATGGATAAAATGTACTTTCAGTATCAAAACTGATATTGAATGAAAGCACAAATTTGAATTCTAATTCAGCTTGTCGAATAGGCTTTATAGGGTTGTTAAGAGTGATGCAACATGCAAAATATAAAGTATCTCACTTATGGCTGGAATTGCAACAGTAATCTTGGAAAGCATGCGAACCTATGTGAATCAGCTGCTTTGGTACCATATTTATTAAAGTCCCATTTCATGGCTATATTTTGGATTCTATACATAATATATGATTAATTTAATCATGTTTTATTATATTGCATTTTCATTTTGCATTGCATTTGGTGCTCATATGATACTGCAAATTGTATGGTTTGAAATGTTTTGGCAGATTTTTCACTAGGATATTTCTATCTACTTGGCAACTATTGCAAACCGCAGCTCACCATTAGGTTACAACGAATCCTGATAGATTGTTAGCTTTGTGGATGTATCTACAATTCTTGTATATTTCCATCCCACTGTTGTGGTGTGATGGTTATGTATGAATTGATTTATAGAGCAGCGGTTCCCAAACCATGGGTCGCGACCCAATGGTGGGTCGCAAAAGGAATCTTAGTGGGTCGTGAAAAAATGTAATCCGTGAAAGTTTCTTTTTTAGGACCATGTGGCTTTTTTACGCATAGCAGTTTTGTACACTGTACAGCACTTGTTAAAGTGTTTCCCCGAAATTTAGACAGATTTAGATTTATTTTCTTTTGAAGAATAACACTATGTTTTTTTTTGGAAGAGGTCTTTTGTGTTCATTTATCAAAAATAAAATCACATTGTAGAAAATCACGAGATTTTTTAATAAACATATAAAAACCTACATCCATTTTTTTATTTGTATTATACAAATTCAAGTGACAAATATCATAATTGTGAGTTGTGACATCACACAATCTTGAATAGTGGTGTGATCTTCACCTTACCTCAGGTCATTGAACCTTCCCTCTCCCACACATTTTAAATTTATTGGACACGTGGTGGACATAGCGATCGTTTCAATATTATGTTGTTGTTCTTTGACACGTTTTTAAAAAGTCGCTTATCTCTTTGATTACTGGACCAATTGCTTTGAAATTTTCAGTGGTTAGATAAAAATTTTCTTCAGAAGGCTATTAGTTTTTTTTTTGCTATGACGTCATCAAAATTATTTCCATTAGGTGGCGCTACGTGTCCATATATTTGAGCATAGCTCTCTTGTTTTAGGGAGGGTTTAATTAAAATCATTTTTAAAATTCAAATTAGGTCTTATTTTCGAGGAAACACGGTAGTTTTGCTATGGTTAGCTATTGCTGTGTTCTGTATTATGTCATAAAAAGTTAAGTGGGTCGCCATAAGCTGTGGTAATAAATAGTGGGTCCCAACTCTAAAAAGTTTGGGAACCACTGATTTAGAGTATAAAAACTGGCTTGGTTTCTCATACCAGCATGGACATTAAATTTTGGTTAATAATTAATTATAATTAATTAATTCTGGCTTGGATGATCATTGTTTGAAACTGATGTATAGCAAATATGCAGCTGAACTTCACTCTGTCCGAATTAGTTTTCCAGTCCAAATTTGTATCATTGCTGTGTCATTATATCTGTGATCAATATGTGTACTAATTTTCAGAGTTTTTGTTGCGTTTTATTTCCAGCAAATGTCTATTTCTTCACCTCTGGTTCTTTAGCAAAGTAAATCTATTTTAAAGCTTTGCGAATATGTTACGGGTAGACTCTCACAGGGAGGTGATGGAAAACGAATCATTAATATAGCTGTTGCTACCAATACTTAAGCGATTCATAGTGCATTGATAGCTCCATCGAACGATTGTTTTTGTAAATAACTTTGACTTGATCTATTAAAGTCTGGTCAAAAAACTTACTTTAGGTTTGAATATAGAGTGCAATCAAATTGTTCATTTTTTGCCAACGAAGATTCATTGGTTTATCTATAAATATTGCCACATAGTTTTAGATGCTTCTTAGCCGCTTCCTGTTTTTTTTTTCATTTTTGTTCAATTGTGGAGTCTAATTATTAAACTAGACAATTTTGTGTCCGAAAATACCTCTTTTTTTTGTGAGTCGGGTGATAGGTTGAGCTAAGAAGTTCAGTTTTATATCACAAAGACCCTGGCCTCGGATTCTGGTGCGCAGAGAGGCAGTTCACATAATATGATCATATCATTATCTTATCTTGGGGAAATAACAAGTGTGAATGAAATGCAGAATGCAAACAAATGCAATTCTTAGGAGACAAGTCAAAAATTCTACGAGGTATTGGTGTTTGTCTATCCTTCCGGGATCGTTGAAATCAGCGTGCAGTTGAAAAAACACTGAGGGTAACATTTGCATATCGAAGCCTGCAAAATCCAAAAGGTTATTGGGCAGCAAAATTCAGCCGTGCATCGATTGAAGCGTGTCTTTCTGGCTGAATATAAAATATAACCTACTTTTTGAATGACACTAGCATCTCATGTAACTAGTTCTTTACTGAAATAGAAGTCACAACCCATTGATACTTGTATAATGTTTAATTACATACAGTCTTTTAAAAATAATTACATACAGTCCTTTAAAACTCGTGCAACAAACTAGAACATTACCTCTTAAACTTTTTAAGCCCCTTTTTAGAATTTGTCAAGACTCGTGTCCCTCCTCAAAAATACCTAGCTAACAATAAGTTACAAATACCAGATAGTAAGGCGAAAGTATGTTTTATTCAAGAAATACGTTGATGGAAAGTAAATAATGAAATAAAGGAAAAGTTTCAAAGACAAATAGGGCGGGCAAGATCGAATCCAACAAATATTTTTATTTAGCTTCATGCCCCCTCAAAAAATCGTCACCCCTTGTGGGGCGTGCCCCATCGTTATTGAATATCATGCCATACAGCAGATTCATATTATTAGTGTGTCCAAAAATCAATTCACAAGCACCCAGGACTTTAGAAAATAAATAAAAATGTGCAATTTTTTTTCTTTCAGTGCTTCCTCCATCAATAGCATCATCCTCATCCTTCCTCATATTGCAGACAAGTAACGATATTTTCAAAACCATACTCCAACTGACACAGTTGTCCAAACATTGGTTCCAACCAAGGCTTTCCTTTTCAGAATCAAACTTTCACAAAGAGCCTGTAATTACAAGCATATTATTATTAACATAGGATAGGATTTACAAAGTTATTCCGGGAGATGGCTTAATCATATGTCAAACAACAGCCTCTCCTTCGGCAACCAGTCCATGTTAGATATGGGATGAGTTAGCCAGTTATTTGTTTCAGATGCATGGACTTGATGGTGGGCTTAACTGAACAGCAGTTACGTAAACCACCCTGCAGCAGCGAGGATTTTCAGCAATCCTCCAGCGAAATAAGTATGAATGATATGCCACAGGCCACATCCAGATATACATGGCATTCAAACATGTCACATCAATCAGTAATATCATAACATTATATCATTCATTGAACAAAAAAAATAGAGACTATCAATCAGACTCTTGTCTAGGTTAACTCTTGAAAAGACAAGACTGGTAGATAAAGGGTATTGGCTAGTGTGAATACAAAAACAGACTTTCTCCTAGATCTGGAGTATCTCACTCTTTCAAGAAAATAACGAGAATATCGGTCAGAGACCGAAGACTTATCGATCGAAAGTTAGGGGATCCCCCAAAACAGCGCTCTTACTCCATAGTGACACCTTGTGTCCCATCGCTAATTAATTAATAACTCGCTAATTATACGACATAATTCATCCAAAATCAATAGGCTTCTGATCCGAGATATGATGAATGCATATGCAAAATTTGGAGCATATTCAACCTCGCTTTCGTGAGATATCGCGTGTATCTAACAGACAGACAAACAAACAAACAAATACCTTATTGACAACCTTATCATCAATCTTATCTTATCAACATACTTATTGATCTTAAGATCGATAAGTAACAAATCCAACCATATTGAGTTCATTTTGCTGAAATTTGGCCGGGGATTCGAAGCCAAGTCATATTGTGGGGAGTTGAAATTATGAAATCCCCAAAGTCTATTAAAGACAGCTTATATTTGACCAAATTTTATAAAATTTGACTTTCCCAGAATTCGGTGTTTGAACCGAAACTTTTTAAAACAGGAGACAGAGTCAAAACTTTTCTTAACCGAAGTAGAATTTTTTTCTGACCCAGAATCAGAGTCTATTGTAAATTTTCTCGGACTCAGCCCAGACTACAATACAGTTATTTCATGTCAGATTGTGCAATAGAAACTACTTTAGGATTGAAACAACGAAGTCATCACTTACAATTGCAGATCATTCTTGCTGATTTTTAACATAATTTCTTTAACACTTGCTGCAAAATCTTTGTGTTTTCCATCAGGATTCAGTAATATTTGATGAACTTGCTTCATATACGTATCAACAGTTTTCATGGTTGGAAGCATTCCTGATTCTGAAACAATGAAATGAGATAAATCAATCAGTAAAACACAGGGGCTGATATGATACATGAATCAAACTTCGCATTTAAAAAAAGGAAAAGTGAAAACACTAAAGGTATCACCGACACCACCACACCCCAATATATTAAGTTGTGGTGCAACTGGAAAAATTATATTATTCAAATACCTCATAATTCATTTTAATTGTTTATTCAAATTACAACTCATTTTCCGTATTACTTATTCATGGACAAATCTATTCAGGGTGGTTTAAGAATATAAGATAAATTTTTTTTTCTAAGCAGATGCTACTTTAAATGGCATCTACCGTAAATACAAAGTCCACACTTATGAAAAAAATAACTGGTTAACTATGCGCATACCCAAAATGCACTGGTAACCAGACGAAAGATCATAGTTCACCATATGATTGAGCTGTCTATCACCTTCCCTCTCCCAAGAATCGACAATCCTATGCTATAGTCACTTATTACACATAACGGCACACCAGAAGTGTGTGTACCGATATGAAGGTAACTAATTTTGTTCGCCTACTTTACATCAAGTTGTGTAAAGGGACTGAAACCTACGGACAGGGGGTATATTCACTTGATTAACACAGACGGTCCCCGAACTTGTAGTCATAATAGAACTAAAATAAGGAAAATCGGAATAAAATTGTGCCCTAACCCCAACCTGGTACACATGCTATGGGTGTACCCACTTGACAGTACCCAAAAACGACTCGCACACCTGGCAAAGGCATATCTTTAAACATTTTGACGACCATTTCTCTGATTGTGTGAAGTTTCATCTGCAATTTGAAGTTGCTTTGTCGTTGCATCTGAGTCTCAGAATCAAGTCTCGTAATTGCATTTTGCAGGTGTTTGATATGACGTTGTAATATTGTGTTCTGTTCTTCATATTCTGCATTTGATTTACGAAGCTGTCGAAGCTCTGCATCTTTCGCTGAAATGATAGAAAAATAAAGTCAATGTCCAAAAAATCAACATTAATAATGAAATTGACAACAAGTATTCGGCGCTTCAGAAGTGTGTGTACCAATATTGAGGGAACTAATTTTGTTCGCCTACTTTACATCAAGTCGTATAAAGGCAATGAAACATTGGGCAGTTGGATATTCACTTGGCTAACATAGACAAGCACCGAACTAGTAATGAAACTAAATTAAGGAAAATTGGAATAAAATTATGGCTTAACCCTAGCCTGGTACACACACTACTGGAGTACTCAATTATTATTTTGTATTTATCTCAAGAGATGTAAAAGCACGTTCTATATATTATCGCGAATAGTTTCAGTGTGTGCATAAATGTGTCTAGTTAATATTCCAAATGAATGGATTTAAATAGCAAAGGAAACGAAATCTGGGCCAACTAGTGGTTACAAAAACCACATTGCAACACCAAAGAGTCCAGCAATACTCTGCCACAAGGACGGCGAACCACTGACCCCGGGTCACAAAGTGGCCTATCCTGCCTTTTGTGGACCCAATGAGATGTTCAGAAATGAAACAGCAAGTTTCTTGATGATGGAAACATTGATTAAATCTATGACTTATGGTACATTCTTCTTTATAATTATAAAAATACATTTCCTATTCAGTAAAAAGGTTCGCCAATCCTCTTCTATCACATAATTACCTTCACAAGATTCGAACCCGCTAATGCACACAAGGTAATTCAGCTTATTTTGAATACCTTGAGCAAGGCATCAACTGTTAAGCTAGATTAGAGGTATCACTTATATCATTACCTTTGTTATGATCCAAAAAGGCTTCTGTAAATATTGGAATATCTTTGTTACCAACTGGTGGTGTCACTGATTGTTTGCGCTGTACTGGACTCCTTGATGGACCTGAAAAAATACTATTTCACTAGAACTGTTTTCTACAGACTTGGCAAAGATACAATTTCTATGCCAAAAACATAAAGATAATGGAAAAGAATTTTTTACACAGACTCTCTCAATAGTTTATATTAGTTAACCTGGGAGATATGGCCCCACCAAACTGAATCAAATTACTAATTGTTGATAATATTCAAAGGGAGGACAGGCCGCTCGTGGCAACCAAATAAAAATATGGTCTCGGACGACAATTGTTAATCCCAGTTTGTAATAGATAATGCTATTGACAACTACTAATTTCATTTGTTGAAAACTTTGGTTCTATTTTGATAAAGCTATACCGGAATTTAAAGCTCCTATTTCATAATGCCTCAAAAATGTTGTGTCTCACTTGTTCCCACTTTAGGACCCTTGTCCCACTTTGCCACAGTTTTTCTGGGTCGATATATAGATATTCTGTCACTAATGGTTGCCGTCATTGTAAATCTCACTTCTTAACAAAGATTCTATTTCCTGTCCATCTTATCCCGTTTTTGGCACCCTACAGTTTTTCTGAGTAGATATATATTCTGCAGCAAATGGAAACTATATGAAATGGGGTTCAAGCTGTGTTATAGGTTAGGATAGATATTATACTTTCTTCAGAAGGTTAGAGGGAGCATATAAAGTGATATTCCTACAATTTTGATAAGTGAACAAGTGTGAAGCAAGAGAAATACGTGGGACTGAGACACAACATCTTTGAGATACAATTGTTTATATTTAGTGTATTTGTTAAACAGAAATTTTCTGCACAAATAAATGTCAGTTTTATGAGTCTTACGAATATAAAGGCTCTTCAAACTGGGGTTTCGACTCCCGACCCTTTGGTGGGTCACAAAAGGGCTCAGTGGAGGTTGTGGTAAAATCTCTTTCGACATTAAATTATATTAAAACAAACTTTCGATCAAATTTGGGAGAATTGGAACCAGTACTTCACCATCACCGAAATAGAGCCAAGAACCGGTATTTTGTACGACAATATGCAAGTACATCGTCTCATAAAAGTATATCCAATTTTGATTTTTTTTTTTATATTTCTGCTGTATTATTAAATTTTACTTTATTTTTATTTTAGTTCCTGGGTTTGCGAAAAACGTTGGTCATACCAAGTGGGTCGAGACACTTATATTAATGATGATTTTACATCATCTTACCTGCAACAGAATCTTCCTGCTGTTTGTCAGCAAGTTTTTGCATATGATCTTTGTATTGACTAGTTTGTTGATATTTCTTTAACTTTTGAAGATAATCTGCTCTGTCAGTTTCAGCATCATCAAGATATTTCTGAAAATAAAACAAAATCAGAAGATACAAGAATGTTTATATTGAATTGGCTCGAGGCAGCTGCCTGTAAAATTTTTTTTTATATTTGGTAAAATTTGGCAGATTTTCAAATTCATATAGATTACAATTGTACTTGCCATTGATGCATTTATGAAAGTGTGAAACTTTAGGACCAAAATGATGATAACATGACCCCAAATGACAACGAGATAATAAAATAAAATTGAATAACTCAATCTTGGATTATGGCTATTCCTAGGGGAGGGCAATGTAGAATAATTTACTAGTCTAGAATAGTTGAATCGAATCCTATTCTATTTTCATACTTATTCAAGTAGTGGGAATTTCCACATTGCTGTTTTAGATGTTAAAAAATTGTAAATGTATTATTTATTCGGAAATGTCCTGAACATTGGATTTCATATGATACTAAACAGGCAAATTTCCCAGGACAATAAAATATAAAAATACTACAAAAATTTTCGCCGTCAATTGTTCCAAATGTATGTAATCCCTAAATACTGCATCTGCATGATATGCTAAATTAAGACACGCTTTACACACTTTAACCCTTCCCGTGCGGTGGGCACATATACGTACCAACGACGAAAGTGTTTTATCCACTGTCCACTGTTTTATTTAGCAATCGGTCGCAAACTGTTGG
The DNA here is from genome assembly GCF_964204865.1 of Styela clava. Lineage (NCBI taxonomy): Eukaryota > Metazoa > Chordata > Ascidiacea > Stolidobranchia > Styelidae > Styela > Styela clava. Next base: position 5,277,045 of record NC_135263.1, read on the forward strand.
TCTATTTTTTCTGGGTTTTAGTTTATTGATAAGAAGTCTTCTTCGAGAATAACATAAGCGACGGTAAATCTCGCTTTCGTTTACGACTGGAATTTTATTTGCGGCGGAACGAGGGAGTGTTTTTTAAATTTATGCAAATTTCGGTGTTTTTTGGGTGGTAATAGAAGACATATTATCCCTTCCATCTACCAAAGTATTTTGAGTTAGATCACGAAATTGCTACAGCAATATTATGCTATTGTTTGCCAACCACGAAGCGGTAACAGTAAAGGATTTAGCGACTATTTCTATTTTTTATCACGGTTTGAATTTTCAACTCCCAAGAAAAAAAAATGTCTTTTTTCTATCCGGTTTGTGACTCAGACCACCACTTTTAAAAAAAGTTTTTTTTTAATCGCCAATTGCAAGCTCTTTAAATAAGCTTTCCAACGAGCCGTCAGTGGGCAGCAGCGGATCATTAGTTTTTCGTTAGTCGATCGATTATTTGTGGGGGTACAAATGCATAAAATCGGCGTAGCAAATACGATTATTTAATAAAAAATAAAAATCGCATGGAAAGGGTTAATAGTAAGCGGTAAAATACAAAAATAGATATGAAACGGCGTTAAATCATTATTAATGTTAGTCTGTCGAGTGTACTAAAACATACTCGCTGAGAATTAATTAGATACAGGACCAGCGTGTGGCCACTGCAACCTAAGCGGCCGTTGTAAAATATTAAACTTAACTAGGGATGCCACTTTCGGATTTACGAATCGGATCGATTCGAATCGCATCTTTTCCGAATCGATTCGAATCAGATTTACGCGATTCGGAAAAAGAGAGCGATTTAGCGAAAAAAAAACATTGAACGTTTGTTAAATCGTCGTTTTCGGCGGCTTTAAATCTGCCAGAGTGTGTTTATGCGGCACTCCAAATAACGCCAAATTACGGGACCGAAAAAAAAATATTGAACGTGTGTTAATCGTTGTTTTCGGCGGTGTTAAAACTACCGAATGCGTTTATGCAGCACTCCAAATAACACCAAATTACGGGACCGAAAGAAAAACATTGAATATTTGTTAATCGTTGTTTTCGGTGGCGTTTAAACTGCCGAATGCGTTTATGCGGCACTCCAAATAGCAACAAATTACGGGACGTAAATAAATGAAAATGAATTTTTCGTGATTGACTTTTTTACTTGTCTGCCGTCATTTGTTTCAAGTTCGACACAACACACTCTTTTACGCATCACTCGAGATGATGTGTGGCGTAATTACCAGCAAACTGCGAGTTCAGTTTTCCACTAAATAGCCGAAGTTTCCATTATGCGCGAATTCAAATGGATCGTATACCTGAAAATTCGTGACAATTTTGATGAAAATTTTCAACAGCACACCTGCGCTGCCACTAAGTTATTGTACGCCCTGGCATGATTGGATAAAGAATCGGCTACCGACGTCTAGATAATGTTTAATTTTGATTGAAATTTAATTTAAACTTTGTTCTGAGAGCAATATTTCGCGTACATTTGAAGAGAACTATTGCTGAATGAGTTCATCGGCCGGCAATGTTAATTTACAATAATGTATCTCATCCTAAAATATATTTTTATTTTGTTTGCGTTTGTCAGGCTTCCACTCGAGTGGCGGTAAACGAAATTAGGGGGACATAATGTAATAGTACATACACGTCTTTTTTCAGCTGTTACCAAAAAAAGTAGTATTTACTTTTAATTTTGTTAGCGCGATACAAGCGGATAAAACATTTCGGATTATTTCGAGCAAATGTCATAACGGACAGGTGGGAGTAAATAATACTTGAGGAATGGCAACTTGTGCACTGTTTTACATCAACACGTGGCAGATTTCATACCAGACCGAGCATACGGTGCGAATGTCGTCTTACTTTAGCCCCAGCGACCATGTTTGATCGAGATAAAGCGTCAACCAATTATCGCTCGTCAGCGCGGCGTCCATTATGCACATTTGGACTTTCTGAATTACGAAATTAAACGTAGTCCACATTAATAATGAAGCCCGAGTTAGCCAATAACGCTGTTTGCCACAAATAATACTGTCTCTAATATTTATGGAAATTTTTGTTCGCAATCGTAGTCGGATGAACGATTGTTTTTATCGAAATTAATTTAATTTAATCGTGGTTAATTTTATCGTCTTCAATCATATTCTTGTAAGCATTTCCCATTTATAGTAATTCAGATGCAATTAGAATGTTTTTGTCGTATTACTCTATGCTGCTAGCATAAATATAAAATATTGTACTAAGATTTTGAAGATAAAGAATCGGTAATAAGGCCGTCCCTAATTCAATATAACAAGAAGGGAAATACCACGGTCACATATACTGGTGTGGGACAAGGGAAAGCAGTGCTGTTACTGTGTTTACGACATAACAGTACAACTGTTCCCTGCTTATTTTCTCATATGAATTCCATCAAATTGCCTCAGCCCTGATACAAGTATAACACAATAACTCAGTATTGTAAGACTCACAGATAAGTTGCAACAGCAAGTTTTTCATCAATGCATTTATTAGTGATATCTATGACCTACATCTTTTTTATCATGATGAAAATAAGTGTGGCTTATTCACTGAAAAACCCTCATCACCCTTGCTATATAGCCTATTCCATTTTCAAATTTTTTTCTTCTAGATTTGAGCTTTTTTGTGAGTTTGGCCAAACATACGCATGTAATAAAAAAAAAAAAGCTTAATGGAATCAGATTCGGAAAGATTCGATTCGAAAAGTTTTGATTCGAGATTCGATTCGAAAAAAAATGTATCCAGAAGTGGCAACCCTAAACTTAACCACTATCAATTGAAATCAACTTTTTATTCTGTGCGAGCAAGACTCGTAAAACCAAGTTCCCGTAATAAAGATTTTGTACTTACTGGTAGTTAGGTAATTAATTAATTAGGTAAAACTTAACCACTATCAATTAAAATCAACTTTTTATTCTGTGCGAGCAAGATTCGTAAAACCAAGTTCCCGTAATAACGATTTTGTACTCACTGGTAGTTGGGTAATTAATTAATTAGGTAAAACATCTAAAGACGAATTCATTTTCTATGATCATCGTTACATATCATTATCTATCCAGACTTGGCCATACTCAAACTCACTTGAGATATTTTCGCCAGATGCAGCAACTTTTTTTAAAATTTATCTGCGAATAAAATATTACAGACACTCGATCAAACGTGCGCATTTCTTGAACGATAGAAACGGACCAAAAAACGTGTAATATTATGAAAGCGAAATTTAAATGTGACAAAGTTTCGTGTTTTGCGATATAACTTTGTATTTCGGAAAATGGTGTAATAAAATTACTCGTAAGTAACATTTGATCTAATTAATCGCAAGCAAAGTTATAACATTTTATGCCTTGCTTTTGGTTTACATGCATCATTTTCTGGGAAATCTAGCAGATTGCGAAAAATCATTTACGGTAATGTAAAATGACGCAAGGCACGTCTGTAAACAATTAAAGATTTTTGCAATCAGATTATCGAATATCGCCAGTAAGTTGGCACAAATAATTATTATTATTATACGATAGCTAGATAGCAAAGCAGGAAAACGCAAAAATGGGGCAATACCGAGTCTTCGTAGTGAGGTGTACTTCGCCCGACTTTTGTCCTGAATATAGCGATTGAGATTACAGTGTTTGATGTTTACCGATTTTACGCGAGCAGACGAAAGTTTAATTAAATGAGAGAGATTTCAACGCGAGAAAAAACGCTCGTCTTTAATTGATTAATTAAAAACCCGAAACACCAAAATTGACATATGGTGCCAGAGAGGTGGAATCCGAATCCTGCTATCGGATACCGTTGGATTCGGTATTCTATATTGCCCATCCCTAGCTATTTTATCACTTTTTATGAATACATAAAACATTTATCTCCCAGAGTCCATGCCCTAGTGTCAGAGAGACACAAATATATTGGCTGAATCAGCTGACTTTCATAGAGACTTGGCGGAGCCTTATTTAATGAATCTTACTTAAAATATTTGTGAAAGATTACTGTAGGCATCTTTATTATTTAAACCAGTATCCTATATCATTTCTGCGAAAAAATTAAGCTTTTGTCTTTCTATGAACTTTCATGGAAGCTGAGAACAAATGGGCAAACTTTCCCAGACCTTCAAATTTATGAATCAATTAGATGTTTAGCAGGTGATCAATATAGAAAATTTCATACAGGAAAATCTCACTTGGAAAGCTCTATATTGTTTACTTGTTTGCATTACAGAGCAGCAGTAAGTGTTGGATTAACTCACTTGTTTACTTTCCATTGGGAGACTGGTCCATTGATTTCCGAGAAGTTTTGTTACGTCAGCAAAACTAAGATCAGGATTCTGTAAAGTGACGCTCTCGCGTTTCTCTGTCATATATCTAACATATCCATTCACAGGTCGTCTCGGAGCATTGTCATCTTTTTCTTTTGTGTACGGCTTCCTTTTCTTTCCTTTGACCCATCCTCTTCTGTCAATTTTCTTCTATAACGTAGACATAGAGATTGAAAAATTAAACTGAATTTAAAATATATCATGCCACTGTGAACTGAGTGGGAAATATAAGCAGGATACAATAATACCGAAATGTACAAGCCAAAATAAGAAAAACACTAATTAAGTGATTTTATTACAATTTTTGCATATGTTAATCCTAACCCCCACCTGACTGCGTCATCCAAGAATTACGTCACTACGAAGTCACCGTGATGTAATAGAGTTCTTCAAACTATACAAACTGTCTCATCCAGGGCGCGCAGAAGATCACCCTAAATCGAGCAAGCTATTTCTCTTGTCGCAATGATCCCATATGAGACAGATCGCTGTCGTTAGTGAGTTCTTTATAGAGCAGATGCCATTTCGAGCAATCATAGTTATACTATCTGACTATGGCAAGCTCTATGACGTGATTGTGAGGTCACAGTGACAAAATTTTTGGATGGCGTAGTTAGGTCAGTAGGTTGGGGATAGGATTGACTAGGGTTACCATATTTTTGTGACTTCAAATCGCGACGCCTCAAAAGACAACGACCCCTTAGCTGTGATTTTGTAACTTAACATGTTCCGATTTTACTACATACAGACATAGGCCTACATTCCTACATTTAAAGCTGTCTCGGCTGTCTTTATTGACCATATTGTTATCGAAATTTCATGCGCATATTCTGTCCAAATATCGGGTTCAGTTCGAAAAATAGGAAGGAATTGATTTAAGACTAATTAGTATTGGTTTTACATGCGATACGTCTGCCATCTATGGGAATCAGCGGGAAACGAACGCATTCACCTTCAGTAAGTAGCCTAGCGCTGCACTAGAGAAGAAACAACAGTAACGAGAACATGTTTGTGTATTATGCTGGAAAAGCGGGACTTTTGGCTGACTTATCGGGACGGCGGGACAAAACGCTGAAAAGCGGGACTGTCCCGCCGGGACGGACTAAAAGTAGACACTTGCAAATTAGGCACTTTTTTAGGCACTTATTTAGGCACTTTGGAAAAAAGTAAAAAGGGCGTAATACCTTTTAAAAACATAATTAATTAGTTAAAAATGGTCAAATTAAATGTTGAAAACGCAAATTGCAACGGGCAAACTCAATAGCAATATTTAAAACGTAGTATTAAAGGATGTCGCACGCGCTTGGTCACCACATATGCTAGGCACATATTTAGGCACTTCGAAAAATAAATAAAATGGCATATTCACTAATAAAAGACAGAGAAATAAACATATTACCCACACTGATTAGCCTGAGTAAATATCTAAGAGATGCACTTGAGTCTAGTACTGGAATTTAGAAATAATAAATTGTTAGCCATGGGCACTTTTTTAGGCACATCGAAAAAAAGGTGAAATGGACGTAGTAACTCCTAGAAAGATAATGAATTGGTTCAAAATATTTAAATTAAATGCTGAACGCGAAAATTGCAACAGTTAAACCCAATACTGTAATGATATATGCTAGGCACATTTTTAAAACATAGTACTAAAGGGAGACGCACGCGCTCTGTCACCACATATGCTAGGCACATATTTAGGCACTTCGAAAAATAAAGAAAATGGCAATTATCACTAATAAAAGACAGGGAAATAAAAATATTACCCACACTGATTAGCCTGGGTAAATATCCAATAGATGCACTTAAATTTAGAAATAATAAATTGTTACCGGTAGGCACTTTTTAGGCACATCGAAAAAAAAGGTGAAATGGGCATAATAACTTTTAAAATGATAATTAATTAGTTAAAAATTGTCAAATTAAATGTATAGCACGCAAATTGCAATGGGTGAACCGAATAACAATATTTAAAACGTAGTATTAAAAAGAGTCACACACGCTCGGTCACCACATATGCTAGGCACATATTTAGGCACTTTGAAAAAAGAAGAAAATCGGAATTATCACCAATAAAAGACAGAGTATTAAAAATTTTACCCACACTGATTAGCCTGGGCAAATATCCAATAGATGCACTTGAGTCTAGTACTGGAATTTAGAAATAATAAATTGTTACCGGTGGGCACTTCGAAAAAAAGGTGAAATGGACGTAGTAACTCCTAAAAAGATAATGAATTAGTTCAAAATATTTGAACGCGGAAATTGCAACGGGTAAACCCAATAACGATTTTTAAAACATAGTATTAAAGGGAGACGCACGCGCTCTGTCCCCACATATGCTAGGCACATATTTAGACACTTCGAAATATAAAGAAAATGGTAATTATCATGAATAAAAATACAGAAAATAAAAATATTAGTCAAAATATTTAGCCTATTCGGGGAAACACGGAAAAGGTGTCTACCGGTAACAATTTATTATTCTCAAATATCACTACTAGACTCAAGTGCATCTATTGGATATTCACCCAGTCCCAGGCTAATCATTTTGACTAATATTTTTATTTTCTTTTTTTATTGGTGATTATTTCCATTTTCTTTTTTTTTCGATGTGCCTAAATATGTGCCTAGCATATGTGGTGACAGAGCGCGTGCGTCTCCCTTTAGTACTAAGTTTTAAAAATCATTATTGGGTTTAACTGTTGCAATTTTCGCGTTCAACATTTAATTTAAATATTTTGAACTAATTCATTATCTTTCTAGGAGTTACTACGTCCATTTCACCTTTTTTTCGAAGTGCCTAAAAAAGTGCCTACCAGTACCAATTTATTATTTCTAAATTCCAGTACTAGACTCAAGTGCATCTATTGGATATTTGCCCAGGCTATTCAGTGTGGGTATTATTTTTATTTCTCTGTCTTCTATTGGTGATAATTCCGATTTTCTTCTTTTTTCGAAGTGCCTAAATATGTGCCTAGCATATGTGGTGACCGAGCGCGTGTGATTCCTTTTACTACTACGTTTTAAATATTGTTATTCGGTTCACCCATTGCAATTTGCGTGTTCAATATTTAAGTTGACAATTTTCAACTAATTAATTAGCATTTTTAAAGTTATTACGCCCATTTAACCTTTTTTTCGATGTGCCTAAAAAAGTGCCTACTGGTAACAATTTATTATTTCTAAATTCCAGTACTAGACTCAAGTGCATCTATTGGATATTTACCCAGGCTAATCAGTATGGGTAATATTTTTATTTCTCTGTCTTTTATTAGTGATAATTGCCATTTTCTTTATTTTTCGAAGTGCCCAAATATGTGCCTAGCATACGTGGTGACAGAGCGCGTGCATCTCCCTTTAATACTACGTTTTAAAAATCGTTATTGGATATAACTGTTGCAATTTTCGCGTTCAACATTTAATTTAAATATTTTGAACTAATTCATTACCTTTTTAGGAGTTACTACGTCCATTTCACCTTTTTTCCGAAGTGCCTAAATAAGTGCCTACCGGTAACAATTTATTATTTCTAAATTCCAGTACTAGACTCAAGTGCATCTATTGAATATTTACCCAGGCTAATCAGTGTGGGTAATATGTTTATGTCTCTGTCTTTTATTAGTGATAATTGCCATTTTCTTTATTTTTCGAAGTGCCTAAATATGTGCCTATCATATGTGGTGACCAAGCGTGTGCGACTGCCTTTAATACTACATTTTAAATATTGTTATTGAGTTTGCCTGTTGCAATTTGCGTTTTCGACATTTAATTTGACCATTTTTAACTAATTAATGATGGTTTTAAAAGGTATTACGCCCTTTTTACTAAGTGCCTAATTTGCAAGTGCCTACTTTTAGTCCGTCCCTGTCCCGCCTAAAGCGGGACGTATGGTAAGCCTAGGATTGACACATGAAAAAATTGTTATGTTACGCCCACTAGAAGTACGTTAGGTATAAAACCACAGAAGACCCAATACTCTCCTCACTACGCTACCGATACTCCAGGGCTACAAAAATATCAACTAATTCAATACGGTCTGACGGTACGGTACCGTACACTCTATCATGCTTTCATGTGATCGTCGGCATGATCTAACTTATATTTGTATATGCAGATATATAAAAATAACATAAAAAAAAAGCAAGAACCTTTGATTTTGACCAAACTAAAATTACCTCTTGTGCTGCATCCGAATTTGTTGCAGACATCTTGCAGATACCGACGACGTACTCGTACAGTAATATAAAATTGACTATGGTAGCAACAATGGCAGGCAGGCATCCAACTTGCCTAATGTTAAACAAGTTCATGGGCGCCATCTTGTGCCATATTTGGGAAACGAGAAACAATGGAGTCTTATGGGAAATTTTCGTCGTGTTGTTGTACCGAATCGAATAAGTCCGCTGTTATAAGGGCTAGAATGAAACTGAATGTTGGATTTTGAACTTGAAGATATATGATATCTAATCTATCTAATGCGTTAAATTTGACCACAAACACAGCGTGGAACCATTTTGGGTCATTTTTTCAAAGATTTTATAGTGATACGCCAATTTGAGGTTATAAAATGTCTCCGCAACAATCCTACAATGTCATATGTTTTTCTAGCGCAGCATGGAGCTAACAGTAGGGCATTATGGAGCTTGAAAGACGAAAAATGTTAACCAGAAAATAAAAACGGCCATTGAAGCAAAGTTGGGTCGGCCGGTAATTTCAACGAATAAATACAACTTTTCAGCATAGCAGTGAGGTGTGAGATACTTCTGTTGAAATTGAAATATGTTGTCTTCAACTGTTCGAACAGCTCTTTCCGTAAGCAGGCGGATATGTGTTCGTCACATCGGACTTTCAGCCTCAATTTCCAATTCAGGAAAATTAGAATGGAAAATTAGAATGGCGATTAGAGAGAGAGAGAGAGAGAGATTTATTTTTTCGTCAACCAAAATAACAGTCATCGTAATAATAATAAAAATAACAATAAGAAATAAATTTGTTTGGTATAGACAGGAGGGAGTGATACGACCAGACGGTCATCAAAGTCAACTCCCCCCCTTCAAGCTATTATGTTTAAGATCCACAGTTTCAGATGACTAAAATATTGGGGAGGAACATTCTAGAATTTAAAATTATATTCTCAAAATGGAAGAATAAAATTGGGGAGGGGAATGCTAGAGTAAATCCTTTTTATTTATTTTTATTTATTTATGTGGAGCAGGATTTCAAAATCTGAAGAGATTCCAAAGGTTACTGAAAGAATTTAAATAATTTATACACAATATGTGATGAATTAGCAGAAATGCTTCATTTCATGGCATAGGTACGCATTGAAGATGTAACAAACATGATCTGCTTTGATTTGTCTAGATTAGGAGGGGAAAAAAATAGTTAATAGGACCTAACAAGCATTATTTCAGCATAATAATCAACAATATTTTGTCTGCAGAGGGATGTCAAAGTAGTATATAAAAAGACAAGTGAAAGATAAATAAAAATGTAAATAATTATAATAGTATGAGTTGATGTAACAGCAAAATATAATGCAGTATCGTAATTTCATTATCACAAAATATGAATATAAAAAGCATCATTGGCAAGTTGTACATGAAAAGGAGGAGAATGATTTCTAGGGAATAGTACTAGATTAGTATATCAAGTCAAAGGGTCTCAAATGTAGAGCAATTCGACCTAAACACAACTGGCATTTAAGTTTGCCAATTGTGTTAGAGGATTTATTTCAATGTTAAATAATTGAAATATAATAATTATTTTATGATTGAGTAAATAGTTGATTTATAATGGACACTATGATTTAACAAGTCTAGAGATACGAAAAGTTTTCACATTTTAACAGGATGTACTATTGAGTTGGTAGTACTCCACTGCTATAATGATGGATTATAAGACCAGGAGGAAATTATTCATTGATGCCTAGAACCACAGTAGGCCCGAACGAGTTGTATAATATATACAGGAAGTACTCAAGACATGTATGCTCAAAGAAGAGTATAAGCTGCAATATACTATACATAATATATATATTAATATACCTAGAGCCCGTTCGATCAGATAAGAAAATATGATATAATAGTCATACAATTTGTAATCATGAATTTCAATTTGAATGACAGAAGTACAATGTTAGGTGACATCTCTAATTATATACACTTGGAATAATACAAAGTCTAAATGATCTCTACTATACAAATATCATATTCCAGAATATGAATGATTGTGAGAGATTTTTCATTATTGTTCTGACCCTTATCAATTTTTATAATCCATATTGCCCACATATAGGGGCAAATGTCCCAGTTTGGTATGGACTCAATGTAGCATTTTCCATCTGTATATACAATAATAACGATTTAGGACGTATAGATGCAAGTTTGAACACAGAACCTTGGATGCAGCAATTCATATCAACATATACAATAATAATGATTTGGGATTTAAATCCTTTAAATCGGATTAAATAATATAAATGCAAGTTTGGTTTAACATAGAAAATAGAATGCAGCAAATCATATCAACATATACAATAATCTTGATTTGAGACAATATAAATGCAAGTTTAAACACAGAGAAAATAGGATTCAGCAATTTATATCAACATATACATTAAAGAAGATTTGAGATATAACTCCTATAGATTGGATTAATAATATAAATGCAAGTTTGGTTTAAGATAGAAAATAGAATGCAGCAATTCATATTGACATATACAATAATGATAATTTGAGATATTAATCCAAGTTTGGTTTAACACAGATAATAGGATTCAGCAATTTATATCAACATAAGGTAATAAACGCCTTCAACCTACAGCATAAATTGTTTAATTCTATAGGCCAGGACTAAAAATAAATTCAGGAGAATAAGAGCCAACATACAGTACCTATTTTCATAAAGTACTATTAACATATAAAGGGTAAATTGCTATTCAATTTTATGTGAAGAACTACCATAGTCACATCAAAAAGGCATAAAGAAAACCTAATTACAGGTTACATATAATAGCAAAATTTCATCCAGATATCTGCTGAACTGAACAGATATTGATTTATGATATAATATACATACAATGTGATATTTTAAATGTCAGTAGAGCAATTTTAGATTCCACCATAAAACCACACATACTTTTAATAGGTCTAGATGATTTCCACTGGACAAATTTACATAAATTAGAATCATGGATAATTGCATGAGATTCTTCAGTTATTGTTCAACCTCAAATTCAATTTCGTTTTGTGATCTTATGAGGGCAATCATCTCAATTTTATAACAAAGTTTCACAGTGTAGCACCACTGAGCACAATGATGAGGACTCCACCCATGCATACCAGACATTATATCCCAAGAAAATATACAATTTTAAGTGCTGGCATTTTAGATCATGATTTGGCTATAGAATTATGATAACACACAATAGAAAAATTTCATAACTATTTACACTCAACATTTATTATGTATGATCTGTATATTTTCAGATCTGGGAACTGAAAAAAAATGCACTAATCTGAGCTTGCATAGTTATAGATCAGAACAGATTAACTAAAGAACAGGGAACTTTTAGTGTAAAATGTACTAGTCTGAGCTTGCATAGTTATAGATCAGGAGATTTGTAGATATGCTTAGTAAGTCAGTGGTATGGGTTACACAGTGGGTGTCACGGGTTGTCAGTTCATAAATTTGCCTCCGTTAATAATCATTAGTGAAAAGAAACCCACAATACAATTGACAGAAAACGAGATAGAAATGAACTTTTGACCTCCAATTCTTATCTGTCAAATTGGTAATACCACTGGTGTCAGGATTAATATTTAGAAATGATATATTTCATAAACTCAGATTTGAATTTTTTATATGAATATGTTTTAAAAATATCAGGTATATCATTCCAAATTTTGGGACCCGCAATTTTTATAGATTTTTGAGCAAATTTGAGATTTGTCCTGGAAATAAAAAAAGCACCTTTAGATGCTGAGCGCGTGTAATAAGAATGGACATCTCCACAGTCAGTAAAGTATGCATCGAAAGCCTGTGGTAACATGTTATTTCTGAATTGGTACATTAGTTTTGCAACCTCGTGAATATACACATCTTTAAGTTTTAAAAGATTCATTCCCTTATAAATAGGACTCATGCTATGATGCAGTGGGGTGTTACTCATAACTCTGACAGCTCTATTTTGTAAGACTGACAGAGCATGGAGTCTATTTCTATCAGCTGAGCCCCAAGCCACAATTCCATACTGTAGGTGTGCATAGAAGAGGGAAAAATAAACAGTTCGAAGGATTTTTTTGGGAATTAAACTTTTTAACCTTGTTATAATTCCTACAGCCCTGGACAATTTCAATTTCAAGTGGTTAATGTGGGTGTCCCAATTTAGCCTGTTATCAATAAATACCCCAAGATATTTCACAGAGTCGCAAACTTTCAGGTTAGCACCATTCAAAGTGAAATGGAGGCTAGAGGAAGACTTCTGCTTTTTATTAGAGGGATGATTAATTAATAGTACTTGTGTTTTCTCAGGATTAATTGTTAATTTGTTAGCTTTCATCCATTCAGAAATATTATCTAAATTTTGCTCAACTTTGGTGGACAAAATGGCAACAGTGGAGGAAATCGAGGTTGTGCTGGTATCGTCAGCGAAGAGTTTGACAAATGCTGAGGTAGAATTTACGACATCATTGATATATATTAAGAACAAAGTTGGACCGAGCACCGATCCTTGTGGGACTCCTACAGAGACAAATTCATGTTCAGATTCACTGCCTGAAAGAGCGACAAATTGACTACGACTGTTCAGGTAACTAGAAAATAATTTATTTACACTACCACGAATTCCATAATGTTTGAGTTTGCTAATGAGTATTCTGTGATCGACTGTATCAAATGCTTTCTTCAAATCTAAAAATACACTACATCCTACCAATCCCTTATCAATGATTTCGTAATATTTGCTAATAATGTCTAAGACTGCATGTTTAGTTGAATGGTGGTTTCGAAAACCAAACTGATCACAATTTATTATTGAGTGTTTGTCTAAAAAGTTTTTTAGCCGAGCAAGTATTAGTTTTTCAAAAACAATTGAGAGACACGAAAGAATAGAAATGGGACGGTAATTGGAAACATCAACTTTTTTTCCAGCCTTGTACACAGGAACAACCCTAGCTATTTTGAGGTGGTCTGGAAACATGCCAAGGGACATGGAATAATTAAAGAGTTTGCACAGTGAAGAACTAATAGACCCACAAAGATGTTTCAAGAGATATGCCGGTATGTTATCATACCCAGCTGCTTTATCTGTTTTTAAAGAATTTATCGTATTTTTTATTTCCATCACTGATGCATCTTCCATGAACATGGATGATACGATTGGGGCCCCCATAAATTTAAGGTGTTCGCGATCACTTACGCTTTGAAATACTGCGGCTAGATTTCTCCCTATCTGAGAAAAGTAATTATTAAATGTTGTAGAAATTTTGATACTGTCATGAATAACCTCCCCAGAGTGCTGATTGGTTATCTTTTGGGGTACATTTCTGCTAGAATTAGGGTTTAACAATGAATTTATTATATTCCAAGTCTTTTTAGGGTCATTTATATTTTTTTCGAAGCATTTGGAAAAATGTATCTCTTTGGCTTTATTTTTTAGATGGCATAATTTGTTAGCATACTTTTTATAGTGAAGTTTTTGTTCTATTGCACCATTAATAAAATGAGTTTTGTGCAATCTGTCTCTCACTTTGGTAGAACGCAAAATGCCAGTGGTTATCCAGGGTTTTCTCTCTAGGTGGCGTTCTTTTCTAGTTAATTTACGAATTGGCGCATGTTTATTGCATAGACCTAATACTTTTGAGACAAAATCTTCAAAGTGAAAATTGAAATTTTGACTATCAACATTAGAAAGGTCATAAGAATCAAACAATTCTTGAGCATCTTGAGCAAAGTTAGTGGAATTAAAATTTCTCATATCACGTTTTAGTTTGTGTTGATTATGGGATAATGCATGTTTAATCTGAAATTGACTAAAAATTGGATAGTGATCTGTCAAACAATTTTGCCAGACAACTGAAGAAACACTTTTTTCGCTGATATTTGAATATATATGATCTATCAAAGTAGAACTGGAACTAGTAATTCTCGTTGAGTGTGTAATCAGTGGAATTGTGGCATGGGACCTCAGCATGTCAAGAAAATCTTTTGTGAATTTTGAACAGCTAAATAAGTTTATGTTTATGTCCCCTAGTATTACAAATTTTTTTTTATCTATGGCCAAATTATACAAAGTTAAGCTTAGTGCATTCATAAAATCTGATTCATTGGAACCTGGATGTCTATATACAACTCCAACAATGATTGAAGAGAATTTCCCCGAGCTAATGGGTATTTCTACCCACAGGTCTTCACAAGAGGTGATGCCTAACATATATTTGTTAACCAGCGACGGATTTAAATTTGACTTAAAGTATAATCCAACCCCACCAGCATTAGTTTTGGTCGGAGTGTGTAAGAAATTGTAACCTCTAATACTAATATTAACCACAGGATCGCTTTTTAGTTTGGTTTCTGAGATTGCTATTACACTAGGGAATGAATCTAAATCAACTATAATGTCAGATAACTCATCGATATGCTTTTGTAATGATCTAATATTAAAATGAGCCAAGGTAAA
This sequence comes from Styela clava, assembly GCF_964204865.1. Lineage (NCBI taxonomy): Eukaryota > Metazoa > Chordata > Ascidiacea > Stolidobranchia > Styelidae > Styela > Styela clava. The sequence goes on from NC_135263.1 coordinate 5,292,086, forward strand.
TTGGTGATTTGACGAGTTAGGAGTTTTCAAATTATTCAGAACGCTATCAACTGTTTCAAGAGACATACATGGCTTGACATTAATATAATTGAAATATGACGTGTCAAGAGTTTCTAGTTTTCTGTCTATTCTATTTGGACAATAATTAAATGAAAAAAAACACTTTGAACAAGTTGTACAAAAAATATTGTTGTAAGTCAGCAAGGTATTGGCGCAATTTGAGCAAAATTGCTGTGAAGCCATTTTGCCAAGCTACTGTACTAGGTATGAATTTAACAAAATGCAATTACGATAGTTTATCTAAATCTGACAGCTTTTTTATTGGGATTCTTGGACTATCTTTGGTCTTTCTCATATAAATGTTGCCATTTGTTGTCCAGAGTCTCTCGAACATTTTGGATTTTTTGGTGAGTCTGGCATTATAAAGGAGATTACTTCGAAAGTTTGTCAGATTTTCATTAATATAAAGCGAAGTCATACCTGCGATGCCGAAATCTTTAATTTTGGTGGTGTCGTACTTTTTGGCAATGAACTGATTCCTTATGTTTCTGTTGGTGAAGCGAACTATTATAGGTCCAGTGTTAGAGCCATCTTTCCTTGGGATTCGATGTGATATGGATAAGTCAAGTCTCTCAACAGTGATGCCTAATCGTCTGCCCAGATCCACTATAATCCTGTCTGTATTTTCATCATTCTTAAATGGAATTCCATGAAATTCCAGATTTTCTCTTCGTATATACTGAGCAAGGTCTTCCAGCTCAGTATCGAAACGCTTTTGAAGGGTAGTGCATAAACTCAACAGGCTTTTGTTGCTTTCAGATAGATCTTTAACCATTTGATCAAGCTTCATTAGGTAGTCCTTTTGAATTTCGAACTCTGCGTTAATAAAATTTTGGCTTGCCTTCACTGTGTTGAGATCGGTGTCAAGCTTTGAATTTTTCATGTGTAGACACTCCAGCTTTTCAACTAATTCGTCATTTTGTTGGAACATAGCTTCTAGTTTTTCCGCCATTTGTTGCGTATTATTCAGGACGGATTCGTTGATTTGGGTCGATATTTTTCTGTCATGTTCGCTGATTGACTCTTCCAGAATATCTCTCATACTGTCTCCTACAATTGCTCTTAATTCCAGTTTTAGATTTTTGGTAATTCTGGATTCCATCAATTCCAATTTCTTATTTAATTCGTCAATTTTTCCTTCCATTATGACAATATTTTAACTAAGCTACTTATTATGTACGAAGAACCTGTGAATCTTAATCAAAACAGCAATAATGGCTAATTTACTTCGGAAGCAACTCGGAACCGGTATACTTGTCTTTAAAGACAATTTAATGTACTATAAATGTAATTTGGCCAACATGAAAGGATATAAGCATGTGCGGCGAAGATTCTACTTCAAAACGCGACCTTCAAAATTTTTCTACCTGAAATGAAAATAATAGTGAAAATAATAGGTATGTTTCAATAACTGTGTTGGAACTTCTCATAAGGCGCCGTGTTAAATTACCGAGAACAATAGGCACAAGATGGCGTCCATTGTCTGAGCGTTGCCTCGCTTATATTATATATACGCTTTTTTTGCTGCCATGATTAGGGGGGACACTAATATTAAAGGAATTACTTATAAAACATCTCATCTGAAATAGACTATACTAGCAGATGATGCCACTGTGATAACAGATGGATCCCAAGAAAGTTTGAATGCTCTTTATGAAATATTATCTAAATTTGGAAAAATATCTGGTTGTGACGCAAACATGTCGAAAACTCAAGTGATGTCAATTGGCAGCTTCAAATCCAATCCTAATCAAATCAAATCCTAAAACCTTGCGTTTTGGGAATTATAATCTTACTACAAGTCAGAGTATAAAACTTTTGGGCATTGTTCTTACCTATAATAATAAGCTACTGTTTGAAAAAAACTTTCCACAGGTTCTTGATAAAATCCAAAACGTTTTTAAAATTTTGAAAATGAGAAACTTGACTCTGATTGGTAAAATTTGCATAGTAAACTGTTTTATTCTCTCACAACTTGTGTATCTTTTCAGTGTTTTACCTGTGGACTTACCACAGACATTTTTGAAATCAGTCAATCACCTTATTTACAATTTTATATGGGGTTCAAATTGGGAGAGGGTCAAAAGAAAGACAATGGTAGGACTTGTACAACAAGGAGGAATGAATATGATTGATGTGCACAATTTTTGTATGGCACAAAAAATCAAATGGCTTAAAATTTTGGTAACAAATGATAAAAATCACCCTTGGAAACAGATAGAACTGGATTATTCAGGTGGTATATTGTTACCTTTGTTAAGTTGTCTCGATCAACCATTATGGTACAACAAAAGGATTATTTATAGGAGAAACCCCTTTTTCATTCATTCTTGGTATTCCAAAGGAATTGAAATATTTAACCATTTAGTAAATGGTAACGACTTATTTACATATTTTGAATTGTGTCAAGAATATGGAATCGAATATAGTGCACCAGAGTATACAGAATATTATAAACTGATTGGTTGTATCCCAGATGAATGGATGGATAACCTCAATAGCGTCACTTTTCATAACATGAATATAGATTTATTTATTACTGATATTATGCAAAAGAACTGCAACAAAGAAATCTATTTTTTATTGAATGACAAACAATTCGTTTCGCCAATAAAAGCTAGAGAAAAGTGGATTATTGATCTGAATGTCTATCCCACCTTTAAATGGAACGAATGCTATACCAATGTATATTTCTCTACTATTGAAACCAAACTCAGATCTTTCCACATCAAGTTATTTCATAGGGCAATTGTTTTGAATAATGTTCTATATGGATTCAATTTAGTAGCGTCTAATCTGTGTGACTTTTGTAATGTGGAAGTTGAGAATGTCAATCACCTATTTTTTGAATGTAATTACTCTTCCATATTCTGGGAACAATTGAACCAGTGGATATATGTGAAAAGTGGCATTAACTTCTCTTTTACTTTTACTGACATGATGTGTAATTGTGTTTTACTTGCTGGTCGATTTTATCTCTATAAATGTAAAATTGGTAAAAGAAGGCCAAAGTTCAATAATTTTTTAAAATTTCTTGACATTATCAAAGAGAATGAAAGAATATTGGCTATGAAAAAAGGGAAATTACACAAACATAGAAAAAAATGGGTAATTCTTGGCATTTAAAATATATAATAACTGTGTTATTAAATGCATGTGAATAATTGTTACTATTTCACATTTCTATTATTTATTTGTATTGTATGATACTGCAATATTGTTTAAAAAAACGAAAAGGATAAACATTATTAGACAATTACTTATTGATTAATACATAATTTTTTGCAATATTGTTTAATATGATAAATTACCTTTGTGCATTTGTTGGTATCATTTAACATTTATATATACGCTTTGGGTAGCAACATATGCGCTCAAAGCACCGAATGCAATTGCTCTATTGCGTACCCTAGCGGGGTGTATATTAGTCTAAAACCTCCACATGCTAGCGCTATGAATCAAATCACGTATATGGTATATATATATATAGAGGACTTGCACGGGTCACGTGACTTTGTTTACTGGACGCAAAAAAAACGTCCATTTGGCTCCTGTCAGTTGCAAGTCGGATTATACGTTTCCGTTTTGTTTGGCTGTTGAAAATGGTTATTTCGTATTGTTCCGTTGGCTGTACGTGTAGTATAGACCAGTGGTTCCCAAACTTTTTTGACCATCGCCCCTCCTACATGAGTTTATACGACTTCATCGCCCACCGACAATACAAAAAAATGTAAAGTCAGAAACGAATATATTACAGACCAAATAAGAAGACAAATCATAGTTTATAGTGTTTTTTATTTAATGAGATAGATGAGCTTGGTGTTCTTCAGCGAGTTTTTTATTATATCTAAAATTACTTCGTTTACTGGTGGAAAGGCGATTTCGTTGTTTTGATAGCAATAGTAGCACGGCTTAAAACCCCGTTTTCACCCTATAATAAGTCGGAAATGAAAGAATCCAGGGTTCTACCGTCTCAAAAACCGCTCTCTTGCGTGTACTCTTGCCTTATAGCATTTCACTTCCTAAATTCACCTCATTTCACATTAAAATAACGAAAACAAAGTTAATTTTCCCAAACTTATAATAATGATTTCCGTACATCTCATTCATTCCTACAGCCTGATGACCTGCACCAAAATACTTCGGTAAAATTTATCCCCGATTCCGTATCCTACCACGGCCTCCAGTCCATAATTAATAAGCCATTTGTTTTTGGATTCATGGACTCGGATGTGAAAGAAGCCGTGATTGACTATCGGCTACGGCCCAGGGGTCGGCAAATTTTATGTCGCTCGCGGGACAAAATTCAGGGTTGCTAGTCTTTTGCGGGTCGCATATATTTTTTGAAAGTTAAAAACGGAATAGCCCGCAAAAACTGCGACAATTCGTGAACTCAACTCAGTCGTCTTATTAAAAAAATATTACAATAACATTTGATGTGACATTGTCTTGTTGTTGCATCACGCTGGATAGCTTCACGACGCCAAGATTGGAACTTTTTCTAAATGGGCACCATTAATCCCAGTTCTTTGCTTATGCTTTGTAATGTTCATTTTCAAAAATAATTGTTCGCCCAAATATGTACTTCCAAACATCGAAGTGAATATTGTCGCATGATTTGTGAAATTTTGATAAGGATTTTCTTTAAGAAGATACATTCTTACAAAAATTAAGCAGTGATGAATCTCTCGAATAGAATATGAATTTGATTTTCTTATTGCATTGCAATATATTCGAATATTGACTGCGCTATTGAACCCCTGCCCTCGGCATCAACTTTTCTTCGTGTTTCCATTTGTTTAATTATATTTAAATTGTAGGCTCGTTAAACGAGTAGCTGTTCAATAGAATTTTTAGGATATAAGGAAATTTAGTCCAAACGTGTCTCACGATAAATTCTGTTACGTAAAAAAATGTAATTTATTCCTTGAGCGTAGATTATAAATAAAAATAATTCATCGTTAAAACTGCCGTTTGGATGTTTCCTCCGGCATAGACTTCCCTGTTTACTTCGTGACATTGGCCAATCAGCAAAATGCAAAAAACGTAACAATGCCCCCTTTCGCATCCGCTCAGACACACTCACTCAACAGATTTTTAGGCGTGGTCGTGAACATTACCTCATTTTCGCGTTTTTGTATTATTTTCGTTAGTTTTTAGTTGTTGTTCAGGAATTTAAATAAAAATCAAATAAGTCAATGATTACTTTGTCTTTCTATGAGTTTCAGTTTAAATACAGTAATCAAAAATTAGTGTAGAAATAGCTGTGATAGACTAGGCTAAAATTCTTTATCCGTACTTTTAAAAAACAGATTGTTGAATGGTGTGTATTGGAATGATAGTTTGAAACAAATACCCCATTTTACAGGCAACAACTCGCGAAACCACTCTTAAAATAAGCACCGAAAATTTTAAAATGGTAAAGTATGGGAAGAATTTTCCGCGGTCAAAGGTCGGGGGAAGGACCATTCAGTGAATCGTCCCGGGCCAGATTATTTTACTCCGGTCGTATTTTGCCGACCACTGGGATGCGCAAACTACCGTACCGTACTGCGAAGACGAGTCCAGAAATCCTTTCGCGTGTGGTAATCGCCCACGTGATTCGAGCCTGCGAATGCACACAGAGTACAGAATTAAGTGCACGATACGCCGAACATAAAACAGGTTTCGCGAAATCGCCCCCTCTGTATCGTTTTCGCCCACTGGGGGGCGATATCGCCCACTTTGGGAATCACTGGTATAGACAACGAAATGGAACTTCAGTTATATTCCACTGTTTCAAGCAGTTCTGCCAATAGATGATATCCACATTGCGCGACGTTCCGGATCTTTCGAAAGCAGTGGAATATAACTGAAGATCCATCTCGTTGTCAATACTATACGTACAGCCAACGGAACAATACGAAATAACCGTTTTCAACAGCCAAACAAAACGGAAACGTATAATTCGATTTGCAACTGACAGGAGCCAAATGGACGTTTTTGTTTTTTTTTGCCGTCCAGTAAACAAAGTCACGTGACCCGTGCAAGTCCTCTCTCTCTCTCTCTATATATATATACTATGTATATAGTATACCAAAGTGACTATACCTGGTACTGGAAAACTTATTTTGGGTGGCAAACAGTGCCTCATACCCCATCGAAATGCGTAAACACAAAAATTTGAACCTGTGATATTTGTACTTAAGTGTATTTGACTTGCGAATAGCAATGCATCGAGAGTTACCGGGTAATTGCATTAGTGAGATCGCGTGAGATTGCGATTAGGAACAAGAGCGCTATGCTCAAATATATGGACACATAGCGCCACATAATGATGACGTCATAGCAAAAAAATAAAAGTAATAGCCTTCTGGAGAAAAATTCCATCATTAACCATTGAAAAATTCAAAGCAATTGATCAAGTAATCAAAAAGAAAAATATAATATTTTCGGAATATCATGATCTCAAAATCGGCGTGTTGATATCATATCAGTACCGGACAAGTTGGATAAGCTGGACACGTGGGACAAGTGTGACACGAGGGACAAGTCTGACACGTGGGATAAGTTGGACACGTGGAACAAGTAATGGAATAACTGCGACACGTGGGATAAGTGGGACACGTGGAGCACTCGGGTCCCGTGGGACAAGTGGGATACAACATTTTTGAGACACCCCTTTTAGCATATGCTAGTGAAATGGCAACAGTGACTTGGTCGTTAAAGCCTGACCATTTTTGCGCGCTAATTTCTCAGAGCGCACCCTTTGGACCTGGGCCGCATGGAGGCAGATATTGTTCCAAATTTGTGTTTCATTAATCGGGTGTTTAGAGTCTTTAGTTAAGCGTTATTTGAGCTTATAATTATCAAATATGTTTCCATTTTGTTTTTGATCACTCTCGGTCCATCCTGTGAGAAAGCACTGTATTTCACCCGTTTTCTATTCGACTGCTACGGTTTTACATCCGGAAAACTTTTTCGAGTCTAGTATATTATAGTAGGCCTACCACAACTACTTCTAGTGGGCGTGACATGACCATTTTTGCATACGGTAATTCTAACCCCCATCTGAGTACGTCATCCAACAACTACTTCGCTTCAACGTTACAATCACATCATAGAGCTAGTCAAAGTAAGCTATGATCGGCTGATCGCCCATAATGGCATCTGTACTGACGATAACGAACGAACTCGCATATTCCGTATTTCCAAACCTATTCCCGACGTGCCATAAACTAACTATTGTACATATCGCCGTTGTGCCGTACCTCTTTGTCTTGTGCATTTTACTTAAGAGTTTTATTTGTATAGTCAATTTCATATCTGTTGTCCTAGTAAAACGCAGCAGTCCCAAACTACTGTTAGTATTGTTAGGGGTACATGTCGCACATCTGTGTCTTAGGCCAGTAAGGTATTGAACATGTATCCCGTCTCTGTTTTATTGTTCAATTATTATGCATATACTGTTACACTTTTGAGGCAAATAAACATACTCCCGCTTTTTTACAGTTTTATGTGGTTTATTATGTGTGCATAAAAAGATAGTAATACTACAGCAACTACAAAGAAAAATCCTCCCCAAAAAGACAAAATTCGTTACGACGAGGAAACGAGAGGGATTTTGACTTTGTATAGGACTTAGCTTGCTTGATTTCGGGTGATCGTCTGCACGTTTTCTTATAAATTACGAAAATGCATTTATACTTCTAATGGTTGAGTTTTGGCTCTATTGCTGGGAATATATTTAAAATGGTTTTGAGATAGTGAATGAACACGTAAATACAAAGCACTAATAAAGCATGTTCTTCCTGTTTAAACCATTCCCAACTTTTCTATATCAGGAGTGGGCACGGTTTTAAACCAGGGGCCAAAAATTTTGCCCACTTAGACTGGCGTGCCATGTAAGTGTGACGTGAAAAGTTACATTTTATGAACAATATTAACAGTATTACAAAGCAAAGGTGGAAAACATTACCCCTCCCCTGCCAAAACTAAATGTAACCGCAATGTCAACAAATTCGTTGAGCTATTTTTAGCTAAACCCCCAAATTTGATGTTAGTTTGGTTGTAGCACCATCAGATTGTGACCAGATTGAATTGCTCAACGGGCCGAATTTGGCCCGAGGGCCATATTTTGCACATGTCTGATCTATATGGTTCTTGGTGCCGAACGTTGCTTTCACAACTTTCGTAAACGAACCTTTGAATGGTTGGGGTTAATATAAATGGTAAGTGGGAATATGGAAGACAGGAAGTGGTATTGCTTATAGTTTATCGAAATCCAGGTTTTGTTAATAAAAAACGGGTTTCGGACTTCAAAAAAGAATGCTAAAACCTGAGTCTGGGTAAGCTGGGACCTAACCTACCCATGGCGCTTTCCCCATTGCACCAAACACCAAGCCCAGTTTTAAAAATAATGACATAGATTGTCATAAACCTACACTTTCCAAGTCACCGTGAGTATATCAAAAAGTTCGTTTACGTGAAACTTATGATAACAAATTTTTTCTAAAATTATTTTTAACTTAATCAAACAATTCCTTTCCACATTTCAATCTAAACGTCCCTCAATCTAAAGGTTCGTAGAAATATACTGCATTATTCATAATAAATACTCACCAGTCGTGAGTCACGACAATGGGTATATGCACAATTAGCCTACTGGATCTTTGTGGACTAAAATGAATAATATCACGCAAAGCTTAGAAATTGTATTAAGGCATTGGGCTTATAAAATCCTCTTCCACATACATTTACTATTAACACACAATAATACGAATCAGAGCATAAAAGCACAATTTAGTTATTTCATAGTTGCCAATCAATTGATAAAGAAATGTACATATGAAACCCTATTTTTATGAATAATTCAGATCAACTCGCAAATAGAAACATCACACACTCATGATACTACTAGGGATTAAAATAAGAATAATAATATGCAGATTTTTTGCTCAAATACTCATTCAATCATAATTACAACAATCTATGCTACAAGAAACTTTAAAATGATAATCAGTATACAATTATTTTACATCTTCGTGATTACGTTAGGTATCAGACAAGTGCGCTTGAACAAATCTATTATGTGACAATAGCAAATTTCTTCAGGCATTTTTTCGTACCAACGAGAGTTCTTCTGAATGTCTTCATCTAAGAAGTCAAAGTCAGGGAATATCTCAACGAGGCTGTACAGGAAAAAATAATAATTTTCATGTTATGTTGTTGATATAATTAAATCAAAGAGAAAATAAATTTAAAAAATAAAAAAATTTGGTAAAAGAATGGAGCCAAAGAATATAAAATTAACCATGATCAGAAGTAGCATGTTTCTTTAATCTATGATTCAAAGTCATATCACCGATAAAAGGGATGAAATGCACTACCTGACCAATCAAAATCATTTAGTCAGAACCAATGTTCCCTTTAATTTTTGTAGCATGTGTGTGCAGAAATTTTGGTGTGTGCGCACTTTTTTGGAAATGACTAATATTTGTGCAAAAACCAATGAAGAAATTATGGCGTTCTAACTGGGTAATGGGTGGGCCAACAACAAACTTTCTCAACCTGCCAACCGAGAACATTGCTACATTACATCAAAATACGTCTGTGAGCAGTAAATCTATGCGTGTGCGCAGCCTCTGAAAGCTGTGTGCGCGCGCACACGCGCACACCTTAGAGGGAACACTGGTCAGAACTTATATGCCACTATATCTCATATAAAGGGTCAACTCTCTCTTACAAGATGTAGATTTGAGATTGACACATTGTATCAAGCAAACTGCTCCGTGTCAGGATATGATAAGATACATATTTATCACAGGAGTGAGGAAAGTCGATAAGACAGCTTAATCATATTTCAAACCTTGGCCTCTCGTCCGATTACCATTCCATGTTGGGTATGGGATTAGTTAGTTATTTGTTTTCGGAAGCATGAACTTGATGGCGGAGGACGCCGTGAAAATGCATCAATATCAAAAATGCATATCCACTCGTCAACGTTATAAATATTTCATAGTACACTATAGCTAAATATAGACAGACTTAGTTTGTCTTGTTAGAAAGGCTGAAGTACAAAAAAAAAGACTGAGATGGGTAAAGTTAGATTCAACAACCCAAACTTCACCCAATAACTACCGTTGCTAAGTACCGCCACTGTCGGCCGGTTTGCATGCCCACCTCCTCTAATTGATACTCATATTAATCACATTATACTGTTCATACCTCCAATTTAAATGAAAGTCTGGATTTCTTATGAGTATCTCATTGAGTCTCTGCTGTAGTTGTTCAGCTTTAATTTCAGAGAAATACCTTTCAAGACGACGTACAAGATTATCTGGAATCTTTTGTTGCCCTAGAAAACAGACCTATTTTATTTTATCTGCCAAATTAGCAATAATACCTTTGTGTAAGTTTAGGATGCTTATGCACTGTTTATTACTCTTGTCACATTTTGTGTTTCTCAACTTTGTTCAGTTTTATATTCAATTTTTTGTTTCTTCAAAAATTCAGACAACAAGTGTGGCAGACATGGTCTTTCACAACCCTTCATCGATTGCTATGAATCTAATGTATGTTATTTCATTGTCTACCTTTTTATTTTAAAGTCTTTATTCGCTTTTAAATCTTTTCATGCATTGATTCTTGCTTGCAATATGGAAATGAATGTCAGAATCCGTCAACACAGTAAATTTATTTACTTGCGTTTTGTTTTCATCAGTTTATTGAAATAATTGATTGATACTTTACCTTCTTCGACAACATAGGGATTCAGTCCTCTCTGAGCAAACATCACATACTTGTGCCAAGTGAGACGTTGATATAAAGCTAATGTTTGCTCGATCCGAATAGACTTTGGAATAACGGAAACGCTCTCACTATCCACAAGCAAAGTGTTCGTCATGTAGTCCCTCAAGCTGTTTTCTGCTTTGGATGATGTCTAAAACCAATCAAAAAAAAGAATGACATAGAGAGAAAGAGCATCAAAATTGGGGAATGTTAAAAAATAGATATGAGAATATCCTACTAGCTCATTTTTCATGAAACTTAAGGTGGCTGCAGAGAATGTGTGAACAACTTTGTCTCGATAATGAGCTGGCAAAAGGCCAACTCTATTTAAGAATTTTTAAAAAGCTCATCTTGGCTTAGACAGCTTAAATATCACTGCTATGTCTGAGTTGTTTCTGTCACAAATAACCTCACAAACCTTGGACAAAAAACTTATTGCGTGTGACAATGTACGTACTCCATCACACAGATGAGCTGGAGTTGAACCAGATACATTTGAATCAATGTTTGTTTCATCATTCGTTGAAAGTAATTTCTGAAAAGTATTGGATTAATAAACATTGCATAAAATTGTAATAAACTTCAATCAATATATTGAAACAATACTAAAAAATCCCAACAAATTTCCTATCTGCTTTAAATTTGATAAAAAAAAAATTAGGCCATGATTCATATGAATTGAAGGTAACAAGCATTTTTTATGCCAAAAAATTCAATCAGTTGCAAAAGTTTCTTGGTGTATTTTGTTATGAAAAATAACTATGCAATTACTCATTTGATCATAAATATTAGAAGAATACTAGGTTCTGTGATGAGATCGCAAATAAAATCATTTCTACCTATTGTTCCTGCCAATGTGGAAGAAATTCCATCAATAAGAGGCATGTTCTGAGGAAAGATTTTGGGTAGAATCTAATCTAGCAGAGAGATATAACTAATTCTCCTGTTTATGTGGAAAAAATTCCAATCAATATGAAAAATGTCAGTGGAGCATTTTGCCTAGTGCAGTGTTACTCAAGCAATGGGGCGCGCTAAAAAAAATATTTAACTCGCATTGAACACTGATCTATCTAAGCCATGCTCACATGTAGTTTACGAATGATTGCACGGGCCCTTGATATGGTGTTAATAGTTGAAAATTGCAGAGACTCTCAATACCTTATTTACTCAAGTCTAATAGATTCAGTTTTAATAGGGCATAGGTAGTAGAGATGTAACGATACCACTTTTGTTGCCGATCCGATACCAACTAAAATCGCCGATACCGATACGTCGATATTCAAAAATAGCCGATATTCCAATACTTTGTAATTATTACCTCAAGTGTGTAGGGCAGATGGGTTACAACAATATCTTTTAGCATTATTCACAGTGCACATCATTTCACATCAAAAAAGAGATATATCAAATAATAGGAAATTGATGTTTGGGATCCAGATGCGTTAATTGATTCAGCTCCATGATGTACTGGTGCTAGTAATCCCGGTGCACAATTAGAAAACTCATTGTGTTTGATTACTGTGGGTGGTAAAATAAAGGTTCATTTATGCTATCAAACTGATACAGTGAGTTACGTGCGCAGGATTTTGTGTCCAATATAACGACATATTTTGTATTTCACATTGGAAAATCCACTAATACGATTGATATATTTATTCATAATTACCAGGTAATATTATAAATGTAAATATATATAAAGATTTGGTATTGAAAATAACAAAATTAGTTGGCTGATAGATAGCTAGAAACAGGTCATAATCTTATTCCCGTTTCTCCTGGCGGGGTTGGTGGCGTGCATGGCTTATAGTTCACGATCTATCCAAGAAAAAAAAAAATTCCAGTAAAAAAATAAATAACATCAGTATTCTAATTTAACATTCTGGATCATATTGAAAAGCTGAATATATCGGTCTTCACTTCGCCGATACCGAGGCCGATACCTCAGTACATCTTTTATGCATAGCCTGTAGGTGCTATTTTAATCCTATTATCATTAGTCTAATTATTGAGGTTCTTTGTGTAATTTTAAGAAAAATGATAAACAACCATTAATGTAAATAAAACTGTTGCCCGAGAAAATCATAATTGTAGCTAGTTTGATGGCATTATTATTTGATAAACTTATTTTTACTGTACAACAGCTACCCAAATGCAAGAGTGCAGTTGTTTGCCTTGTTAATAATTGGATAATATTAAGGATTGTCACCATAAAAACCCCACAATGCTTGCTTCAACTGTGAGTAATCTGTACCATTGCTATGATTACTGACTCAACATGTCCAAATCGATTCTATTCATAGAATTAGCGTTTTTTGTCAATACTAAATTGCCTTTTTGGCCTGGTGTGCTTGTGTGCAAAACGTCATTGGCAATAATAATTTGTCAGTTATGATCATGTATGAAATGGCTATTTACATGGCTTCGGCATTAGGAGAGATACCTTTTAATCGCAAAATGGGGGCGAGAGAAATATCGAGAAACTTTAGGTTGCCCGATGAAAAATGCGTGCAAAACAAAGGGTGCTCGTGAGGCTATTTCTGATTTATGTAGCTAATTTTAGCGATTCGCAAATTAGCAAAGAAACTTAAAAACGCTTTCGATAGCGAGTTTAAACAACGAGGAATAATTTTTTATTAGAGGTTACAGTAGTGACTCAGATTTATCAAAGATATCATGATTTGGATAATACCGCGAGGGCCACTCGGAAACCTTTGGTGGGCCACGGGTTGGCAACCCTGACCTAAGCAATAACTAAATTTGTTGATCCAGACGTAATAAAGCAAGAACTTTGCTGCCTTATGTCATATCTCCACCATAAGTTGCTTCAGATAACTAATATTTCCGAGTTGATTACTACCCAAGTTATACAACAATTGGAAAATGCCGCAACAAGAGTTTGACAAGTTAGAATAGAAATTGTTTTTACTTGTTTTATTCTGGTCCTCAATTCAGACATATCTTCTGAAATACCAACATCCTGTGGGTACTGAATGCAAGGTATTGTCTGAAAAAATGAAACAAGTACTTTAAGATTTGGATTTACTGGAATAGAGCTAGGGTATTAAATGGTTCGCACATGAGAAAACAAGATCAAATGGCAATAAAAAAGTCGCTTTGAACAAACTGGTTTTAGAAAAAAAGAAATATTAAAATTAAAACATAAAATTTGATGTGAAATGATCAGCCCGAATACTTCACAAAACATTACAAGAATTTTCAAATTAAAAACATTGGCTAATTTTATCATATGAAGAAAAACAGAGCAGAGATTTCAGTTTTTTTTCAGAAAAATACAAACAGAATAAATCAAAATACGACGAAAATACATAATCTTCTGACTTGGCATTGCCATGTGAATTACCGTGATAAAAAATTCTGCTTAATTTTTCTTATTTTGTTGGGCAATAAATTCTTCTTCAATTAGGGAACACTGTACGACCATATAACAGTTATCATTATACCATATTAATGTGTCTTTTACCTCGACTGCTATTCTTTTCTTGTGCTTTACATGTTTTTCCTGCATCTAAATTCAGATAAATTTGAGGTTATCAGGTGTTTATTTGAAGCTTCACATTAGTCATAGAAAAATATCATGTTTTTATGTATAGACTTGATATGGCAACTAACTTCAAATAAGCATCTCAGAAAATGCTACTCACAATATATTTTAATTGGTATATCCACTATATCAAGACAGTTTATTTCTCAAATATCTATCGAGTGATAAAGTATACTGACCAATCGTTCCAATGCGTTGATGTTGTATTTTATAACATGTATAGCTCCACCACCTGCATCATATTCTATGTCGTATTTAACATGCATACTGATTAATTCATTCAAATTGTTTTCTCTGTTGACTTGAATCATGTGAGAATCTTTCACGTCTGAGACAGAGATTTCCTCACAACTGTAAAATTTTATTAACACTAACCAATGAATGATAAAAAAGTTTAAACCTGTGACTAAATATTACTGAAATAATATTGAATATAGAAAATGTGGCACACCAGGAGTGTGTGTACCTATATGGATGTAACTAAATTCGTTTGTCTACTTTATATCAAGTTGTGTAAGTGACTGAAACCTATGGGCAGGGGGTACATCACTTGGCTAACACAGACAGTCCCCGAACTCGTAATAAAATTAAAAAACGGGAAATAGGAATAAAGTTATGGCCTAGCCCTAACCTGGTACACACGTTATGGGAGTACCAAAAATGTTGCTTGCGATAGTTAATTTAGCTTTATATTGTTTCTTCTATTATTTATCGAATTGAAATCCTTGTTATATGCTTGAACACTTTAATACTTATGCTACTTATGCATTTTATTAGAGATATTTGACACTAAGAAGCAAGCACCCTTCTAGAAACTATTCATTTTTGAATCCATCTATGAATACTAGTAGCAATGAATACCTCAGCTCTGATACTGCTTGGTTGCATTTAGTAAGAAAATCATTGTGAATGTCTAGAAGTCGTCTACATAATAATTTTGCAAATTTTCCATTTCCTCTTTTTGCAGGAATGGCTACTGATATCGGAGAATTCCATGTTAACAATGTTGAAGTATCAACCTGCATTAAAAGTGAATACGATAGTTCATAAAAATCTCATATTTACATATAGTCAGGATACGATCGTTTTTCCATTAGGTACCTGAATGTGACCCTCCAAATGATAATATCAAGCCAAGATCAAATCAGGTATTATAAAGGTCTTTCAGCGACAATTGCTGGAAAAATTTTTCATTTCTGCTTATGATCTGCCCCGCGGAGCAATATACGACAATGACAATAAATTTAAAATCAATAAAACCAAATAAAATTGATTGAAATTGATTGATTGATAAAAGCTTTCGACATTTGAATTGGAATAACAATATTCAAAACATAACCACACTTAATGGGAATTCAACTTTCAGTTTAGAGAAATTTGACAGCTGTAAACTCAAGAAGCATCCATATTCAGTAGATCCAAAGACATGGCTTTTAAATTTAATGTCTTTGTTATCTCATCAATGAATACATCATTTGCATATAAGACCAAATTACAAATAAGGTTCAGAAGCCAATTAAGATTCATAAAAAACACCACCACCAAGTGACGTCAATCCAATATGACAACCTTGCTTAAAACAAAGTGTTATTTTGAGGATGCTAGGACTTACATCCCATACAATGAAAAATGTTTTGAAATGTTAAAGCATATTTTGATATTTGGACACGAATAAAACTATTGGATTGGACATTATGTTCAATCTCAGTGAACCGACAACCCATGGGTATTAGGAGTCAATGAACTTAGGCATTGAAAGCAAAAATAATCCAGATCAAAACTTACCAATTTCCATGCTCTGAAGTAACTTTCAATATGAAATCGAATCAATGAGTTGTTATTCATACTTTCGAAAAATTGATGCAAAGTTATTGAATCGGCACCATTCATGTCAATGTTATACTGATATCTACAAAAAAGTGTTTTTGTAGTGATAGATTTTGAAATATGACACACAATCCAAATAACTGGTATACAATTGAAAAGTTTATCATTAAAGTATGAAAACTAAATGATGTTGTCAATGAACATCCCAGAGCACTCATTGTGACAGTTGTTTTGAAGAGTTCGATAACATCATTCTATTCCAGTTAAAAAAAAATTACTTTGAGTTAACTGAATTAGGGGTTATACACCATTTATTGCAAACAGGTAAATTACCGTACTTGTCAATTAGAGTCCTTTGCAAATCGAGTACTGGCTTCAGAAGGTGCAATGCATCAAGTTGTGGAGTATCCAATATGAGCTTCAAAACCTCTGTGCAAATAGAGAAACAAATGATACTACATAGGATATTCAAAACAAAATAAATATTTGATTAGATTGAAAGTCATTTATACATGGTGTGAAAAGTTTCAGATTTTAGAAATAATTTAGCATTTTCATTCAAAAATTTGGCATTTGGTGCATTCGACTTTTGATGGTCTGGCAAAATATTGTATTGTATTGTAACCACCATATTTTCTGGCTTATAGGTCTACTCTGCCAAATCAGGTGATGTCCATTTTAGCACGAAAAAAGGGTGTTTTCCTCAAATAAGACTTTAGCCTTAAAAAGGTAACAGTAATCATTTTGAACAACCCAACTAAAACATTGAAATAACCTGTGTGTGATAAACACTGCACTATACATCCATGGGTTAGTTAACAGCTGTGTATTCCAGTCTGGGTTCATTCTCCCTGAATCCGCAAATCCAAAGGGTCATTGAAGTACCGATATCGGGCATAAATAGGGAGTGCTTCATTGAACAAGCCAAATTTTTGAAGAGAATAAGACAAATAACGGGCTGGCAGTAAAGTCAATCAAATAACTGATTGACAAACCCTTTGGCATGGATATATCTACCCAGATGTAAAGTTAACACAAATCACATTTGAGAAGACTTGTGCAAAAAATAAGCCCACTCCCCAAAAAATGAAATAAGCATAGCGGCCCAATAATACAACCCGCTGTAATATTACACCAAAAATTGGATCTAGAAAAGCGACATAATAAGCCGGGAAAAACGGTATATATATTTCAGCTTTGTTAAATTGCAATTTGCTTTGCATGATCTAGAAATGTAGTAATGTATGTATTGTAGTATTTTGTATGGAGTAAATTGCTTACGCCATCATGAAGAGAAGACATGACTTTATAAATTTATAACAAAAGCACTAGAATCCAAAAAATAGATCAAATTCTTCAAATATTATCTAATGTTATTTTCCAAATATAAAAAAGGAAATATTACAATATGGTTATGATATCATATAAAACTTGAAAAAAATGAATGTACCGACTATTTACTTGTAATATATTATTCAAAAAAATATTACTTACTGCAATGTTCACCCGCATTATCCATTATGAGTTGCTGCAGATGAGCCGCACTTGGATTCTGCAACAAATGCCAAAGAATTGGTTCCTGGCATGCAATTCTCTCTGCGCTTGATACTGGCAAATCTCGTACAAGTCTGAAAAAATCAAAATAAATAAATTACTCAAGCTTCTACTAATAAAAAAATAGAAATATTACCTTTGAATTGGGCTATTATCTTTAATAACACTCCATGATTCTCTGATCGTGTGGTCCGCTTCACCAAGCACTTTTAGTAAAAATGTATTTCGAAATTCGTTCTCCCATGCTTTTCTTGATTCAATACTCAACCAATTATGAGTTTTAGTTTTTTGAACCTGTTTATTAAATATGAAGCAATGCTAGTTGTTAGATAAACATAAGCAAATATATTTTTTTACGGTTTTGTTTTATCCAAACCTTAGAATTGATGGTGAATTCTAATATCTTGTGCATGACTAGTTCTGCATCATCAGTATTTTTACTGATAGCTTGAGCAAAATCATCAATATTTGATTGCATTTGGTGAAAAAGATAAGAGACAAATGATTCATAAGTCCAATTTCTTCTTCTGCTCAACCTGTAATATTATATGAATGAATGTAAATGTTGTGCTCTAAATATAAATATTAATCATCGTGCTGTGCTGCATTAAAAAATTAATTCATGAAATCTGACAACAAAGGCACGGTACTGTCCCTTCTTCTAGTGTTCTAGAGCTAATACAAAGCCAATTCCCAAAAAACAAAGAAGTCGAGCTGACCCAAAAAATCGGGACTTGGGTTCAGAAAATTAGCTTATTAGCCAAAAAAATACGTCATATGGTTAAGTATTTTCATAATTTCCAATGATATAGAGAAATGATACATTTAAAGAATGTTACATACTTTCGAACAACTTTCTTTTGATCCCAAACACTTATGAGCATGCATGAGTGAAGTACAAATCTGGTAAATGCAACTCCCTGTTTTGTCATTCTATCCTCTGGATTATCCATTTGATTCATTTTTGTTTCGTCGAGAGTGTCTAATATGTAACCAGCCTGGGACTTTGTTGTTGGCACAGTATACCTTTCATTTCGTGCACTAAGTGTTTCATACACACCTCCAATAGTTTCACCACAATCAAGACACTTGCTTTCTTCTGTAGGATTAGTACATTCTCCAATATTATAGATATGACCATTAGGACATGTGTGCAAACCATGTACCTCATTTCCATAAACATTTAATTTAATGGTTTTTAGTTCATCGGGAAGAGAAAAAAACATCGATTCTGGCATTGATGGCAGATAGAGATTTTTAACTGAATCTGAATCTTGGATTAACTTCATAAAAGAATCCAACAAGTACTTTTGCTTGGAAACTGCAATTACCACCAAGACCATCAATTGGAACAATGATACATTATCTTGGTAAGATGGAGAATGAAATATTTTGAGTACAACCATCAATTGATTCTTAAGAATATTCAAATCCCGCGGTAAACTTCTGAGCTGTTCATTAACCATACGCTTCATCTGATTGTCACGCAATGTCAGCATCATACATGACAAAATCGGAGCAATATCATCAAGACGTTCGAAATCCTTGAGCTTCAAAAATATTCCTTTTAAGTTGTGGACACTTGGTGGACAATATTTATCACCCAAAAATTTCCAGTAGTCGGTTACATCTAGGGAATGCAGAAAGTCACTTGGAAATATTAGTGAGGAATATTGTTTATTTAGCTGCTCCTTCAACCATTTAGAACCGAAAATTGAGCAGCCAACTTTTGTGAAATATTCTTTGAAACTCCTCATGCCTATACTACTCAAAAATGTTAATATTTCACTAGCATCTCTTTCTTCCATTTTACCCATTCTCACATTTTGCAATTGAAGGGCCATGCTATTCAAACCAACTCGAAGCATTGCCACTTTTTCCAGCATTTGCATATTGATGATTTCCATAGTTTTAATTTCTGAGATACATCTTTCCATCACTTCGATAGTAGGCTGGTCCGTTTTTATGTCTTCAAAATATTTTAAAATATACAGGATTAGGAACTTTTTATTTTCAAGTGAACAAGATGATAAGTATTTGTCAACTTTTCTCACAACATCTTCTTCATTTATTTTTATTAATAGCTTCAAAATGAGACTCTTCATCATCACATTGAAATCTAATGCAGTTTTCACTAAATTTCCTTGCTGTGGCAGTAATATCTCATTGAACAACAAATCTGAAACTTCTGTCAGAACTGATTTATCATCAAATACCATATAGTTCATCACATAGTTGAGAAAAAAACTTGTGCATTTTAATTTAAATTCCTCCACTTCTTGGTCTTGTTCTTCTGTTAAAATAAGTTCAAAGAGGGAAGTCTCTTCTCCGGTTCGCGAGACATTCTGCGGACATCGTATACAAGTTGTAGACTCACTTGTTTTGAAACAATTTCCACAAATATAGTGGTTGTCATCACAGTCAAGCTTAAATGGATCATGGATTCTTCCACTGCAGATCGGGCACTGAATATCACCCCATGAAAGAAGTATTTTTAGCCTTACATCCTCATAGCAATTACTCAAGACACTGCACATAAGAGTCACACCCTCGACGTTTCCAATATCAAGAATAACTGGTGCCAAAACTTCAGCTTCTTTCGATATCACTTCAAGATATTTATAATCCATATCTGTTGTTGGGTTGTTTGGCATTAACTGTGTCAAAAATAAATACAATAAGGACACCCCTCTCCATAGACTACTTTTGAATTCACTTTCATCAAGAAATGAGCTGAATATTTTTTTTGCAAAATAAACTTTATTTACCCATGTTACGCATAAATCAACTCTGCTTATTTCTTTCGATTTTCCATACAACACTGCACAAACATCTTTGAATGCACATTGCAAAACTGTTTCAATTGAGTGCTCCTGTTCAACCCATTGTTTTGAATTGGCTATAAGTTCAGGCCATATCTTGAAAATTGTAGAATAATGCTGTAGAAAGGACCTTATGTACAATATCATAAATATACTATTTTCAAGTGGTTTTGTTTTGTTATGTGAAAATTTATTTGCTAAAATTTCAACAATATGTTTTACTGCAAATGTTTCTTCTTCCAACTTACTTCCAGGGACATACACCATTGTGATGATGTCTTGAATGAATAATGACAAAAACTCATCTCCAAATGATTCATATGCTGTTTGGAGATGAGTCATATGACGCCAATCACCAAGAGAGGCAACAAATCGAGGTTCATCAAATATATTGAATCTGTGCTCAAGTTCTTTCAGCAATAAGTAGCTGAATGGGATATGAAGCCTGCCTTTACCAAAATGCAAGTCGCTGGCTTTATTGAACTTTTCTTTATGTTTGACGTCTTTCCAAGAAATAGAGATACCACTGAAAATATTCATCCACAGATCAGTTTGCCATTCTTCTGAACTATCTTGCAATAACATATCAAAATTTGAATTCACATCAGCAATGCTAGTGATGCAAGCAAGTAATTTTGACACTATGCTTTTCATGAAAATCCATATTGTTTTACGAAAACTACCTCCCTCCAGCAAATTTTTAGTCGAACAAGCTTGATCAACCATCCATGACCTTTCCAGTTCATCATCATAAATAGATTTCAGTTCCTCCTCTCGCTCTTCAAGAGTGGACACCATTTTTTGCCACAACAAGATGAAAAACTGCTTTCTTTCGAAAAGCTTCAATAAAATTTTGATTAATTCCTCATTCCTGGAGATTGCTTGAGATTCTACTTTGCAAATTGCTTCACATAGACTTGCTTTCAACAATATCAAAATGTCAAAAGAGGTTTGATCATCTTCAGCAAAAGAATCAGAGTCAGGTAGCTTATTCAGTGCTTCTTGAAAGATGGAAGGAAGGGATTTATTGAAGTACTCATTCACATGACCAAAATATCTTGTAGATGGCCTCATTTCATCAACATATACAATTTTTCCTGTTGTTGTATGCTGTAAAGAAAATGGATGTCCATCTGATCTGTTCGAAATGCATTTTCGAGTTGTTGATAACAAGAAGGCGATTATCAACCGCTGAACACTGCTTTGTTCTATTTGATAATCCCTTAATTTATTCATGAGGCAATGATGAGCGCAGGCGATGAGCTCACGATTATTGTGGGCTGATACACATTGAATTAGCAATATGCGGGTATTTCCATCGTCTGAATTTTGAAATCTTCGGTTCTTAAAAAAGTCATCAAGTCGGTTAGAATACTGTAAAATTGTATCAAATTGGTGGATTGATAAAACCATAATGCTGTTTTCAACTATAGGCAAAAACTTTTCCAAAATCTTTCTGTCTTTTTCCAGCAAAAGGTCAGAAAAAGTGGTCACTTCAAAGAGTGAGATACTTGTTTCATATTGACATTGAGTATAAAGAAACTGAAGAAGCGTATCATGCTGCTGGTTTTCCAAGTGATTTTCTTTGATATCTTCTGCTTCTTTTGCGATGCTTGTTCTGTAAAGCCTAAAAATACCATCAATAGTCGCAGATAAAAGCATTCTGTGTTTGTAGGGTTCAAGAGGATCCTGCGAAATTGTTTCGTGAGACGAGGTATTTGCACTGTTTTTTTTAATAGCATCAGATACAAGAACAATAGAGCTTTCAGTGTCCGAATTATATCCAATAAAAGTGTCAGATAAGAAAAATTTTTCAGAGTTATGAGACACACAAAACTTTCTAGCCCATTCCTCTAAGAATGTTGCCTTCTTGCGCTGTTCTTCAGACAGCAATCTTTCTGAGGTGAAATGATGTTTTTCAAGTCGATTAACAAGTGGTATTGGATAATGATTGTAAACATGATCTTTTTCTTCCAAAAAAATCATTCGAAAATCATCATGAACCCTGCATTGCACTCGATGCTTTGAAGAACCAAAACCAAGATCGACATACTTGTAATTTGATAAAGTCACATAATGTTGGTTCAAGGCATCGTATAGTGATTCGTGAATTTCATCCAAGTTTACTATCACAACAGTACACGCGGTCTCCATACATGCTTTGATCTTGTTTACATTTCTACAAAGAGCTGTATAATTCTTGTCACCAGGAAATGCAGATCCAAAAATCACTTGTAGTCTATTTTCATGGCCATTCTCTGGAATGGCGACTTTTAAAAGATCACAAGCTGGGTGTTGTTCAGTCAACAATAGCAAATATCGATTTTCAGTTTTCAAATTTTCTTTCAGCATTTCGTAGATGCTCGGCTCGGCAAAACTGGAGTCAGAAAATATATTTCCCTTTTTTAGTTCACTTTCAAAATATGATATGCAAGATCTTTGGCCACCACTAAAATTTCTGAAGACAGCATTCATGACATCATTCATTTTGAGATTTTGACGATTCTCTGAACAATTTATTCCAAGGTGTTTTACCATCTTCATCAGACTATACAAGTCCCTAAGACCGAAATATTCTCTGGTATCTGTTTCATACACTTTTAAATATCCATCAATCAGAGCTTTTATAACAGGTTGAATGTTTTTTTTAACATTTGTTGGGCAGTCATCAAATATTCCCTCTGTTGTTTTCATGAGCTCGTCTTTGTCAGGTTTCCACCTGCACACAAAAATTCCACGATTCATTTTTGCTGGATCAAGTGACCAATTCGAGATTCCAACAAATCCAATCCTTTTTGAGGGATTATTTTTAGTCTCCAATGAGTCATCTACAACAGTTCCTGTTTCAAGCAAAGAATGTAGAACTTTGAGGGGCATATGAGAAGAATCTTCAGCCAAACCAATCTCATCAAGTACCACTACAGCAACATATTTGTCATAGTTTCTGTGGCCTGATTGAACGCGATTGCATTGGGAAAAAATACCTTCTATTTCATCTGCTCTGGTGAGAGCACTGCATTGAAATGAAGAAATTTCAACTTCTTTAAATTTTTTACAAATGCTGGATTCAGAGTTTGCGCCATGCATGTTGTCAGAAATAATTGTCTTTGCCAGAGACTTTGAGCTTCCTGGCTTCCCGATCAAAAACAGAGGAATTTTCATTTCTGCACACAATGCCATGACAAATACATTTTCCTTTAATGCAGAATTTTTTGAAATGTTTTTTCCAACTTTCATTCCATCCACAATAATTGATTGGCAAGCAGTGAACTCGGATAATATTTTTTCTTCAGTCAAATTTCTAGATACAAAGAGGTGATTAAATATCCTGGAAAGTTCTTTTCTGAAATTTGTTCTATCTTCCAGAGAAACATGATAACAGAAACCGATAACTTGTAGAAGTACCAATGTGACTTTATGTTCTTCCTCTCTTGAACTTTGAATTTCAGGCATCAGCCAACTCATATTTGTGTAAAACCATTTGTAAGCAGTCATACATCTCTCCACATCTCTTAGGCTCACATACTTGCATTCATCCATTTGCTTCCGCATGTATCCTTGAGTAAGATATAGTACTTCTGTCATTTTAGTCAAGAAGTTATCTTGTAATGCTTCTGAGAGATCTTTGTTAAGCTTCAGTACTAATTGGTTAATATACTTTTTTTCTTCTTCACCCTGAAGTTGTCCAAAATCCCAAATAAATGGTTGCATGCTTGGAGGGATAGGAACAACGCGATAAACAAGATATCGCATAGGAGTAGAGCCAAGGTGTTCCTGAGCCTTTTGTAGATTATATCCTAAGCCTGCTTGGTTTAACTTTTTGATTGAATCGTCAGTTAATTTTTTGTAAGGATTACAGGCTGCAACAATCTGGAGAAGTTTACCAGAACTATTATTTATTTTATTGTCACACAAAGCTTCTTTTATTGCATAGATAGCTTCAGTTGTGTTTGCTTCATCAAAAAATAGTATAGATTTCAATTTATGATTTTTAAAATTATCTTCAGCTCTTCTTTCGGCCCTTTCAATGTGTTTATGGACATCTGAAACACTTGTTCCACCATGTACACGAAGTGTCATGAGATTCTGAACTTGCGATGTTCCACGTTTGAGTTCACTCATGAACTTTATCATCCTTGTTTTTCCACATCCAGTTTCTCCCATGATAATTACAGGAATATTGCAAAGAAATCTCATGTAAATGGCCAACATCTTGAGAACATTATTTGTTGTTAACTCATAAGTTGGATCTGGATCAGGCACTTCAGTTTTTCTAAATTCAATCCCGGACTTTTCTGCGATTATTTCCAATACATTTTCAATTTCTTCAAACTTACTTCCCATAAGTATGTTTCTTTTTAAATGATATAATAGTGGCAAATGTTGCTGCGATACAACTTCAACATAACCTGGACCTATTTTTGCTTTTCCATCAGAACGGATCGTTTTGACAAATTTCAGTAATTTATTTGATATTGAGCAGTCTGTGACAGGTACACCCATCACCTTGCATATTTCTTTAAGTTTTTCTTTTCTTGTAAGATTTTCAAATTGATCATTCAACAGAACACCTTGTTTTTTCAACTTTTCAATTAACTCGATATATTTGTAAGGAATTATAGCTTTTTCCAAAACATTACCTTTCTGATCCACAAGATCCCCATTATTGTTGATATTCACATCAATAAATGTCATAGATGCTTTGTCATCATTAAAGAAAACAAAAGGATGGGACTGTTCTTCCCACTTTCGACGTAACTTATGTTGCTGGAAAATTTCTGCATCTTTTTCACTTGTGTCAGCCATAATAAGTGACGGAGTTGAAAAATCTTGGGACATAAGTATCATAAACTTTACTGCAAAGAGTTTGAGACCCTCTAAATCTGATACATCTTTCATACAAAAAATAGAATTTTCACAATTTCTGAACTGGAGGTCTAAAAATGCAGCAAAGTGATGTACTTGCGCCCAGGATGGATTCTCAATTGAGCAATGCTTCAACAATATGTTAAGGCATGTGCGTTCATCAACTTTTAGGCTTGCAGGATCGAATCTAAAATTATCCAATGAGTCAGGATTATTGTCATATTTGAGAAGATACTGAGCAGGTCGCTGAAAAGTTTCAGATTCCAGCTTAGCTTGATTCATCATTATTCCATTATTTGCACCTCTTTGGATATCACATGGAGATAAGCATCTCACGTTAGGCAAAATTCTCCAAAACTGGTTGATTGAAGCTAATTCCTGGTAAAACAGAACTTGATGTATATAAATAAAAACTCTGAAAAAGTAGACTCAAACGTAGACTACAACATAGTAGTAGTACTGTAAAAATAAGTTGTAAATATCTAACAGACAAGTGTTGATTGTAAGATATAGTATCTTTGATAATCTGTGTAGTTTGGGCATTAGAGTGTTATGTCACACAATGTCAGAAATTGAATATAAAAAACTTTGATAAGCATTGCAAATTTGAATAGTTCAGATTATACATTCTGCACCCATTAATTTGAATACCTTGTTAAAGTCCGTAACTTCAACAGCGTAAAAATGACTTTTGTTTGTTCTCCAGATATTTCCCTTGCTATCTTCAATGCACCCCAATATAAAGAGATTGAATACAAATTGTAGAAGGCCATCTTTAACCTAGATGTAGATTCATTTATAAAATTTATTGGCCTGAAAGGAAAGTATGCCGAATCACATTAGTGTAGTTGCATTGGGGAAAATTTAGGTAATAAGGAAAAAATAATTACATTATAATATGTATATATATATGAAATGGCTCTTATTCCAACTCAACAAACAGTCATTAATTGAAATCAACTTACAGCTGGTGTTAAATCAAGATGTATAAAATGGAATTCGTCATTTGCAGACTTTCCATCAATGAATCTCGCAGTGAAAGATTCAACATCAAGAAGCTTTTCCAGGTACCGAACGGTAGTAACATTCAATTTTTGTCCCCTTCTTTCCATCTCTTGTGTCATACTTTCTTGCAAGTCATGTATATGCAATGATTTGCCTATGCCACAATTTAAAAAATATTAGTTATTTGTATATAAGACAGCTGCTTTATTTGTACAAAGTTATAAAAAATAAAAGTGTTATCTTATCTTACTATTATCTTTTAATATTTCAAATAATAATTTTTTAATTCCCATTACTTAATATCTATGCATCATGATTTGGATTGAAATCATCAAAATCATAAAACATTTTTCCACTAATTAGGAATTATACGACATAATAATAATAAATATTTAATCAAATAAAATGAAACACGACATACCCCAACCGTCAAGGATCAGTACAACAAATAAAATGTTATAAATTTAATGTGTACTAACCAAGTCCAGAGCGGTCGGACAGAACAACTTTTACAATCTCAGAACTGGCTTCACACGGAATATCAGATTTCAATTTGTCACGCAAGTAATCAGAAATTTTTTGGTCAGTTAAACGAGAAAATGCTGGAGTGTGATCCTGGACAAAACAAAAATTCATCATTCAGTGTTAATAAATTTCATAAGATTACATCAAATTATTATGACACATCAACTACCATATTTAAAGTACAGCAAAGAGCAATTCACAACTGGCTATGCTTTTTGACTTTGTGTTACCTGCTCAAAACAGTTAGAGAGATAATGTCTGCGGTCACAAGAAATGATTACAAGCTGATATTCCTTTGTCTTATCACTTTTCAGTAATTCATGAAATATATTTCCCGCCATTTCTGAAACATTATGTGGGAGCTTGTGAGTTGCAGCAAGACAGAAAATTGGTGAACCTGTGAACATAAATTAAACTCTCATCATATAATGACACAACGACGCAAATTTTTTTCCTAAATAAAACTTATTAATAAATGAGAATATAAGTATACCATTGATATCACACTTGCACAACACCCTCTTAAAGAATCTTGTCAACTCAGCAATAGAAGTTTTTTCATGACACATCATTATTTCAGAAGTCGTGGGTAGACATTCCTTCTGTTGCGCTGCATATAGCGAAATTATTGTAAGAAGAATTTCATGTTCATCGCGTATAATCACATTTACTTTTCCTTGCAAACATGGAGCCATCAGTTTTCGATTTGGAATTCTGTCTGGACTCTGGGTTTTTGCTAACAGGTACAAAAATTTCCCAAGATGTTTCAAACTCAGCAAGCCTTCTAGTGATAAAAACTGAAACAAAAAGCAGTTTATTATTTAACTATATTAGAATTATTGAAAATGTTACAATATATCTGATATAAAGTTCATGTACCGTAGTTTGTGCAATGAACGCTTCATACAATGTGTAAATAGATATGCTAAGACCATCTTCAGTTTTTTTCACCGATTGCAACCTTTTTAAAACTTGTTCTAAAGTTTTAGAGTCTCGATCAGATAAAACTTCATAATTGGGCTCCAACTTTTTTTCTGAGTAGGCCCATTCTGTGAAAAAATTAGTTGACTCAAATAAAAAAATATATAAAATATACTTGAATCACATATACACATATACAACTACACATATAAGTACACATATAGTCTGTTATGAATTATGCTAACAAAAGTTAATCAAGTCACTTTACTTGTAGAAACAGAATTCTTGATTCAAATCTATAAATTCTTTCTTGATAATCGTAAATACTGCTATACTGTAAACCAGTGGTTTTTTTTTCGCGGCCCCAATTTTCGTAAATTTAGAGACTTCAGATACTCGCGACCCCACAACCAGAAAAGTACAGCAATTTTGTGCCTGTCTATAGACTAAGTTTGGTGAATGTTGGTGCAATATTGTTGTACGTTACTGATTAGCACAGTGATTCCCAGCCATTTTATCCCAGTGAAATACAACACGTTAAATATTGGTTTGTGTTTTAAAAAGTTTATTTAGATGTTTAAATATGATAATATTTCAATACGAAAATGTAACATTGTTCCTTTTTAAGCGGAGGCTATGTGGACAAAACAAGTACGTGTAGATTTTAGACACGAGTGCAAATTAACAAAGCGTTTTCGCAACGGATAGAAATCTGAAAAGCGTGATTACTAGGTCTAGACGTCGCCGGGCAATCCATACATGTAAAACACCCAATTTAGTGTCAACCGCCGAATAAAGCATCGTTACCTTGTATATACTATATATCAGGGGTCACCAAACTTTTTTTTCCCGTGGGCCAGGTATGACTCAAACTGTGTTGAAACGGGCCAGACAAATATTTTTGTCAATGCAATACAATAAATTCCCAAAAGTTAGGAAATTCATTTAATTTATTCAACAATATAAATTCTAAATTTCTACATCCGCATGCAAGCAGTATAAAAGTTAGTGTAACCTGTGAAATTAGAGCAGTACGCTAGAGATTACAGAACAATTAGCGAAAAATGCATGTTTGGCGTTCATTTATCACAAGAAACGCACAGAGCAACAGCCGAGAGCACGCGCCACGAGTGCATGCTTCGCAGAAAACGTTGCGTACCGGTACAGAATTTTAGCTCATTTTATCACAGCTATTTCTAGACAATTTTTGATTACTGCAATTAAACTGCAACTCATAGGCAGGCAAAATGATGATGATTGACTTATTTGATCCATACTTAAATTTCGGAATCACTACCAAAAACTAGCGAATAGCATTCAAAATCGCGAAAACGAAGTATTGTGTGAAACCACGCTTGAAAATCTGTTCGAGTGACAAAAGTGTCTGAGCGGATGCAAAAGGGTCTATTGATACATCACTTTTTGCATCTTGCTGATTGGCCAATGTTACGAAATCAACAAGGAAGTCGATTCTCGGAGAAACATCCCTTGGAAAGAATTCGCCATTTTTTCGTGTTATTGCGGGCCAGATAAATGAGCACCACGGCTGTATCTGGCCCGCAGGCCGTAGTTTGGTGCCCCCTGCTATATATGATAACCGATCAATTACATTGGCAGCAAAATAAGGAAAAAACACAATTTCTCGCAATATGGCAAAAAATCCGGTTCGCGGACCAGCGGTTGAGATCACTGGTTTAGCCTGCAGGGACTCACGAACAGATTGGGAATAAGGTCAACTATTGGATGTAACATCATCAAAAAAGCTTTAAATAGGGATTTTCTAATACCCAATCAGCCCAAATTTCACTTTCCAACTTTCGAATCCTAGTGACTTGTTTGCGCATGTTTAACAAAAGTTTGGCGACTCCAGGGGTCGCGACCCACAGTTTGGGAACCACTGCTGTAAACAATTAGAGCATTTTTCAAGCATTTTGACATTAAGTGATACATCGATAATTCAAATATCCAATCCCTTCAATCTAGTGTTTCCTAGTTTCAGTTTACATGAGCAAAAAAGTAATTTTGTGTTTCAAAATTTAACCATTGAATTGAATATAATTAAAATCAATACAAAGATAAAGAATATTTGGTTAAAATTCATTACCAAGTTTTTGTTGAAATTCTTGATAAAACTTTTCAACAATGTCATGTTTAGTTTTGTTGAGTATAGTCCATCTCACACACGTATTAACATCATTTCCATTAGCAGCCACAGCAGCTCGAGCTAATTTTTCAGGAATATTTCTTTTGAGACAAAGGTCTCGTACAGCATGTCTCATGCTGTCAATTTCGTCAAAATTCTGTGAATCTGAAAAAAAAAGATGAATGTGAAATTTTCAATATATAAATATATTAAACTTTGCTTTTATGACTCACAAAAATGTTAATGCAGTTTATGCACTTTTTGTTTTAACGTACACTAAGACATGGTTTAATAGATGTACCACTAGTTATATTTTATGTATCAGATAGAAACGACTTTGCTCTGAGAAAGCAATCCAAATTTAAAATAATTATATGAATATCAAATTCAACAATAAATCCTCACCTGTCCTTTTTGTTTTATCTCCCTCCTCTTCCTCACCTGCCACCTCAGTCGCTTTTTCTAAAGCTCCTTTAATGTTCGTTTTAGTTGTATCTTGAGATATTTGGGCAAGAAGCATTTTTGTTTTATCGGAAATATTGATTAATGTTTTCTGTCCAAGAGCTTCACACAAATGTGTCAACTGGGTGATGCTGAATTCATTTAGGAAGTAATATTGTAGAAGTGTTTTTTCAAGATGATCTTTCCATCTAAATGATATTGCAAAAATGAACTAACAGATCATAATCAAGCATATGAATATTTGGTCTAACCCAGCAGTGCTTCCCCAAACTTTTTTAAATGTAGGTACTAGGGCTGGGAATGGTTAACCGGTTAATCGGTTTACCAATATACTTCCATATGTCGAAGCACGCTGCATATCTCTTGCAGCAGAGCAATTATATTCTGATGATACCGAGATAATATCACACGAAATTGGTTTGTAACCATCGTGACCTAACAATCTAAAATTGTTACTTATTACATCAAACGCCACGCTGCGGTTAACCGGTTAATTTTACCCTGTTAACAAATAAAGGTGTTTTCCTAAAATTCCCAGCCCTACTAGGTACACATATGAAATAACTAAAATCCATATCATATTATTTCAACATGAAAAACCAGGAAAACCAAAGACTGTTTACCAATTACCATCAATTAAATTACAAATTATGTTTGGGCAGGGTATGATCGAGATTTATTGTCTGCTAAATGTAAAAAGAATATCTAATGAAACTGTTTGAAGAAATCAGTAATTTATAAACAATATTTTGTTAATATTCTTTAATAGAAATCATAAAGATATTAAAATATTGACTAGTAAAATGAACATACTTTTCTAAGATTTCACGCATTGAAACAATGATATCATCTATAGTGCCCAAGGAACCCACTCCGGTTATCGGATTGGTATCACTATTTAAAGAAATTGTTATGGTGAAAGTTGACTCAATATGTTCTGTATTTTCTTCATCAACTTTTCTAAATAATAAAAAACAAAATTACATCAAAATCATTACTATTATTAGTCTTCAGTAAATCTATTAAAAAGAGAATCTCAGAGATGCAGGAAATGTTGTATAAAGAAACAGTTTGGTATAGGTACTAAGTTAGGTGAAGAAGCACGATAGTTCATGGCACAGACTGGTCTCACTTTTCTTCTGGTAAAAAAATATTTAACAGATGGGTGGAAAGATTCCAACAGCTTAATAAAAGAAAATAGTTATTAATGAATAATGCATTGCTGTCTTTATATTTGGCATATGTATATATTTATTTACCTTGAACTTTTTCACATCTATTTAAATTACTTGAAAAAACTAAAATAAATATTTCACCTTTTAGCAATTGTAACTCTGAAACTGGCAAAAAGAAGGCATCCTAATTCTGATAATTGTATGCATGAAAGTGCCAAGGATTCCACAGCTGTCAGTAAATTCACAAATATTGTAACTTGCTCTACATCTTCTTTCTCTCCAGAAATCAATGTCAAACGAGATTGCAAATCTCGCAATTCAGCATAACTTTTTTCTGTATAGAAATTGAGATGGTTAAACTGAATCTAAGTATATAACAAATTCGCATAGAAAACCTGGTTAAACTTCTTTTTTGCTTGTTTACATTGACTCTTTGTCAAACATTTTCATAAAAGTATCATACTCTTAACTTTTAAAATGTAAACTTCTGAAATGTCATACCTTTATTATCCATTTTTATGACTATACAGCTGTTTAAATTCATAGCTCTTTCTTTTTCAATTTGTAATATATACATCCCATTGTCATTGATTTCCTGTACAACCTCCATTGCATGCTTCCCAGATGATCCAATAATGGCATAAATTTCAGATATCCATGACAAATGTATTCCGGCATACCTCTGTGAATTTGAAGAAAAATAAATTTATTTTCTAGATATTTATGAAACATTTTAATATAACAAGAAAAACTATTATCAGAGACGAATTGTACTTATAATTAAAAAGTTACGGTAATAGTAATACATCACAACAAATTTGTGTCAGTGAGGTATTAAAATATTTCAAAAAAAGTTTTCAAAATACATCTGGAAAAAGAAGGTTCACCATGGAGTTTATATTCAATTTTATGACAAATTCTTAAATAACATCTATGTACCTGACAAAACAGTTGTAGCTAGTATCACATGCATATATATAGAATTACAAAGAGAAGAAAAAATACCCAGTTATCCAAAATAGAGTTGTCATTTTCATATGCTGAGTATACTTGCAAATAAGTTGATTTCAAGATATTGGCTTCATTTATTTTATTTAAGTCAAGCAGAAGGGGCGAAAATGCTTGAAATGCAGAATGTATGATAGATATTTTGTCCAGCTCAATCTGCTCATCTCCAACTTTTGTCCTAGCCAAATCCCGAAAGGTTCTGATATCCTGCGATTCTTTAAATACAATATAAAAACATTTGGGTTGGGTCTTGGGTTGATTAAAAACTAGAGTCAAGTTCAATTCCAAATTTGAATTTCCTAATCAAAACACTAAACAGAATTGATTTTGAAGATGGCCACTGACTCGCAAAAAAGAAAAATGGGTATGACATAACATTATTTTGGTATTGGTATTTTTTGCACTTCATTATATGACAACAATTGCTTTTTTTTAAAAAATGTGAAAGAGTGATAAAAACTGATCTCAAATGGAAACTTGCCCAGATTAGTTTAACTTCATGTCATGAGGTCACGTCAGACTCGGCCTGCGATGTTGACTGGAAAAAGGGCAATGGTTTATATTTTGAATTCATGTTATCTGTACCCAGGATGATTTTGAAAATAACTTCCTATCATTATATAAAAGCTTTGTCAGTCAAGAAGGAGCAAGTCAGCGGGATAATACTTGTGAAGTTATAAAGTGAGAATAGCTATTTATATGCTGTATGTTAAAAATACAACTACAATACTATAATTGATCATACTTTTAAATTTTTCCAACATCCATTTTATCAGTTCCTTTTGAGACAAGAAAGCCTCCATAACTACAGAATCATCATGAGAAAATCCCTTGCAAATGTCTGGCAGCTTTTCCATATTCCTCAAGTCAACTTCAAGCAAACTTTTCTATAAAAATACATTCTAGTTGTTGTTACAAAGTTTAATGACTATTGTTGAAATCAAGGTAAATTTGAAACATTTTTGTGTACTTAACAAAAACAAAGAAGAATGTTTCACTTGCACTAAAAAGTTTTATCTACTTAAAACAGTCTAAATTAACTATTTGAATGAGTGGAGTACTCAGTGTATGGACATTCAATTCACATAATTTAGCGCATTCAAGGCGAGGTTATTGACATAATTACGAAAAGACAAAACTCACATTTATTTCCGAAAGTGAAGAAAAATTGCCTTCCAGTTTCAATTCTTTCTCTATTTGATTCAAAAGATGAATAGCTGACAAAGATTTCAAGAGGCTCAAATACTCTTTCAATTGTCTTTCAGCTTCATATATGTCATTTATCTCTGGCAAATAAAGTAAATCATTAAATTAATGTAACCCTGGTTACAAAATGTGGTAATATGTTCAATAAATAACAATAGTTCACAATTTTATTTCTAACATTTGTCTAGGACAGACACAGACACGAATATTTATTATCTTATTTATTTAAATCTGAATTTGTAATGTCACCTCACTATATATAATACCAACATTAAACTTTTTTTTACAGAATATTAACACTGAGTGATAGAAATTTTCTAAAATTACCAATACTATATTTCAACTTACTCTCAACTCTACTGAGAATTTCTAAATCCTTTGCAAGAGAGTATTCTGATATGTCTCCCAGAAGGTATGGTATTTCTTTCAGAATTATTGTGCCTAAATTGAATAGATCAATTTTATACAATAATCAAGAGTCACAGACAGTTCAACCCAATACAGTATAATATATTCACACTTTGCAAAAATAAATAATTAATGACATGATAAAAATTTAAATTTTCTGTACTTACCACATAACAATGTAAAAATAATTATTTCTATGATAAATAATTATTTCCACTGATGGGCCATAGAGACATTTTTAAATGGGCCACAAGCCTATTAAACATACTATAGATATTGAAAAGTTTAGTTTCATTTGTGTCATTATAGTCAAGTTTTTATTGTAGTAGCAATGAACGATGCTGCTTCTTTTCATTATAATTATTAAAGTGAAGGTATTTATTTTCACAAAAAGAGTCTTGTTTTTCTTGTAGTTTTTCCTCTGCGTGAGAAAGTTAGTAGGCCCCAGAATCTTTATTCAATGAAAGTGGGCCAAAAAAGGTTGAGAACCACTGTATTGAGATAAACAGAACTGTATCTAACTGTAAAGTCATAGCCATAGAAAGCAAGGAACAAACTAGAAGATCTAGCAGGTAGCCAACCCTAGGGTTGACAAACTTGGCATCTGAAGTTTCAGAAGCCGGGCCATTGTTGACAAAAAAAGTCTTAATGAGCTTTTATTTTATTAGCACGTTTTGTTACTAGAAAGTACAGTAAAGCACCTATTACAAGATCTGAATCTTAAACGACAATCAGTTATGACCGATATCAGTTATACCTGGCTTTACCAGCTTCAAACTTCGTGTTTTCTGACAAATAAATAATTTTGGTACCTTCATCAATTCGTTTTGCAACCAAACTCAATCTATCTTCTGTGGGTCTCAAAATATCTTCTGCGATTTTTTTCCAAGATATTTTTATTGTTTCACCTCGATATTGACTCTTCCAATGATTTATTTTCTCATTTGCTATTAATTCCCATATACAGGAAAACCAGGTGCAATTCTGTCAAAATAAGCCCTATTAATATGAAAGCAAACTAGATTACCGTAAGTTATAAAAGTGCTTCAGTACTTTATTTATTCATCACTTACTGTATAGATAGATTTTTATTTAAATTTCAATAAAAGGTCACTTTGACTATTTTAATACTTTAATTTTTCCTGTTCGTTCAATATCATCCAGATATCCATGCATACAAGTCCTCAACTTCCATTTCTCTGCCATCCCATTCAAAGTCATTGACTCATCTGTTTCTTCAGAAAGCAATTCTTTCAAGTCTTCTAATTCAACATCAATTTCTTCTGGATTATGAATTAAAAATATATATTATATATATATTTGATGTATATCGGCGCGGCGGTGTGGCTCAACGGGCTAAGCGTTAGGAATACGTTCGCCACCGCACCTCTAATTACTCTGCTTGGGTTCGCAGGTTCGAATCCCATGCAGGGATGGTTATGTGCGAGAGGATTGCTGGACTCCTCGCCGTCGTTGGGTGGTTCACGTAACCGCTGGTCAGTTACGACTTCCTCCACCACCAAGTCCATGCTTCCGAAAACAAACAATATAACTAATCCCATACCCGACTTGGAATGGTAACCGGACGAGAGGCCGTGGTTCGCCATATGGATGAGCCGTCTTATCGGCTTTCCTCTCCCCCGGGATAAATATGTAAATCCTATCCTATCCTATATATATATATATTTGATATTTATCAACAATATTTCAGCATTGAAAATCTAAGTCAGCTTCATTTTATTATATTTAAACTATGGTGGATTTCCAATAAACTTTAGGTTAAACTTCAGATACAAACAATTGACGGAGCATTGTCAGAGCATATGTTGCAAGAACCAGAAGTCCTAATTGCATCCTACCAATTGAAGCATCATTAGACATTTTGGCAATGGGCAAAAAAAAATTGATTGTAATCATGAATTACGTACGGTAAGTATAAAATCCTTATCTGTTATTCATTGGAAGAAATAAGATTAACATAGAGTGTTTCTGTAATGCTCAAAGCATGAATCACTATCTTATTTTTGGTATGTTAATAATGAATGTCTATATTTACTGAAGATTATATTATGTGTTAATACTTTGATGTATGGCATTTCTGTGTTTATTCAATAAAATGCATCACCCAAAAATATTAAATACCGGAATCAAAACATTTCTCACCATCACATAGTTTTTCACAATCTTGTATGTACATTCCAATGTAATATAGACTGTTTACATATGATTTGTAGGCACTATGCCAGGTTCCAATCAACCCATCAAAATCGACAGG
Source organism: Styela clava (assembly GCF_964204865.1). Classification (NCBI taxonomy): domain Eukaryota; kingdom Metazoa; phylum Chordata; class Ascidiacea; order Stolidobranchia; family Styelidae; genus Styela; species Styela clava. The sequence continues at coordinate 5,328,675 of NC_135263.1, forward strand.
ATTTCCCTGAAATCACAGTGTATGAGATGAGATTTATGGAATAGATAGCCAAGTTGTTAAAATTGACCATACAATTATATAAAATTCAGTATAAATATAGTATATATGAATGGAGATCAGCAATGCATATTGAGCTGATTGCAACCTCGCAAAAAAAAAATGAGTTGCAGCATTGCCAACATGGTTTCTAATCTGTGGGCTTGGTAATGTTTTTTTTTATTGCAGATCACCAATCTCAACATTCTCCCCTCCTCCCCTCTTGCTCACTGTCTATGCTTGTATAATGAATATGTACATGGAAATGCTTCAATTGAAATACACATCAAAACACTAAAAATGGAATAACTTACACTATTAACCATGAAACACTGATATAACTCTTTGCTTCTCCGAGCGTTTTCCTCTAACAATCTAAATTCAAGAGAAATTATTTGGCCCGAGCTCAATTTTTCAACAAGATCTCGGAATGCCTCTTCACCATCATCAATAAGTTTTCGGTTTTTTTCACTGAGCCATTTATGGCAACCTTGAAAAAAAATTCAAAAACATAACAAGAAATTATATAAAACAAAGTTTCCTGCAATTCAGGTTTTCAATTTAACTTATGCCAACTTTGACAACAGAAGCAGTTTTGAACATCAATATTATTTCTGCTTCTAATGAATATAAAAATGAAAAGGAAATCTAAACTATAACTTCAAAATGCATGTAGTATGGACGGATCATTGTGAACAATATTAAACTAAAATAAAGAACAGAAACAGGTATAGATAATATTACTATCAGTCAAAATTAGAATAAGGATTGAAATTATTTATAACATTCTCCAAATTTTCTGTGACATTTTGCAAGTTTAATATTTCATAAACATGCTCAAAATATCAAGTACCGGTGTGTAATATCAAGTAAGTTCTTTCCTGTATAATTTTAAAACAATACTCACCTATAATATCAACTGCGTATTGCCAGTTTAATAAAAATGAAAGATTGCCATTGTAGGATTCAAACTCATTTTCCAAATATCTGTTGTACACTTTTCTGTTGTTTCTATCACAATATTGAAGGTTCTTGCAAAACATATAGATTATGTTTTATTGCTGACACACAAATTAAGGCAAATTAACTCCCATAAAGATATACTCAAAACTTTTAATTCTTCGTCAATATTCAGACATTGCTTACATATTTTATTTCTCTTCCGTAATGTAAAAATAAAATACCAAATATAGTTTTTTTGCAATAGTGGAACCTAAAGAGATGTCAGGTGATGCTATCTAGTATAAAATGTTGTTTCAAAGTCATTCAAAATGTTAAGCATTTCTCGGCAATCAAGTCTGGTCTCCATATTTACACAAAAGAGATCTGGTATATTGGAAAAAAAAATTATGAACGAATTCAATTACAGTTTACTTACATAAATTATATCAGGCCAATCGATAGAGTCTCTCTGATGCATGAGTGTATTACATTCTTCAAAATAGGCTGACCATGACATTTCATCCAAGAATATCATATAAGCATTACATATTTGAGGATAAAGCTTGGCAATGAGGTTGATGGAGGGTTTCAACTTTTTGAGAGCCCTTGTTATGAACGTAAAATTATTCAATAAATTAATATTTATACTAAATAAAAATATTTAATATTTAAAAAACCCTTTCACTATTTTAATGTCCTCAGCAATCGTAGTATCTTCATTCCTAATATTGAGTATCAAGAAAATCAAATGCCTGTGGCGATATTTTTAAAGAAATTGTGGGTGAGATGTTCCATTGATTACATCATTTACGCTTTGTTTAAAAAATGTTTAATTAAAAAAAACAGAAGTTCATCAGTAATAACATTGCTAATAACATTGCTTGCTCTTACTTGCACATATTTTTGTCAGATTTCCAGGTATTTTCTTTATTCCTCCAAATTGAATTATTCCCAAAGGGCAAGACGCTTCCAGTGTTTTGAAAAATAGCGCGGCCCTCAATGTCAGCTTGGATTGTCCAATAAAATGGAAGTGCAAGGAGAAATGTTGGAATCAACTTGGGGTTGCAAAATAATTTTTCCATAGAGGATTCAAAACATTTCCCATCATCCCTGGTTGAAAAAAAAAATTCAAAATTCACAATAGTTTTTGCTTTATGTAAATTTCACACATTTCCACAACCCAGCCATGTATAGTTTTTTCCCCATTCAAAACTACGGTACTCCAAATTGACTATGATTCTTAGTTAGAATGTATGTTAAAATCATTTTTGTTGTTTTTAAATTTTGTTTTGTTAAATTCAATCCAGTATAAGTTGTGAATTTAGTGTGTATATTAGTCAGTTGTAGTAGATGTTTGCATTTGAGTTATCATAATTGCACAATAATCCAATTAAATAGAAACACGGCCCTAGTTCTCTCAATATTTGGACACAAGCACTTTCTTTCTTTTTTCATTCCATGAAACCCTTACCATCAACTTAATTGATAGAATTGTTATGAAATACTCTAACAGCACAAATCCATATTCTGTATAGCCAATGCTACGAAGGTTGATAGTTTTGAGTGCAGTAATCAGTGATTTATTTTTCCACTAATACTGCAAAATACGCAACATACATATACAAGCAAAATAAGATAAGGATCGTATTTACAGAGTGGATGGAGACGCTGAAAACCAGTACTGGTTATCGAGCAGCGACACCTAGATGGGGTCTAACACAGCATAAAAAAATCAGAAAGCAAAGTTCGTGAAAGTTCTGGCATTTTTAATTATTGTAACCCTTGGTAGTTTTTTTCATTTATGCTACTGTGTGGAAGGAAGTTGGCACTATCGCCATTGATCAATTTTTGTCTCAAATCATTTCTATACAGCAAAGTTTCACTCTTATCAAGATACCTGGTCACCATGTTTTATTTAAGATAGAAACACACAAATCCATTATAAGCACACATCCTGTAAATCTGTTACAAAATTGGGGGTATGGCTGCCAAATATATATTTTTACTGAGATTCAGAATAAGAAAGAAGTCCACTGAAATGGCTATGGGGATCTTATTCTTACTAACTTAATTGGTGGACTTTTCCGCCATATAAATTACCAAAAAAAGAAATACAATGACACAGCTGAAATTGTCTGCTTATAAATCAGATTGAGAATAGTGGTTTAGTTTCAATATTTTAAATATAAACCAATAAAGTATAATTTTACCAATACTTCTCAAGATTTATCGTCAATAACACAAAAAGTGTATCGTATTCATTTGGTGTGAGTTTTTCCGTGTTCATGAGTTGAAATAGGTTTTCTAGTAAATCTTCTTTGCTGATCACAACATTGCCCTTGAAAAAGGCATTCGCGATAGCATAACCAACAAAAATCTTATTCATTGAGTTTTCAATGCGACGTTTCAGTAGTTTTTTTGTCCACTCAGTGAGAGCATCTTCTACTTCAATAATCTAAAATGAATGAGCACTATAATTCCAAAGTAAGTGTAAATGTTAACTGCCATTATTTTTAAGTCTATTTCAAATACTTTGGAGGCTGGAAAATTTTGTTCAGAATATTTTGAGTTAAAACTGTGAACAATTACCATCTTACACAAACAGCAGAGGGACATCAGAGGTATCAAGCTCTAATACCAAAATAAACTTAATTTATTAATCATGATCAACATTGATTGATCATGTTCCTCGAAGTTGATTAGCTATTGAACATACCTTGGGTCGGAGATCTATCAATTTTCCATCATTTAATATTTTCCACCCAGTCAGCATTGTATTTGTCCAATTATAAACACCGCTCAATAAATCACCAATGTTGGAATCAATAAAAAAGTCTGGCGGCAATAACTCAATCAATTTTCCAAAGTTTTTGGCATTTTTCAAGGTAACAGAATCATACAAAATGATATCACAATTTTTGGCTTCTGCGAAAACAATGAACAATTAATTATTCAACATATATACAATATTATTTATTTTTTCACTCACCAAAAATAGGTTTATTCTGAATTTATTATTTATTTGTGGGACAGACTAAAATTTTGTTTATAAAATACACTTTTTACATCAACAAACAAAAAACTATGAAATAGCTAGTCTTTTATTCTATGCAAAATAAGGCAACATATTACAAACCTTTGGAAAGATCATGATGCCTCAATATAGAAGGTGAATCCGAGTTCAACAAAATTTCTGCATGTTTATCTTTATAATATTTGTATTGTATTTCTCCAAAATTCTTTGGAAACTTCAGTTTGCAAGAAAAATACTTACACCTTAAAACAAATTCTTATTATATGTATATTCATAGGTTTTTCAATGAATATCTGTTATAAAGTACTCTCAAAATGACTGAACTAATCATAGAAATTGATTTAGTTCACAGATAATAAACGAAGACTGTACTCGGCTTACATATTTAATAAAAAAAATATATTTGGCTACCGTAGATATCATGTGACTGAATAAAATGTTAAATACTGTAAATAATTTTATTATTGTGCTTTATATAAAATTTTTTTGAGTAATCAATTATTAAGAGGAATTTGAAAACGTACTATCAAAACCATTGATATGTTTTGTCCGATCTTAGATAGTTATGTGTGGGATTATATTATAGAAGATTACTGAACTTTTCAATGTCACAGGCTTGAGGACACACTTTTTAGTTGGTTACTGTTTTCTAAATCATCATTTATACATATGGAACATTTAATTGGTAAACTATTGACAGTGAGTTGTGCATTTAGAAAAACTTTTGCCATTGCACAACTGATTTGGAACATTTGAGACTAAGGAACAAGAGTTTGCAATCTAATTGATCCATGTTATTGACTTCTCTTTCCACAAGATCAATATAAAAAACGCTATCTAGATTTTATATAGCAATGGAAATATGACTAACTTTTGAGATTTTTGCATTGTAGTCATATTGTGATGGTTTGTTTTGATTTTTAATGATTTTTCTTGAGTAAGAGCACGAAATTCAACCAGAATATAATCTGAAAAATAATTTCACCATTTTAGTAGATTATTCTCTCTTTATTTATCTTTTCAATTTTCAACAAGATTGATAACAAATTGATAGAAAAAAAGATAAAACAGATTTTCAGAGTTAAATATCAGTTAAAGTTCTGTTGGACAAACTCCCCAGACTTTGGTTACAGAAATAGATTTGTGTTGGTGAGCAGCAGGACCCTTGAATTACATAGGACTTGAGTTACTAATCATTAGCTCATTAATATTTATGTTTTTATTCTCTTTTATACTGAAACTATACAGCAAATTAATAACACTCAAGCAATCATGATCAAAATCTTTGCCTATTTAAAAGTTTTTATCATTATCCTATGTATAAATGTAATTATTCAACTTCAACTTCAAAATCCCAAGCGAATTTTTGATATAAATATATAAAGTATTAAATATATTTCGATTCATGCCACAAACCTGTTTGTGGATACGGATTGTCAACAGAAGAAGATGGAGCTTCTGAGCTGTGGAAATATGGGAAGCATGTCAGATATACTAGTAATACAATTCTAAAAAATGGAACTCTAGAAGTATGTGCACCAAGATGGCGCACATCCTGAACTAAATATGTGTACCAGGTTAGGGTTCAGGTTTTGCGCCATCTTGGTGCACATACTTCGTGAGCGCCAAAAGAAACAATCACGCCTATGTTGATGAGCAAGGCATTATATAATGAGATTAATCTATGCCTAATGCTGCCTTCACAACTATAAAATTACTGTTCGTACACAAATTTTTGACCGCGTGGTTGGATTTAAAAGTCAGCAAAGAGTATTACTTTATATCATACTGAACTGATTTTTATAAAAAGTTCTTTAATTAAAACCTGGGTTATCAGGTTTGGGTAAGTCGGGACAGACACTCTAATCTTTATAAATGGTGATCATTTTAAAATATCTTAATATTTTCTCTAACACAATATATGAACAGAAAGAGGCAGCAGTTTCAATAAATTTTAAAAGAGTTATACATCATGAAATTCTGATATTATGGTAGGATAGGTAATATTTCAAATTTATCTCAGAATAAAAAAGCAAGTCAACAAGTGAGAAAGCTCAATCTCATAACAAATAGATTCTACAATTAGCACACAGTGCTAGTCTCTAAAATGGCCTGCTCCAGTAACTGCTATGAAAGCTGTGATTTACCATCTCACAAGTTACCAGTTCAATCAAATTATGAAAGTAATCTACAGTTCTGTTTACATACATGTTGGTGAAGTGCCATACTCAATAAAAGTTTATGAGAATCACCCAGTGACAATGAAAAATTAAGGGAGGAAAAATTAACATAGTGTTTTTACATGATTCTAATTTGTGACCTCCATGCAAAGTGGTGCAATAAAAATTAGTGCTTCCTAGCGGCATCACACTTAATTGAGTTAACTTTGGAACAAAGACGATTACTATTTTGACATTAGATATATGTACAAATGTTCCTCAAATTGCTTACCTAGACATATCAACAAGTTTTCTAGAATTACGTTCTTCAGCTTCTTTCTGCAAACCCTGAACAAACAAAAATTATGGTATAAATGAATATATGAAAAGTGTAACACTGTTGTTATTAATTCAAATATTTAACGAAACACAATGATTTAGATAATTTATTACATAATGTGCATAAAACAAAAATAATCAAATTCTGATAATAAAATCTTACTTTCAGTTTTCCAACAAGGTCCTCAAGATCTTCATCTGAGAAATATTTTACTTTGTCATTGAGTATGTCACACCAATTACTGTTGTTGAAGCTGAAAGCCAAAAGTTATAAAACATTTTTGACTTTTGAATATGTCTGTATGTTTGCATAATATTAATTGAAATTCAACTTTCTACTGTCTAATGGTACCCGTATCTATAAGTCATAAAAATGAAGCTATATTACTGCTTTTTGCAAGTGATCATGTCAACTTAGGTTAGGGATCTTCAAACTTGTCCCCCTGTACTTGCATACTTAAAAACACAAATCAAAGGAACTAAAAATAAGTTCTGTAAATACGAAATGGGTTTAAATATATTTCAACACAAGAATATGTTATAAGCAACAATATTTCAAATTGACTTATTAGGTACTAGACCAGCGGTTGCCAACCTGGAGGTCTCCTTTGTGGGCCGCAACTCGCAAAGCATTTTTCAGGTGGTCGCAGAACAAAATAATTTCATGTCGAAATTCATCATAATCAATGGGGAGGAATAAATTTGTATAAAACAGAAAAATTAAAGGCAAGAAACATTAGATACCAGTATCAAGGCCTGGCTTTGACCATTCCTAGTTTTGAACTGGAGTCCACTATTCTAGAGCCGAACACTCATACCACCATTACATCTTGTCTGGTGTTAAATTTTACCATTTATGCATTGGATTTTGATTTGGCGATAAACTTTGCAGTCGCGATGGAAAATTTTTGTAGTGGTGACAGCTTCAAGATTCACATAAATTTGTTCTTCATTTTTTAAAATTGTGTGTATTGCTAAATTATTAAATATGACTTGCGCAACTATAGGAGCACTGTGTATATATCACTGATTTATTGCAAGTGAATTGCTCAACTGCAAAGGCTTTTGTTATAAGAATGAATGTTTGCTGACAAGCATGATATCAATCCAATTGATGATCTGTAAGTTTATGGACTACAAAAGGCAATCTTTCTACGAAAGAGTAAAACAATGAAACTACAAGTCATGCATTTTCATTATTGTTTTTTCTGTTGCCAGCTAGTAAACCGAGGCAAAAATATTGGGATACACTTCTTCTCTTTTTGCATCCTGTACTCATTTTAGCTTGAATATTCAAAGGGGGTCGTGACTCAAAAAAGGTTGGGAACCACTGTACTAGACTTTATGACAATACTTTACAGAAGAATCGAATGCCGTTACTTTTACAAGAAATGAGTCTGAATATGTTTAAACTACAAATGACATATTTTTTCAATCCTAAATCTTAGTTCAGTTAGCCATATCGTTTTTAATTTTTATGCTGCCCACCCAATGTCAACTCTGAATAACTTCATGATATTTTCCACTTTCTGCTTTATTCCGCCAAACTTTGGCACTTTTTTTTGTATCCACTGCAAGTATTGTTGTCGTTGGTCATCTGAAAAATTTGCGTTGTTCATAGTCAGTTTCGGTACATCTTTATTAAATAATGATTCTTGGTATCATGATAAGCCTAAGCTTGGTGATAATCCTGGCTTAGTCTTAACAAATATGCATAATATCAAATATGAATAAGTTTTTGAACGGAAATGCTAAAAAATTTCTTTACCTTCATCCGCAACATTTTCTTTATCTGCAAAAGCTGAACTACTGCTTGGGGAATCATCTGTGTGTTCAGTTTTTAGTAGTGGTATTTCCTCAGATGTTGCTTTGCTTACTTCTTCATTTATTTGATTATCTCCTTTTTGTTCTATAAATATAATAAGTATATAACATCAAAATTGATAAAACAAGGTGTGTGAAATTATTTTTTTTAATATTATTTATTGGAAATGAAACCATAAATCCAACCTTCATCAACAGGTTCATCGGTGGAAATTTCAATGTCAGAATCTTGTTTGTCTTCTGTAGAGCCTCGCTTTTCAATAGTGGTATGCTTCTATAAAAAATAAAAAAAATTTCAACCAATTCCATAAAATTCCAGTAACTTCTGTTCTATTAATAACCCACAATAACTAAAAGAGGGTACGTTTAAAAATATTAGGTGATGGGACAGGGATGACCACCTTTTCTTAGTCAATGAATAAAACATTATGTTTTCATCATGTGTAAAAAGACTTTGGGTCGTAGATATTTAATTATTGTCTGCATCAATGAAAACTTGCTGATGCATCTCTTTCGTAAGTCTCATAATCGTTGGTTATTATTATGTAGTTTGGAGCTTTGCACATACAACAGCATTTATATCTGGATTGAGTCGATTTCTGGTAGTCAATGTAATTTTGAAGTTGAGTGAAGTCTAGTGCAACATAAATTTACTTTATTGGTGCTTCACACTAGACTATGTCTCCATTAATTTGAGCAAGGAAGTAAGTTATTTGTTACAATTTTAATCAAGTATGTTGCTTTCACGAATAGAGAATCTATAAAATTGGCACAAATTTGCACAAAAGTTCAAACAGCTTTTCAAATTGACTGGCAGAGCATTTTAATGTTAAGCATTATGTTTTATTCATTTATTGTAATTAGAAATCTACCTCGGAAAGAAATTTTAATTTGTTGATAAATTCAATGACTTTGACCTCATCTTTGCCTTCCATGCAAAAAGTGATCACATTGAGCGGATAAGAAATATCATCTTTGAATGGTCTGAAAAATAGTCAAAACAACATTAAGAGGTTTTGAAGTAAAATTTGAAACTCTTTCTAGATTGTGTATTAAAAGTTATATGTATATGAGTTGAATGTCAACTATTGAGATAAATTCCAATCAAATCAGGTTTGGGAATACTATGGCTTCTAGCAGGGCTTTATAAATTATATTGCTAAAACATAAATTCTCTTCTGCATTAAAATTTTCTAAATTTTCAATAATTGTAATGGTTTGAAGTCACGAAATTCGACGATATCAAAATTTATTGATATCAACTTCATTAATAAAAGAACTTCTTTCCCCTCTTGATAAAAGTCGTCAGTTTTGACATAAATATCATAAAAAATTTTTTTACACATGTGAAGAACCAAATAGAGAACAGAGAGTAAATTTTGATTGATTCCTGAACTTACTTCATCCAAAACTTCATATTATTAAATATAATTAACAACTGTTCAGAAGGATGGACAGATAAGCTAAATTAAATATATTGTATATCAAAATCAATAACATTTGATTGAAATATGAACCAACAGTCACACTTGAGCCCAATGTAAAAATGCAAACATTTTATTAAAAATATTTCTGTGCACAATTATGTTGTTTGGCATAAAATTTTGATAGAATTAGTAAAAGATGTTACACATTAAAGTGAGAGAAAAAATATAATATTTTTCACTTGAGTTTGCCTGGCCATATTTCATCAATAGCTGACATCACTGCATCTTTCTGGTTTTCAAAGATATCATCATTCGTGTTTAACCACTCTTGACTTGATTCCAGAATTTGATCAAGATTCTGTTGTGCATTTTGTAAATTTACATTAAAATAAGTATATATATTTCACATATATTGTTGCTGACATAAAATAAACAAATTAAGAGTAATATATCAATGTTACCGATAGAATGGTATGATGGTATAGAACATCATGCTAAGCATTAGGAATATGATTACCATCACATCTCTGACTACCTCGTATAGATTAACTATGGTGATATTATGTGCAATAGGATGCTTGAATCCTTGCCGCCGTAGGCAACCATCAGACCCAAGAAGCTGAAAAAGATAACTAGCTAAATAATTCTATGGGCATGGACTGGTAACAGGCTGTGGTATACCATATGATTAAGTCATCTTATTGACTTTCCTCTCTCTCTCTCAGTATAAATATGATCAGTCCAATCCAATATATTATTTTTGAAAAGTTTTTACAAAATGAGAATCAATCTGCATGGTATTTTAGCTGTCAACAATGTCTTTTAAAAGTACAAAGTTTGCTAGTAATGTACAAAACTACGTCTCAATTAAAAAATGAAATGAAACTTTCTCACAGTCGTCATAAATTTCTTCCTAACATAAGAAATCTGTTTCAAATGCAATAAATACCTTTTTGTCCAGTTTTTCCTGGCAATTGTTAATGAATGATTCCACTCTATCAGCATCTCCCCCAAGAAGACATTTCATAATTAATTGGTTTGGCCATTTGGATTGTTTCAAAAGTCTGGATAAAAAAGTGAGGTTGAAATAACTTCTATGCACTATAATTGAATCAAAATACCCAAATTACACTCAATCATAAATATTTGCTTAAGTGTCGTACATAAAATCCACTATTAGAACATAGCGGTGGAGATCAACTTTTTTTATGTTCATTACTTCAAAATTTCAAGTGCATCAGGCATTACAAATAGTAGAAAATTCAATATCAATTTTGCACCAACCCAATTTCTTATATATTAAATGTGTATCTCTCATATTTGAGTTACTTTTTTTACATTATGAAAATTTTTATTCTACAATAATCAAGATACATACTCAGGTTCATTTGGCCAGTGCTGTTGCACATTATCTTTTAGGAGGTCATAGGAATTCTTCAGAATAAGACGAGATTGGTTCAACCATTTCTTGTATTCTTTTTGAAAAAAAAATCTTCAAACTGTATTGTGGACAAAACCCCCAAAAATAGCACACTATATCTCACAGAATTTCAACGAAATATAAGACCAGCGGTTGCAGAAATTTTACCCTTGAAACTGCAACAGTGCACCCTTAGATGCTTTTGTTACATGCAAGTTTGGAATCACTAATTTATATTTACTTATTCTTCATTTTAATTATTTGTGTCCATGGCTCAATAGAACTTCTTAAACCCCAAGAAAAATAAAGCATGGTATTTAGTTGCAGTAAAGAAATCACACATTTTTGCTTCATCATGTTATATCAATAAAATCAACTTAAAAAAAATCAATACAATAGTATATTTTTATAGAAAAATTTTTACACTTGGAACTAACCATCTCCAATAACTTTTTTTGATTTAGTATTCAGTGAAACACTCGAGGGATCTTCCTTTTTTTCTGAAGCATTCTGTTCACGGCCCTGAGAAATTATTAAATTACTGTTGAGATATTTAAATGCTGTTAATAGAGTTGATCCTTCTATTTGTGGAAATAAATTTTGAAGGGAATTATTCCTTCAATTCTTTTAAATTACTTATCCTCAATTTCTGAAATTTCATTTTTTACAAGTGAACAATTTTTTAAAAACAAAACACTTTCATTCTTCTGACAACTGTAGAAAAGATTGATTTAAGATTCCCAGGTCAATGAGATTTGCTGATATGACATGACATTTGACATTCTACTCGCTAAATTGTCAAATGAATATAAAAACATCACAAATACAACCCACTTGATGAAATGTCATCAATAAAAGGATTATCACAGCTTTCAAAAACCACAGTTTTGTTACCTTTTCAATAACATTCCTTATCCACTGATTGACTTCATTAATCACGTTTTCATTCGATTTTAAAAGTCCCAAAACTAGTTTGAGTTGCCAGTCTGGGGATGGCTCCCCATCTTTTCTCCTGTAAGTTATTCGAATTGAAAACTATCATTGGTTCAAATACCCAGGTAAAATGGGGATGTGCAAAAAGATGCTAAAGTTTTTTACGTGGTACAATGGTCATAGTATGCAGTTGTTCTCCATTTGATCATGTCAATGGAATCGGACCTTTTTTTACATATTTAGGAAATAAAATTTTGCGCAAGCGATGGGTGATTGATACCTTGTAAATAGTATTCGAATGTTGTTTTAATTCAATATAGACTTTACCAATCTGCGATCTGTGGCCATCGATTTTCAGCAAACTCAACAACTTCATATCGATTGTCTTGTAATTCGTTGTGCTTTAACATCAGACATCTTATAATACCAGTATATTCCATGGAACACGATGAAAGTTGAAATAGCAACTTCCCAAAAATAGGAACCTCAGTAAATTCTAAAAACAAAAATTGGCCATATAAAGGGGCCCTTGAAAGAGCTTACAAGTCTGGTGTGTATACTTGTGACAAACCATTAGATCAGACAATAGGGACATTAGCATTATTAGGTTTAAGTATTGGGTATACTGGTTATAAAGGGTATCCATAAAGTCTCAAATTTTTTTTAAATTGCATAGGGCATATATCGATATCATATATTGTTTTGCCCCTCACAGATGTATTAAATGAAGTAAAAATACTTAAACAATTACTGATTATAAACCACCAAACCTGGTTAAGATATATTGAAAACTGACTTCATAAAAGAACTGAAATTGTAAAGGAACTTTATGGACACCCTCTGGCCTGTATATATATATATATATATATATATAGTTATTTGGTTATAAGCAAGCTCAACGTTGAAAACTCACATAAAGTAATTCTGTAAAACGTAGCGCGCAAATGTCATTTATTTTACGAATTTTTCTTGTCTTTTCATATTTTTTATTTCATTCCTTGTTGTGGATTTAAATTTATTTGTTGATTAAATCCAAATTGGGAATACTCGCCCGCGGTCGGTAAGAGCTTTTCTAAGAGAGGTATAAACAGAATTCGTTAATGTGAGCCGATAAGACGGCTTGAACATATGGCGAACCACGGCCTCTCGTCCAGTTACCAGTCCATGCCGGGTATGGGATTAGTTAGCGAGGTACTTGTTCAGTGGATACGTGAACCACGGTGGCTAGGAACCCAGCAATCCTCTCGCACATAATTAACCCCGCATGGGATTCGAACCTGCGAACCCACGCAGGGCGATCAGAGGTGCGTTGGCGATCGTATTTGTAACGCTTAGCGCAATTCGCCACACCGCCAAGCCGAGATTCTTTGATTAAGCAAATATAATTGCAATAACACATAAAATACAGCACGCCAACTGTAAGTAAAGCATAGTTAATGATAGACTTGCGATCTTGGCTCTATCGAGGACCTAGCAAACAATTAACAGTGAGTAGGACTCAACAGCAAAGTACTTGCTTAAAGAAAAGATGAATAAAATAACACAATCATTGGCATAAATCGAGAGAGTTGAAATAAATGTGCGAATGACCAACCTCATGTCTTATCAAAATTATCAATCAATTCGATCAATTATATTTTGGTCACTCTGACATAAAACAAAATAACAACAAACAGACAAACAAAATGCAGAGAGGATCTGGAGGACGGGCATACCTTAAGGACAAAATTAAAAGACGTACAAGTACGCGCACGTCCACCAAAAACAATTGAAGAACAAAATAAAATGGACATACACGATATAACTTTGGGCAATAGCTTTCGAATGCAAAACAATGAAAACTTCAGCAACCTGTGCCGCCGATTATTTTGAAGCAAGAATGTGTGTGATACATTTCATGTTTTTCAAGCCAGGAGGCCGATACATGAGGTGTTCGCAAGAAAACATTATTTTGGAGTGTCGTGTTCAACAACTTTTCGCCCATTATATATATATGTTGATTGTGAAAGTAATTTTGATTTTTAAAGGGGCCATTCATTTTGCCATGGTGGTAATGAGGGACAAAGTATATTACGGCCAAGGCAAAATTTCGCCTCGTCACTTTAATTTTGATTATATTGATAATTTGGCAATAATTGGCTCTAATTTGGAGTATGAAGTAGTCCAGCCAACCTCTTCATGCAACCAATGCTGGTAAATTTGACTGGGTAATTTGGCATTTGACGACCCTTTTTTTTCAATGTCACAATAAACTGCACGTGGCGAAATATGATCCGCATGCGTGACAACGTTGTGAGTATTTCCCTGAGCATCGATTTCTTTGTTTATTGCCATTACAATGGAAGTCAAAAATAAGTCAACATTGCCGTCGCTCAGACAGATTTTACAAAGTCGGAGGTCGCCGCGGTCGTTAAAAAAGCCACCTTTTTCATGGTACAATAAATTTTTCTGTCTCGCAATATTCAATCTATATTCTATGACAACCACGAGAATTCAAAATGTCTCTCTATTTCGATTTATTTGCATTCAAGGTAACTGGCGGTTGCGTCGACTTTCGACAAAATAAACTCATTTCTGATCTAAAATACCACGGCAATCCGCGGACATGATAATGTGAGATAAACTGCCCGATTATATACAGTTTGGATATATATTCGTTATCGCCTTCAGAAAGATCTGGTATAAAATCCCAGAAAGTAAATTTAATTTAGTACAATGAAAATACATATCCAGTATATTGGTTTTACATAAATACATATTCATCGAATCGAAATCCCCGTGGTACGGCTCCAGAGGCAGTCGTCTAGATCAGGGGTTCTCAAACTTTTGGTGTTGCGAGCCGTTGAAAAGATTGGCAATTATTCACGGAGCCCCATAAGAAATGGTAAAACTGTTACTTTCCGATTAATATTCCTGAGTAAGTTAGGAGTACCGTACTTTACATAATTTAAATGCTAAACCTTTTTAATAGGGTTAATACAAGTAATAAATAAATCTAAATTTCAAAGATAAGTTATATATACTAAAGCTGTAAATTTGACCCTTGACAAATATATTAATAAATTAGGGGTCGAATCTTTTCTTTTTTGACATTTTCGGAAGACTTAAAAGCCGCTAATAACGTGCGCGATTGCATTTTGTTACAATTGTCAATTGCTTTCGTCAGCATGGCATGTTTTTTAACATCTTTACGCCTGTGTTTATTCTCTCTAAATCAAAAATTTACTTCGGCATATATATGTATTGTTCCACAATGACGACGATAATTGCTTTTTCGTTCTCGTGGGGAATTATGAGTTCAATGTGAAAAACATGTTACCATATTATAGTCATTGGCGACGAAATGCTAAAAATAATAATAATAAAGAGTAAATCCGCAGCTCAAATTTCCTGATTGAAAAACGGCATTCTAAAATATTAAAACTTAAAATTGAAGATCACACTATAATTTTGGTTTCAGCAGACTCATGTCACCGTAGTATCGGTAACTGCGAAATCGAAACACAGTCAATTGTGCGCGCGATGTGCCTTTTTTTCATTCTGAAACTACTGGCGGAGCCGCATGCAATAAAATAAATTTCAATCAATCGTATTTTGTCCCCAGACCCTATGATTTTTTAAACAGCGATATCTTGCTTAAGAATAGTCTCGAGTGCGAAAGAACAAGTTTGATAAATCCCAAGATCGCAAAAATACGACCTTATTTATAGTTGGCAGTTTATCACGGATTTTATGTTATTTTAGACTAGTTTTCTTTTATTTTAGTAATCCTAATAGTAATCTCGAATCAAACGTGAGTAACGATGAGAACAATTACATAATTATTACGACAAGACACTTTAAATGCTTGCATCGGCCATGAATTGAATATTTTACGCAACAGAAATCTCGTTTTTTTTTAACCGCGAAGAATGTTGCGCGGAAATTTCCGATTACACCCCCCCCCCCCCCCTTCTCTTAAAAATTCTGGCTGCGCTTCAGTTTTTAAATAATGTCATTTTTTTAATACCACCTCTTTGCCATATTTCAAGGCTATATTGTTGTCGGATTTTATCAAAGCTGTTATTGCTTCTTATTAGAACAGTTACAAAATTAGCCAAGTCAGTATTTTGAAAAGTAATCGAATAGCTCGCGAAGCCCCTGGGTTTCTCTTGCGGAGCCTTGGGGCTCCGTACGGAGAACTTTGAGAACCTATTAGATTACGCCACTCGTTAAAAGATAGTCGACTTTTTCAACGGATATGTAATGATTTTTCTGTTGAATAAAATATTCAATTCATAACCGTACGGGCATATTTAAAATGGGTTGCTTTATTTATTTAAATGTGATCAATTTAATATGCGATAGCGTCGATAAAATAAAAGCATCACTTTTCCAAAATAGCACGGCAATCCGCGGCCGTAAAAATGTGTGGCGAATTGCCCGATTACATACAGTTTCGATTCGTATTCTTTCAAATGAGACCAATACAACTCTTACTACGCTCCATCGCAATGCTGTCACTCTATTATTTTTAGGATATCACCGTTAGAAAAGTCTGCGATAAAACCCCACGGAGTACAATTTATTTCAAGTCGTTAGTTTTAGAAAACAAAAGATGTGCCGCAGGCACAAGGAATTTATGATATTTTCAATGTCTAAGAAAGCGTTTTTATTCTGTCGCGGTCCACACCAAAACAATACTGATTGTGTTTTCCGTTTTATTTCAAGTGTTTTATAATGCCGCTTTTCAATCAAGAAATTTTGGATTGCGGATTCACTCTTTTATTCTATCTTTAGCATCTCGTCGCTGATGATTATATAATGAAGGGAGAATGTATGATTACCATTATTGGAGCATGGCTTTATACATACGACAGTGAATGGCGAAGTTGTACTCCGATGCGTTTTATGCCTAAACGATTTGAACAATGACGCTATGAAACCAACTATCTTACAGCGACATCTCGAAACAAAGCAAACTGCCCACCACAAAAGCTAAAGAATCAAAAAGTTTAAGAATCACTGATCTAGACCAACTACTACGAGTGCACTGCTGCGACCGTTGAAGAGAAATCTGTTCCGGGTTGGTGGGTGATTTAGCTATATTATAACTTCAATGCATAAATACCGACGCATACACAGATGCCATTGACTGCATATTCATATGAGTTGATTGTATATGCATATTTGGTTGACTCTATATGGATACGAGTTGGCAGTATATGTATCAAATGACTATAAATAATATGTATGATTTGGCGGTATATACGTATGGCATTGACTGTATATGCATATCTGGTTAACATATCTGGGTCGGGGAAACATTTCTCAGTTGCTACAAACAAGATCAAAAGAGTCTTCAATTGTTACGGCTCAACTTGAACAAATTCAATGAATTCGTTAAATTAGTGAGCAATTCAGAGTCAGAGTTGTTTTATTTGTCACTTCAATGAAAAAAACATCCAACATTAAAGTGTCTGTAATAAGTATGGTATCGAAATGACAGGTTTGTGAAGGACGGATTGCTCCGTCATCGAGTCTACATTACCTTGTTTATTTGGATTTCTCTAAACGGCGGTGTAACTCCAAACAACCTAAAATAAGAGGGGTATAGTGACACCTAAGTCGATTGGTCGAGTGACGCGGACAGCTGGAAAGAAGCGCAATCTCGGAACGCGCGGAACGCGATCTCAACGAACCCTACAGGGGAATCCGTAAAATAGGCAGAACTTAACCCTTTCCGTGCGGTGGGCACGTATACGTACCCACGACAAAACTCGCTAGATTGCGGCGGGTACGTTGATGTACTCCACTGTTTTATTTAGCAATCGGTCGCAAACTGTTGGTCTAGTTTTTCCGGGTTTTAGTTTATTGATAAAAAGTCTTCTTCGAGATTAACATAAGCGACGATAAATCTCGCTTTCGTTTACCATGGGAGTTTTATTTGCGGAGGAACGATGGAGTGTTTTTGAAATTTATGCAAATTTCGGTGTTTTTTGGGTAGTGATAGAAGACAAATTATCCCTTCCATCTACCAAAGTATTTTGAGTTAGATAACGAAATTGCTACAGCAATATTATGCATTGTTTGCCAACCAAGAAGCGGTAACAGTAAAGGATTTAGCAAATATTTCTATTTTTTATCACGGTTTGAAGTTTCAACACCCAAGAAAAAAAAATGCCTTTTTTCTATCCGGTTTGTGACTCAGACCACCCCTTTTAAAAAAAAAATTTTTTTTAATCGCCAATTGCAAGCTCTTTAAATAAGCTTTCCAACAAGCCGTCAGTGGGCAGCAGAGGATCATTACTTTTTCGTTAGTCGATCGATTAGTTGTGGGGGTACAAATGCATAAAGTCGGCGTAGCAAATACGATTATTTAATAAAAAATAAAAATCGCATGGAAAGGGTTAAAGTAAAATGCAGGACGCACCTCTCACCGACACACGCGAAAACAATAGATAAGAAAGAAAACAGAACTAATAGTCTACATATATAGTACGGTCACACAGCAGCAGTGGAAATATAATACAAAATATGAAGTGATAAACTATGACTGAACGCGGAAATACATTAGCCCGGGCATTCTAAATCTTACATTATCATCGAACCAATCTGAATATTACATAGTTGGGAAATACATTTTACATCGACCTAAACACGCAGCAATTTTTTTTTTTATCTACGGAGTGTTTCTAATTTTTCAAAGAAACCGGTAAGGTTGTTCTGGGGTTTTTCATGAATATGACTGTCTTCTACTGATTCATAATAGTCCGAAAAATAAGTTTGACATTATTGTTAAAGCCGACTTCTAACGAAGGCTATGTCCCGATAAATTTGAATTACCAGCGGCCAGCGGGTATCTACTGCATTCAAGGTGCTTTGTTCACGAGTTTCCTTATATTTTAGTAACCATACTTTGTTGATCCCACTCAATGATCATGTAGTTTTTGTTTTTCAAACATTTGCAGGCAACAAAAATGTTGACCCAAAATTGACCATAATAGGCGTTGATAGATTTCTGCTAGTCAACAAAAGCTAGCCAGAGGTACATATATTTAGAAAGTTAAAAACCGAACAGATGGCCGATGAAATAGTATCTTTTCACTCAGATCAAAAGCTGAAATTTTAAGCAGCGCGCGAAGACTGCGACAACTCGTGAACTCAACTCAGTCGTCTTACTTTTAAAGAAAGAAATTTACAAATGGTATTTAATGTGATACTTTTTGTTGCATCACCCTTGGTACTTTTCGATATCACTAAATGGGAAATATTTGCTAAATGGGACACTGAATGAAGCCAAGATTAAAACATTTTCTGAATGGAAATCATTAATACAAGTTCTCTGCTTGTTCTTTGTAATGTTCAATTTCGAAAATAACTATTCGCACGCATATCGTCACGCTAATAACCGAATTGCGTAAGTCATTTTTAGCAGTTTTGAGAAAAACGTAAAAAACTTCCTAATGATATTGTTATGCCATTGAGAGTCAATAATTTGCCATGGTTCAATTTTTTGATCGTAGCCGGATTTAAGGTAATTTGTATGACGCGTTTAAGTGACGTCATAATGGCGCACTGTGACTTAGGCAGAAATGTGTCTATGACTTGGGGAAATACGCAATTTTGCAACTTTACTATATGCACCAGTCCTGAAAACTAAACATTCCAAAATCGAATGTAATTTTCAGGATCTACAATGTCTAATCCCCAAAATAGCTAATCAGTTTCAATTACATTATTTTTAAGTTTAAAAATATATATTTCATCAATATAACACGTTCTGCACACCCACCGAAATAAGACTAAGATTAAATATAAAGAAAAAAACAGCCATGCACCCAATATAAAAGCCAACCAAGTTGAATTGGTCTCGGGCAGTGAATATCACAAGTGCACGTCTTCCTATACTGTAGTATAAATTCAAATTAATACGCGCTAAGCTAGAATCCGAGATGCAAAAACTCAAAATTACTTCGCAGAGGGTATTTGGCCTTTGTGACGTCACAATAGTCCTGTGGTAACAATGATAATTCATTATGACGAAACAATTGCACAAATGTGCATGTCATACTAAATCTCCATTTTCATGGGTTTCGGAATTCCTAAAATAAAATCTGAGTTAACAGACAGGTGCGCAGCATTACATAAATACCAATTTTATAAAAAACTCAAAATCGCCAAAAATGACTTACGCAATTCGGTTATTAGCGTGACGATATGTACTTCCAAACATCGACGTGAATTTTTCCGCATGGTTTGTAAAATTTGGATAGAGTTTTTCAAGAAGATACTTTTTATAAAAATCAAGCAGTGATTATCAAATAGAAAATAGATTTATATCCTCATTGCATCGCATCACAAAAAATTCCATTTGAATATATTCTGCGCCATTGAAACCTTTGCACTTAGCAGCAACTTTTCTGCGTTTTGTTGCCATTTGTCTAATTATATTTGAATTATTAATCGAGTGAAACGAGTAATTGTGAATTATATACTTGTTATATTATAATTTAGTCTACACGTGTCTCACAACAAATTCTGTTACATAAAGAATATATTCTTCAAAACAGCCGTTTTGATACTATAATTCAGCGAAGCGTCACAGACCGGATTATTTTACTCCACGGGCCGTAGGTTGCCGACCCTTGCTCTAAGCTAATAGTTTATGCCGCGCAAAGTTCCGCTTTAAAAATTTTACTTAAATATGTTGTCAATTTTGATGAGCTTGTTTAGACCTACATATTTTCATTTTATCTTGTCGCTGTAATAATATTTTTAATAATACCTCTGTCTATCATGCCTTCAGATGCCGTTTGAAACTGATAACTTGACACATTGCCTTCCCGAATTATTAAAAACATTTCTTCAATTGCTGCGTCGTTGTTGCCTCCTTTTTTCAATAGTTTGTCAATCCTTTTTTTGGAGCCTTGAATAAAACATTTTAATTGATATGCTATTTGCACCAATGCAAGTGAAAGTTGGGCATTTTTTTGACCAAAACATTATGAGATTTCTCATAAAACAATGATTTTTATAAAACCGTTATAGAATAGATTGCGTATAATTGTATAGGTATATTCTACAAAACAGTGACGAACTCATTTCAGAAAGTATTTTCTTTGCTTTAATAAGGTAGACTTCTTACCTGGCGGAATGATATTACATGATTCAAATATTGATGCGAGTCTTGCAATCCATTTTTCGTTTTTGTCCAAGCACAACATTACTGTCATCTTGACATTTTCAAGTGCTGCATTTGTGACAACTTTACTCATGGCTTCTATCTAATGCCACGCGAATTCTTTCCAAAACAATGTTTCTTTTAGCAAATAAAGTTTACAACAACAATAGAACTTATTATTGACCTATTATCAAGATTAAATGAGGATATTGCATATCAATCCAAAATTTAATTTCATGGATAAATGTTGCTTCAATAATGTACTGCCTGTTCGGCCATCAAAGACGGCATTTCTACGAAAAGACAAGAAGTTGAGAAATCTATTTTTCTAAGACAACATTCAAAAAAAGATATAGCCCAGAAATATAAACGACACGCAAATGTTTTCCGAACCTAACTTATGTCGGTGGCTCGGTGCCATTATTGTCTATACCTAGTAACTAAATAGTTTACTACCTTACTAACACTTGAGATGTAAACGCACTACTGCGTAGAATAAATACAAATAACTGAGTTCACAGTCGCCAGGCGACGGTCTACGATCGTGAAAAGGAGCAAAGTGGGTATATGTGGTTTGTGGTAACTTTTCAGTTCCGCTTCACATTGGCGTATGTCGTGTAGAGACACGCCGCCGTTCATTGTTTTGCATAGAATAAATACAAATAGCTGAGACGATCGTAGGAACGGAATGTCGGAGTGGGTGTGTTTAAAAAATGTATATTCGGAAATTCGAGACAACGCTGGCAAATAAAAAGAAGCTGGAGTATTTGAACAAAGATCACCTCGTTTAGTTCCTCATTGTATTGGCGTATAGAGTTACACCGCCGCTAATTGAATAAGAGATCATAACAACAGTGTCGTATTTCGTTTGACGTCAATGATAACACAAGCAATAAAATAAAAATGGCCATGAGTTCATTTGAGAACGCACCTTATACGCGATATTCTCCCCGTCGATATTCTC
The DNA here is from genome assembly GCF_964204865.1 of Styela clava. Taxonomy (NCBI): domain Eukaryota; kingdom Metazoa; phylum Chordata; class Ascidiacea; order Stolidobranchia; family Styelidae; genus Styela; species Styela clava. The sequence goes on from NC_135263.1 coordinate 5,350,916, forward strand.
ACACGTTATCACGCTATGGGTTGAGGAAGCCATACAGTGCAATAAGCCACATAACAGCAAAGGTGTTAGTCACGCTTACCTTGACGCACTTGTCCTCTCCCATTCAGTGTCAGAATTAAACAACAAGAAACCATTACGATATGTACATAATGTTTATTTACTAAAGATAATTGGGCACATTCAAATAAACGAATGTGCAAGAACGGAAAGGTATCCATAATGGTTTCAAGCATACATTGCCCATGGCTAGGGTTACCATATTTTTGTGACTGCAAATCGGGACGCTACGAAAGGCAACGACCCCTTAGCTGTGATTTTATAACTTCACATTTTACTACATAGGCCTACATTTAAAGCTGTCTCGGCTGTCTTTATTGACCATATTGTTATCGAAATTTCAAGCGCATATTCTCTGTCCAAATATCGGATTCAGTTGGAAAAATAGGAAGGAATTGACGTTAACGATACTTGTACAAATAATTCGAATAGACTAATTAGTATTGGTTTTACATGCGATACGTCTGCCATCAATAGGAATCGAACGCATTCACCTTCAGTAAGTAGGCTACAACAGTACCAAGAACATGTTTGTGTATTATGCTGGAAAAGCGGGACTTTTGGATGACTTATCGGGACGGCGGGACAAAACGCTGAAAAGCGGGACTGTCCCGCCTAAAGGGGGACGTATGGTAAGCCTACCCATGGCATACGCATATAGCCACCAGAATTACCATGATGCCAAAACTAGTCCTGTTGAACGTCACTGATGACAAGGGGGAAAAAGTAAAAGTTATTAGCGATGGCAATCTATGATGAAATCGACTCTGGGATGAAAATAAGACGAACCTCATCATTTGCGAAAATGAGGCTGGGTTTTTTGTTGGCAATGGATTTGGTGCAGTGTTTTGATTTTCGAATTCCCCGTAATTGAACTTTTTTCAGATTTTCCTAGTTTTAAAAATCGGTCGAAAATTTGACCTAAATTACGATTTGCCAAAATCAAAGCAATAATATTTGAAATTTTGATATGCTGTTCAGTTTTGTCACACTGTATACCCAAAAAACCGGTGAAAGTTAATGTTAGTTTTTAGTTTTTTGAACTTGTGGAAATTTGACGTCCAATTTTACTCTTAAATATTCCTCTCAAATCTAGAGAAACTTTGAATTAAATGAACGTAGCCGTGGACAAAAACTGAAGATTTCGGTTCTCAAATACTGATAAATACAAAAATGTTGAAAATAAAGACGTTATAAGTAAATAGTAATAAATAAACGTTTACATTATCAAATGTATTAGTTTGTCACAAATGAATGTCTGCACGTTTTGTGAACAATTGCCAAATGTACAGTCACATGATTCAGAAAAATACGTCACTGATGATACGTCACTGTCGTCTTCCTGCCAAACTATTCTGTTGGTTTCATCAACAACTTTTTCAATCATCATTTGCACAGCGTCCTCTACTTTGTTGCATCTGAAAAAATACAGTTTTAAAAAAAGGTAAGATAAGGTAATCAGAGTAACTGACACCCCGCAAAACAAGTAACGCCAAACCCACTATACTGACACGCTATAATTATTACTTATCGATCTTAAGATCGATAAGTATATTGATAGGTATTTGTATGTATGTCTGTGTGTGTGTGTGTCTGTTAGATGCACGCGATATCTCACGAAAGCGGGATTGAATCTGCATGTGCATTCATCTTATCTCGGACCAGAATCCTATTGATTTTGGGCGAATTATGTCGTATAATTAGCGAGTTATCAATCAATTATTGATATAGTGATCTAGATTTTTGTAAAGCGAGAGAATTTTGAAACCCGCCGAGTGTGTGTGTGCGATGCGCAGTGCACAAGTTACAAGAGCGGATGAATCGGGACTGCAGTTTCTGTTTTGGGGGATCCCCTAACTATCGATCGATAAGTCTTCGGTTTCCAACCGATATTCTCGTTTATAGTCTTGCTAGATTTTGACACTTTTGTCGTAGCCCATCAGTTTCCGTTGCTTTGAGTGGGGGCGCATAACCTTGCTTTGATAAAATTTTGTTATAAAAATGTGCGTTGAATGTAGTGGGGGTGTTAATGTTTCACGGACCGCCTTCGTGCTTTCAAAATATGTAACAGTGTGTGTATGCCAGACATTACTCAGGAAAGATTTATGAAATGCAGGTACAGCAGGTCCCAAGGAAACGTCATCAATTACAAATTTGAAAATGAGAGGAGAAAAACGCTCTCAACCAAGGTTTTAAAGACACACGGATTAGATTTGGTCATCAACATTTTGTATGATACTCGAAATTTTTATTGAAGATTTTCTGGGCCTAATATTCCTTTTGACGCTGAAAATGGGCCACAAAAGAATTAGGGTCGGGAACCACTGTTTGAAAGATAAACAAAACGGATATGTGGGGAATAAAAATAGGAATATAATCAAATATCAAGTGGCGAAAATAGTCTATTATCATAGTTGACGATTATCGTGGGAAGCCACACACGAAGAAAATTCACAGAAGAGCAGAAAGAAGTATTCCTAAGTTTACATACCAAGAAAATATTAATATGGCACCGGCGTCTCAAAAATGTCGTGTCCCATTTGTCCCACGTGTCTCACTTGTCCCAGGTTTCCTACATGTCCCATCTGTCCCGGTACAAAATCGGACATGTGGGACAAGTGAGACACTTAAGGACAAATGGGACATGACATTTTTGAGACACCCATGTAGCACTGCATTAAGAGAGTTTTGGGTCGTGTTGTAAACTGTAAATGGATATCGTTTTTCATGGATTTGAAAATCTCGCAATTCTCTTCTTTGTAATTTTGTTTTTGATAAATGAAAATATAGGACTTCCCCCGAAAATAAGCCCTGTTTTTATTTTTCGGAAGAAAATTGAAATAAGGTATAAATAAATTATTTTCGGGGAAACACGGTATAAGTTGACAATAATTAATAACCGTGGGAATCTTTTCTACCCTAGGTCAGAAGTTTTTAAAGTGAAAATGAACTGGATCAAAGTAAACTATTATGCTGGTAGGCTCACACTAAAGTTTTCATAGAATAAATTCTTGTCAACCACAGAGCCAGATTTTTGATTGCAAATTAACTTTGCATCATTTTAGCTGTTCAGTTTAGAAATTTTGGATATTTTCAGGCGGTTTCATGATTCATAGCTAGTAGATATTCATGCGCATAGTCTTGTATATAGCATATTGTGACGTCAGGGGATTTCCCGGTCTATTACTCATTCTAGTGTTTTCTGTTAAGCTTGCTGGCTGCTTGGTATTTGATCTTATACTGTTTGCCGTTTCTTTTGTATATATTGTGTAATATACTTCGTTACTTTAAACAGTAGTCTCCTTGCCTTGGCAGGACATAACAATAGCCACCTTTTTTCAATGAAATTTTTTTGTTTTCAACAGGTTTTCATCAGTTATTTTATTCGCCACATTTTTTAATAGTCCAAGTTTATTGCTTCTGTAACGTAAATTCTGATATATATAAGCAATATATTAATCAGAAGTTACACGTGTTCAATTTGGAATCCTGTTAATTTGATATACCAGTTAAACAACCTTTTCACAATCTTTCAAGCTTTATTGCTCCGCTTAAATAAACATACGATAACTTAACAATCAAAGTGTAGAAGTACAAGATACGACATAAAGTATAAACGGTACCCTGGATGGGATAGTTGCGGGTTAAGATATAATATTTAAAGCCGTTTGGGATTTCTCCGTTTTGTGGATAAATCCTCTATCTTTATTTATTACTTTTTCGGAAAGAAAGTTATTTTCGACCAATCAGGCACTAGTTCGTTTCGCTTTTGATAGGAGAAATGTTGGTTGAGGAAGATTATTAATATTTCCGGTTTATAGCATCGACGAAGTAACTAAGGTCAACTGTATTGTAAATATAAAGTAAAATAGATTGGAATGACATAGACTTCGTAGGAATATCGATGATCTTATTGTTTTTAGAGTATGAGATCATGGTTTTATGCAGGTGGAAAAATACCTGTGTTCCTTCAAAGGTTATAGTCCACAATCAATAAATAAATATCAAGAGCTAATTATCGGTCAGATACTAAAGTACTGTTGCAAGGCAAAATCTTTTTGAAGCCCCATGTTTTGACAGACTCAGAAGCTGCAAATTTATTAAACGACAAGTTATAACAAAGAATAAAGAGATGCCTAAAATAAATACCAGTGAAATAACAAGATCTGAAAATGACATCTTGGAATACCTCGGAGGTGCTATGTTGAATTGAAAGAAAAAAAATTAGATTCTGCGGTCATCCAGGAGATGTCTGCTTTTCAAGGGTCGTTAATACCACTCGTGAACAAAGAATCGGATTTATTTTTGCTTGTGTGTCTATCTCCAGAATATCTGTTCTTCACTTAACATATCTGCATTAAATTTTCTAAAGAGGCAAGTAAAAATCCCAATAAAATTCAGTTTATTACAGTGGTGACAGATGTTCTATAGTCAATATTTCAAAAACTTTGTAATTTACATTGAAAATCAGTGTGATGAAAAATTGTCAGAAGATATAGAACAAGAGAGCTAAGCTCAAATATATGGACACGTCACAAGGTGTCTTTTTTTTATTCTGACACATAAAAAACGAATTTCTTGAAGTTCACAGAAATTTTTCAAATAAGTTAAAGTTACCCACTGAAAATTTCAAAGCATTTGGTCCAGTATTCGAAGAGAAAAGCGTATGTGAACTGACGTGTCCAACAAGTGATATCATATGGTGTTAACTTGTCGGTTCGGATGTTGTCATTCCTATATTTACGGTCATACACATTTGCAAAGAAGCTTTTGTTGTGCATGCATGGTAAATCATCCTCATTTTCTGCAGGATTGCGCAGGGACCTCAAAAACAACTTCATAACTGCTTTTTAAATATCCCAGCTCGTGTCTGTTGAAATCTATTTTGTAAATAAATATCTGGTGGAAATGAGTTTTATTTGAATTTGTTTCAGGTCTGAGCGCCAATTGGTCATAATATATATTCGTAACATCGCATGATAGAAATAGATGATAGATTAGATTGTGTGGTGTACTTGAAATTGTTGAATGTTAAACTCTGAAACTAGGCTATCCTACTGTGTTATAAATTATGATACCTTATTTCTCCAATCTAGATACAGTATCCTAAAATAGTTTTACGCACTGGTAGGCCTTCAGTCCAGTGATTCTCAAACTACGGTTTGAGAGCCGCATGCGGCTCTCAACAACCTTTCCTGCGGCTCTTGGTAATGCCTTGAAAATTAATTCTTTTTCAAAGAAAATTTTCAATTGAAAACTAATCATTGACTTGAAATTAAAATGTGGAAGTGTATTAGTCAGTCGAATGGATTCCCCCGTGTTTATTTGCTTAGCGTTGACTAATCTATACAAGATGCAATAGTGACGCAACTGTAAGCATTTTCGCGGCCACTCCGACACTTTTCACTTGGAAAGATTTTAAACATGACTGTAATCATTATTGGCTTGTTTTCGGGGATTTTCAGTTTTTGTCGCATTTCTGAATATTATGTATAAATCAAATAACTCAATGATTTTATTCATTTCTAGAGCATTTTAATTTTGTTCCAGTAATCAAAAATAGTCCCGAAATATTTGGCGATCATCTTAAGCAGCTACTGCACATTGCATCCTCCACGATTACGACCCGCTTTGACAAACTCATTAGAAATCAAAGCCAAATTAAATGGCTATTAGTCTAGGGTGGACAAAATCGAATTTTTTTTTCGAATCGAATAATTTGATATTTATTAAATTGATAATTGAGTTTCTCATGCTTTTCTATGCTGTTCGTATTATTTTAGCATTAGATAGATAAACCTAGTGAACTTACGATTGTGTGAATCCTGAATGTTGATTTAAAATAGCAATTAAATAAATTGGCAATAAAGGCATTTCTAGGCCTTTGTGCCTAATAGAGGGTCAGACGCTAATTATACCTAATTCCTTCAAGTTTTAAAAAAAATTTTTTCAACAAAACAACACCGCGATGGTTATTATATCTATAATACTTACTGAGTAACGCTCAATATTCTTTAAGGAATTTGCAAAACAGCACTTCACCTAATGATTTTGATTATGCCATGCCTTGATGCTTAATTATTACTGCCCAAATGCTTCAAAATTTAACAATTGTAATCATTTTCAATGATAATAGACGCAACAAGTCATGACCGAATCAGTGTGCATTGTTACAACAAAATTCTCGATTGATATTACGTTCTAACTTTTGGCTTAACGGCCATGCATGACGGAGTAAAATGTTTACATATTCGGAACATTACTTGGCTAAGGACGGAAGGAATCACTAAAGAGCTAATACAAAGTGCTTTAAAGGGAGTAGGACGTGGCATTTCGTATCTGGTTACAACGTAATGAATGTATTTCATATAAGTAGCTCATACCAATATTTGGAAAAACTTTTGGTCATTTTTAAATCCATGCTATTTATATAACTAGAGTTTTCTAACGACCTAAAATCATTTTAACATTTGATTTTAATCAACTTTATGTTCGGTAATGCAAGAAATGGCTAATGACATGTCACCAAGCATGCGGAGTTTAAAACCTGGGAAATTTATTTTAAATACCTAATCTGGTTTGACGTTTCTAAATTTACATAACGGTCGTTACGTTTTTTTGCAAAATATGGAATTGAAACGTTACGTTAGATGCAAAGATAAACATATAGCACCATAACGCAATAAAACGACTTTTCAAATTTGTCTTTTTTTCTGATAGCGAGCGCTGTTTACAAAGCTCGCACAATTCACGATTGAGTTGGAGACGCGCGAGTTCGGTGTCCAAGCAGAGCGGCGCCGGTCACGTGGTACCGGATATTCGAATACATATAAAAATGTCATTCAAAAATTTTATGATACAAATATTTTGCCCAGCCTTAGTTGTTACGTGTGTTGTTGTTACGATGACTAAGTATTTTAAATACGCGCTTAAGGTTTGTTGTTATTTTACCTTGCGTTGTTTGTGTGCGGCTCTTCATAACTTTGAGGTTTGAAATGCGGCTCTGGGACTAAAAAAGTTTGAGAACCACTGCTTCAGTCTGTCAGTAGATCATTATGTCTGCCAAAATGCAGAAATGCGATAACTCTAGAATTTGCTTTTTGTGCACACGAACTATACCGTATTTAGCTCATATCTGTACCATATGTGCCCCCATCAAACTTCCATTCATTGCATGTCAACCATGCAGATACCGTATTTCGTTTCTAATTGATAACAAGCTTTATTCGAAAACTGCTTCGTGTGATAGGTACAGGTACCGTATCCATTATTCAATGGTTACAGCTGAGGACTACACGCAGCACAAAATCGCGCTGAGGGAATACCGTGCAGTCCCACTCAAGCGTGTCTAGAGAACAGTGTAACATGACTGAACGAAAACAAAAAAAGGAAATCGAACTATACAGTATTCAGTTAACTATGATTTTTCATTCCGCATAGGTGCAGGGGTCAAAATGAATTGTTGATATATTTTTCAGTCGTCTCTGGCTGCTTGCCGTGTGCGCTCGGTCGCGTTCAAGCGTTGAGTCAAATCGATCTAGGCCATTTCAGCATTTGTTTTTCCGATTTTTCCACAAATATTTTTCGTTTCAGTCGTAAAGTACGTATATTGTATTATATTACAGTATTAGTCAAGTTGAATTGACTTTTCGTGTACATTGAATGAATGAAACTGTCCAGTGTTACAATATATTCAAATATTGGTCCAAGACCTGAAGACTCAAACCGGAATTTCGCATTGAATTACGTTAAGTATTCAGGAGAAAGGTGACCAAACGGAATACTGGAATACAGGAAAATATATTTCTCTTATTATGATAAAATCTTCAAGGAAGCAAAATGTCCTTTTCACCTGAAGAAATCCACAAAAAGACTGAGAATATCCATAAGGTGTTTTTTTATTTTATTTTTGTATGAAATCTGGAAATACATATATATGTATATTAAGACATTGTAAGATATACAATAAAACAAGCTAGAATTTTACTTTCCCACCCATATAATGGGACATTCAGATTCCTATGTGTGTTAAAAAATTCCTTTACCTGTAAATGTGGGGTCTCATGTAGTTTCGTACCTAACATACTTCTAGTGGGCGTAACATGACAATTTTTTCACGTATCAATCCTAACCCCCACCTGACTACACCATTCAAAAATTACATCATTACGACGTCACAGTGACGTAATAGAACCCTTCAACCTATATGAACTGCCATCCAAGACGCGCAAACGAGCACCCGAAATCGAACAGTTATTTTTCTCGTCGCAACGATTCCAATAGGAGAGAGATCGATAACGTCAGTCAGTTCTTCATCGTCGGCGCCGATGCCATTTCGGGCGATCGTACGTATATTTGGCAAGCTCTATGACGTGATTGTGATGTCGTAGTGACGTAATTTTTGGTTGGCGTAGTCAGATGGGGGTTAGGATTGACATATCAAAAAAATGTTATGCTACGCCCACTAGAAGTACGTTAGGTACGAAACTACACGAGACCCTAAATGTGATGTCAGTCTATAATTTTATTATATGATTAATTTTTGCATTAGCTAAAATATTACTCAATTTTAAAATTTGAAAAAAATATTGCTTATTAGACTATATCTTGATCAAGAATCTTTATCTTCTATAAAATATATATTATATTATCTTTGGAATATCAAAATTGAACAGTGTGAGATTTATCATGAGTGAAATGAAAAATTCAATTGGTATTTATAATATTTTGATTATTGGCATTACCAGTTAGGCTTACACAACATTGTTAAAAGTAGATAGCTTGCATCCATATGCAGAATTATTGCTTTAAATAATTCTATAATTTCAAAATGAAAATTTTTTTTTTTTCTCTTTCTTGAAAGTTTATATATTACACCATATTTCGGAAACTACTAAAAAAAATATAGAAACATAAAACGGAAACAAACACTAGTAATATTGTTTTTCTAGTTATTCTTCCTGTTATACATAATTCATCTATTCGATTTTGATTCCCATGAAGATCCGTTAAATAATGCATTATAGATTAGATAGTTTTACATAGCCAATTGCTGTAGAACAATAAATATTTATGGTGTTGTCAAATATTCTTTTGAGTTTGGATAGGATTTTCATATTTATTCTGGGGGAGAAAAAAGCCGATAAGACGGTTTAATCATAATATGGCACCACGACCTTTTGTCCGGTGACAAGTCCATGTCGGGTATAACTTAGCCAGTTATTTGTTATCGGAAGCATGGACTTGGTGGTGGAAGAAGGCGTGACCGACCGACCATCGGTCACATGAACCTATTCCTAGCGCTTAGCACGATGCGCCACATCGTCGATTTGAAATCGTTCATTTGTCTTTAAGTCATACAACGTTTTATACACTTTCAATCCGAACAAGGCCTTGTACAAGCATCTATTGCTAGGCTGCAAGCTACTATATTTTGGAAAGACTATCATTGCCTACCCAGTGCATTATCCTTTTGGTGACGAGGTATTTGAACCTGAAATTTTTAATCTGTGATCGCAACATGAGTCGAACGCTTCAACCATTGGCTGTCGCTACCAAAAGGTCTATCTGAATAAACTGGGATTCAAACAAAATTAGTTGACACAATTTGAAATAATTTTCGGCTTTCTTTATTATGTGTTTGTAGTAACTTATAGTAGTTGAAAATACTCAAACTAACTCTTAGTTGAAATGTGCTATTGCCAATGGACCTTATGTTAACTGTTCTTTGACTCTGTTGTAAGGATGTCAGAGGAATATAGCAAAAAGTATTCTTTTTGATGCAATTCATTTTATTTATTGTATGTTTCGGTTCAAACCCTTATAAATGGGCTAGCTAGACAACAAAATCATAATAGATTGCTTTCTAAAATTCAGCTCAGTAATTATTTTACTATTTCAGTTGAGGAAAGATAAAATAAGATCGACTTCTGGCTTCTGCCTTTTATGCCAATTTCAGTATCTGAAGCAAGGTGTTGACTTGAATATTTTTATTTTGTTCTGTTTTTAGACAATCTCCGAGCAATACAATCCAACCTTAAAGAATTTTCTATTAGCTGGAAGACAATATGAAAAAGCATTATCAAGTACGTATATATACAATTTATTTATTCATACATTTTTAGACACCAGTGTACATAGGGACCATTGTAATAAACCGTTGTTCTTGTATTTGAGATTGCTCGAATTATTGGCTATTATTTTCATTTTTAAATTTTGTCTGTGGCGTACATGGCCTAATATTTATACTAAAATTTTGCTTTTATTTCTATATTTCAATTCATATAGAAAACTTTTATATGACATTTTTACCTATTATGTCCCTATATTTGGACAATGCTATCATGTTTTAAAAAGTATATCCAGGTTGGCAAATTAGCGAAATAATAAATTTGAAAATGCAATCCCTAATTAAAATTTCTGTAAAATTGTATTACATATTTCCAAAAGTCTAATAGTGAGTCTCGTCATTTTGTGATGTAAGCTGTATGATGTCAGATTTTACAGACTTATCTATTTACCATCAGTGTTTACCAGATGTCAAGTACTTGAAGTGGTTGATAGGCACCTGTAAACTGTAGGGCAACCTAATTATTGTCAAACCGGACGGCTAATTCTTAGATCTAATTGTATATGGCTAATGAACAATGTAGTTTAGTTTCAATTACACAATGATATTCAATTATTAACACTATATCGCCTCAGTTGAACAAAATTAACATGTCATATTTTAACAATTTGAGAAAATCGCATTTTAATAATAGTTTTGTTCTATTATCCAAACCTAAGAATAGACATTCGGCACTATCTAAAATAGAACCTAAAACTGGTACAGCTTTAAACCCAGACCAAAAGATGATGTCCATAATGACATAAGAAGTACCAAGTGCAATAGGTTATTTCTACTTGGTTTCAGTAGCTTATGGTGATTCAGTGGTTGGTTGCTCAGAGATGCGTCTCATTCATTCATGAGTGAGGGGGAGTGACCTCGCCTTGAGCAATTCTCCTAAAAATGGAAAGAAAGAAAAATGAGCCAAAATATTCGATACATTTTCAGATCAGTAAAGTCGCATTGCGATAAAATACTTATCTAGTATTTTTTTTTTTTCAAATTCTTCGTTGCACTGCATTGCATTAGATATTTTTCATGTAACTCCTATTTTGCTCATTTTTGTTCCAAGGAACTCATTTTTAATTTTTACATGTTTCATGCTTTAGATGTATCCATTGCATCAAGGCAATACTTTGATACAATGGCAAAGTTGGGTTCAGTGGCCTCTGACAATGAAAGTTCTAAAGATCTATGTAAGCATATTTTCTTGTATTGAATTAGATTTTCACTCATTTATAATCCTGAACTTGCGATCGACACTAATCTATGTTTTGATACACTGCAGGTAAAAATTGAACAGTTATCGGTTAAATTCAGTGATGTAAAAAAATTCTGTTTTTAAAAATGAAATTCAAAAATATAGATTTTCTTTTGACAATTTTATCTAAATTTTGCATTTTTTAAGCTGAAACTTTTTTGAATTCTTGCTCAAAAATAACCCTTTTAAATTTTTTAACGTGCCAGCTACACTATCTGATCAACTTCTGATTGTAAAATATTAAATTTTCGGATACTTTTGAAATTGGTTAAATTTGATGTTGTCAAAAATGTTAATTCTTAATTCTAGGAATAATTTTGAATATTTTTATTTGAAACTTTATTATAATGAGCATTTGACAGGCAACTACATTGAGAAAAAATGAATATTAATCAAAACTATATTCATCTCAAACATTCTTCATTTTCAAATTTGGCCTATTTTAGAATGTAATCATTATTCCTCATTTTAAATATATTTCAGAATGTAGCCTACATGAAATAGTAAATTATTTTCGGAAGCTGAAATTGATCATATTTATGATAGTTTGGTGGTATAATGTGAATTAAAATTGATTCTTTGGAACGCCAAGTTTGAAAATTGGTGCACCAAGTTTGGAAGTTGAAATTGACCATACTTATGATAGACTGGTTCATTGGAACACAAGGTTTGAAAATTGGTGCATCTGCAGAAATTGAGTATGGTACATGTTGTCTGATGCATCATAAAGACCTTGTAATGTTTACCTTATGTTAGGCAACTTCTGTAAATGATTAACATAAATGTATTGAAAACATCCTACATTCCACAGTTCTGGCAAATCATCAACAGAAAATCACACATGATCTCATTTATTTTGGGAAAGAAAAAACGAATGCATTATAGATGGGCACTTTCACTTTATTATCAATAAATAAATATTATCTCTCATGGTTATTGTCAGTTTTCAATATTTATCATTGGGTCATTGGTATTTGTATATGAGATTAGAAAATTGAAACTACCAAAAGGGTAAATTTTAAAACTGAAAGATTTCACACCAATACTAATTAAAAGTGATTTCTGTAAATGATGGTATTACGTATTATCACTTGATGTGTGTATAGTCAAAATGGGGGTTTGATAAATGAATTAGGTGTATTTGATTAAATTATGTTAGTATTTTAGATCCCATGTATGTTTTAATCTTTATTGCAACAAATTCCATCTTCATCCGATATTCTTATTATATTTTGTACTTTTAGATACTTTGTTGACTTTGTTCCCTTGTCTGTTTTAATCTCTATATCTGGGAAATCGTTATTGCAATAAATTTTATCTTCATCTGATATTCCTATATTATGTTTTGCATTCTATATACTTTTTTGACAATTTTTGAAGAGCGATTTCTCAAAAATTGGCCAATTATACAGGAATGACCAAAATTTTTGATTATCTTTCCCAAATATCAAATCCTAGAATTTAATAAATTGATTCGAATTTTTGGACATGCTGATTAGTTTTGTAGTGATGACACATATTCTATATTCATAGGATTTATATAAGAAGTCTCAAAGAGTATAGGATTGAGATTTTTACTTGTATACTTGTCCTCACAATCAGGAATTTAATTGCCTTCTATGGAAGTATATAAGTACAGAATAATATCATTTAATTTTTTCAATACAGGTGAAAGTACAAGACAAATTTCTGATACTCTGAGGCAAACGCAACTTAATTTTGATGAAACGGTAAGTTAGCGTTATCTAATACCTAACCTACCTAATAAACTAGATTACTGTTGCTGGATAATTTTATGTCAATTTAAAATCCTTTGTGGTCTTGGCTTGATTTAATTTAATGTGCCAAACGTCGTTACGCGAGTGTCTGTGCCCCTATATAATTTTATTAGTCTGAGTATCTCTTGGTATATCTGTAACATTCCGTCAACTTCTGTCTCATTGCCTCAGAGAGAGTATAAATCACCCCGCTTTGAGTAAATTTTTTGAAAAAATATGTTACATGCCAGTAACTTGCCAGAAACATGCCAGAAATTTTTTATCGACCGTTGAGTTCTTTTAATCTTGATTTTGAAGCATTTTAGAGACCATAAAATATTCATACAACGCATTAATCTACTATAATCCATGAACTTGAGGTGTAAATCAACCCCTTATCTGATTAAGCAAAATTGGTTTCGTGGCAATATCTTACGTGTACATGTATCGGGGTATTTTTTAATAAAATTGTGTTTGTATATAATAGGCTAGTCTATGAGGTTTCAAGTTTAGTATAACTCTGTATTCTGGTTTTTCCTGGATTAACTTCTGTTGATTCCAACCTAATTAAAGTACAGAACAGGTATGGCAAACAGGTAATCTAAAAATCCTAATATTAATTCATATCCGCACTTCACTATAATCTAAATAATCTGGATTCGATTGTCCTTGGAAGGCTCATTCATCACATTATTTTGATTTGGAATATCCTATCAAATATTTCAATTCTAAATGTGTTTGGGAATATATAATCTCTGAAAATTTTTCTTTTAGTTATGGTTTTGTGCCATATTTTGACAAATACCAGACACGTGGCCTTATTAAAAAAAATTATTGGTTGTTTATTTTTAGTTCAGTCATACTTTTAGTTTATAATTGATAAATGCCTGAGGACACATACCTAATCAGGTTTAACAGCTGTTGGTTGAACTTGACCTTGACAAGGTCATCCAGTATCATTGATAGAATGATTGAACAATGGTTTTCATAATCGGAGCATGGAAAGTTTTTATTACGACATAATATGCCTTTCGCTCTGAACAAAGCCTACAGGGTTTTATGGTCAAAATTAATTTTAAATTTTTTTTTTTCAAAATTAAATTTTCAAAATTGAATTTTTTTTTCAAAATTAAAATAAACAAACATTTTACTGTATCATACATTCATACAAAGGAATTTGTCATAGCTTGAACACTTTTTAGACCATCAAGACTTTTTCAGTCCTCCAGCCAGACCCGCTTGTTAATTTCAGACCCCCCCTATCTGGCCACACATCTGAGGGCTTGTTCTAATATTTCCAATATTTCTCCAATATTCTATTCTAATAAAATATTGTTTTTATTTCTTCTAGGTGAAATTTTTGGGTTCGGAAGTTATATATCCATTGGAAAACAAGTTGGAAAATGACATGAAGTATATGCAAAACCTACAGAAGAAATATCTTAACGACTATAGGTTAAGGACAGAGGTACGTTATATTACTGGGATCAAAGCCGCCATAGTTTGTAGAAAGATCTTGTCAAATCAATTGGGGTACTCCTGTAGGGTGTGTACCAGGTTAGGGTTAGGCCATAATTTTCTTCCGATTTTCTTAATTTAGTTCTATTACGAGTTCGCAGATTGTCTGTGTTAGCCAATTGAATTTACACCCTGCCCATAGGTTTCAGTCCCTTCACACAACTCGATGTAAAGTAGGCCAACAAATTTAGCTACCTCCATATTGGTACACACTTTTCTGGAGCGCCCAAATTGGTGCTCTTATTTTGTTGCTGTAATTTTGTATTATCTGAATTCTTAATTTCTGAACAATAATATTTTTAAATAACCCTAACCGGAGATTGCTATTTTACGATGAAAAATGGCGATTTTAGTATATTTCTGATAATATTTTCTAGGATCTTCAAAGGATAACACAAACCCACAGGAAAATGAAGCAAAAAAGTTTTAACGGAAAAAAATCTTACAAATATGACGAAAAAGAGAAAGAGGTATTGTGCCAAAATTTCTGTAAATTGAAAAGTTACACAATACAATATTCTCATTTTCAAATGCTGCCTTCTTTTCTAATTCCTCAAATTATTGCCTCATAGAAAGGTTCTTTATGAGGGAGTCTTCTATAGCAAATGTATTATGATTCTAATTGATGTTTTATTGTCTATATCAGGCTTTTGAATTATTTTTGTTTTTGTAATTTACTCGATATAGTCAATCATGATATAATTTAAAAATCTTATGTCTTTGTTATGGACAAGGTTGCGAGACATTGTCTATTAAAAACAGTCTTGCGATTATGCAAACTATTCAGAACTGATTTTTACTCGTTGAGTCGAAAACTTGTAAACTGCCCTATTTTACATCGCAATAAAGTCTTTCTGTAGTGTTTGTTCAAGGTTCTCTGTTTTCTATCTTTTGTTCAACCATTGTTACCAAACAATTGAACGAATTCAATAGTCGGTTAAGTGTTAAAGAGTTTACTTAGTTTGACTTTGGAATAATCTGTTCTTATAGATTTATGGGTGTTTTGTCTTCCTATCTTGCTGTAGATATTGTGTTTTAAAGTTTAACTGAACCAAGTGAATATACCCCCTGTTCATAGGCTTCAGTCCCTTTACACAACTTGATGTAAAGTATGCGAACATAATTAGTTACCTTCATATTGGTACACATACTTCTGGACCGCCCATAATTGTACCTAGGGTTGGACAAAATCTACTATTTCAAATACATCCTGAAATTTTTTTTTTTACATGGAATATTGGATATATTCCTAATCAGGCCGGTTCAACAAAGATAACACAAAAGATGACTTAAATTTAATTGGTGTAAATTTGAAAAAACCAGGATATGCAAACTTCCAAGTGTAACTGTTCTAATTATTACTAGAATGAGGGATTCAAAATACTGAATACAAAAAAAATATATAAAACTTGGATTCAAATATTTGATTCATCCAATCAAAGATATTTTTTGACCGACATAAGCAAATTTTAATAAAAGATTTGAGTATTGTTACATTTGGTGTTTCAAAAATTTAGCATCCAAATTACTGATTTATACGGTATACCTATGAAGTGCACATAATATGAAATCCAATCAAATTCCATGGTGTATGTATATGATTGATCATTGGCTTGCAACGCACCTCATTAGCACTCAGATGCCAATCTCCTAGTGTTTGTAAAAATCGAATTCACTCAACTCCTCAATGTTAAATAAGTTCTATTTTAAAATAAAAATATGATGGATATGGTAATATGAATAATATATATTGCCATAATAACAATGCTCAATACTTGTAACGATTTTTATGGACACCCTTTGCTTAATACTAAATTATATTACATACCGGTCACATTTGATGTCCAGATATTAATATTTACGATGAGCATTCTACTGCACCTTTGTGTATTCACCACCACACCCATTTAACACAAATATGCAGGCAAATCATTTCAACAAAGTTTATTTTAAACACTGTTCGTTTATGACAGGCTTGGTGGATATCTGTGACAGTTACATTACGCATGTGCTGTTTATTATGGATAAATAGATCACTTATTTGCGCCATAGAATCTTTATTTGCAAAGCATTTTAGTTTTATTGTATTTAAAAGTATTGTGAAGTGAATATACATATTTTAAATTTAAGCATAAATCAGCAAGCACCTAACCTAGACTTGCTATTGCTTAGATTCTTTCTAGATTTTTCCTTAAATTGTTCATAAATCTCTCTTTTTGAGTACATAGGTTATGGTTTTATTACACAAGAAAGGTTTTCTAATCATGGATTCATCTTTTATCATTTTTTTTTTTTTTCAGAAATAATGAAACAGATTCAATAAAGCTGTATTTTTTTCTTTTTTTTTACTAAAAGTATTTACGGATTTGTGTGTTAGTGAATACCAATTGATGTTATGGAAGCATCACATTAAAAACAATGGCATTTGTGTTATTGTTATTCTTTACTGAAATACTCCCAAATATTTTAATTTTATTTATATATACTCCAGAGCCTGTCATTCAGATCTGTGATATCCATAAATATATCATATCATGATTCAGTGACAAGGGCTCTCAACATTTCGAGAGTACTTTAATGTTCAAGTCAAAACTGGTTATACCCTCTTGACAGATTTTATACTGGATTACGGGGTCGGATAATAATTTAAATCCAGGATGTTAATTTTTTTAAACTTCTATGTATACGATTATTGTAATAGGTTTAATATGTAAATCTCTAAAATACAAATTTTCAAAAAATGTAGATTGTTATTCCATTTGAACGAAATTTTTTTTGGTTAATTTAAAAATCGTTTTTTTGAATTTCTAAGTATCAAAGATAAATAAGACCTGAATATATGAAACTCTGCTGAGTTATCTAGCAATGCGTACAATATGTTATCAATATTAGTTTTCATACAGTATTCTGAATTTTGTAAATCGGATTGCTCATGCGATAATTGTCATTGTAAAATTGTGTTTTCTCATACTTGTAAAGGAGATATAGGCCAGGTATCCATCTCAGTTATTAAATGATAAACAAAACGACAACCAAGGCCATGCTTCGGCTTCTGATTTCAACATCTTATAGATTTTTCACTCCACATGAATAATAAATTATCGTTATAGAAATATCTGGTTGTAACTTGAAGTTTAGACAGCGTTTTTCTGATAAACAAGTACCATCGATTAGCGCCTTTCATTTAAGCTCATTTTAAAATCTCTTTACTTGTCTAATGTCTGACAGATAATGGAAGATTTTGCCAAGGTAATTTCTATCTAAATAATTGATGAGAATGTGAATTGGCTCATTAATTCGAAATCAAATGCTTTTGAATAAAATTTTGTGAATATCAGTTTTTTATAATAATGTAAACAGACAAATGGGATTGGTATTTTGTGGATAATTTCTTTTTAAACAATATTGCATACTCCTGTAGTGTGTGTACCAGGTTAGGGTTAGGCAATAATTCCATTCCGATTTTTCTTATTTTAATTCTATCACAAGTTCAAGTACTGTCTGTGTTAGCCAAGTGAATATACTCCCTGCCCATAGGTTCAGTCCCTTTATACAACTTAATGTAAAGTAGGCGAACAAAATTAGTTACCTCCATATTGGTACACATACTTCTGGAGCGCCGATTTCAAAATGTAAACACTGTGGATAGAAGTTCATAGAACACTGTATAATTGCGTTGGCATCGCATATTTCAGATCTCATGCCCATGATCTCTTCCAAGGTGGAATAACTTGGTTAGGCATTACCAGACGGGAAAGATACCGGCCCTCAAAAAATAGTTTGACTTGAGTATAAAAGTATAAAGTATAAAAAAAAATTTTGTCTAGAAAGAAATTAACAATTTATAATTTATTCAATTTAATAGGCACCGGAAAATCTTGAATAGAATTTCACCATGTTCTTATAGTATTTTACTCTGCATTATTGATGAGTTAGGTCTCAAATTATCTGTTGGTGTCTGAGATCTATGAGTTCTATTTTTAATTCTGTTTTATAGTTTGTTTTTATTGGTAAAATTAGACATGATTCTATAAGTGAATAACTTTGCCGTGCAATGTTATAAACTTATCTTAGTTTAATAACTTTCGAGTAGTGCTTTAGGGTTATATGGTAAAAATCACCCTGTAAATTGCCACCTCCATAGAGGACAAAACAAATTTTAGGGCAAATACAAATATTTTTTCATCGCTCCTTCAAATAAAATATTGGGTACTCCTGTAGTGTATGCATGTACCAGGTGAGGGAATAATTTTATTCAGATTTTCCTTATTTTAGTTCTATCACGAGTTTGGGAACTGTCTGGGTTAACCAAGTGAATATACCCCCTGCCCATAGGTTTTATTCCCTTTACACAACTTGATGTAAAGTAGGCAAACAAAATTAATTACCTCCATATTGATACACACAGCTGAAGCGCCAAATATTGTATAAATATATTTACCTTGGAATAGATTCGAATATTAGATTCTTTTTGGACATCTCTGAATCAATTATAGACAAGCTCAATTCTTTTCGCTCTACTATACTGGTACAGGTAATTTTTTCCAATGTGCCCTTTTTGACCAAATATATTTTTTCAGTTGGCAGAAACGGTTGCACATAAACAGAGGTCGTTTGAACAATTCCAACATGATCATTTGAAGAATGCTTTTATCGAAGAAAGAAGAAGATATTGTTTCTTCGTTGAACAAAATTGTGAACTTACTAAAAAGAAAATCATGTATCATCGAAAAGTAGGTGGTGGCTAGCTTGAAAAACTCTTGTAGTCACTAATCAGTTGATAATTTACTCAACAGATTGTGTACTGTACTATAATAATTGAGCAAATTAGTATATAAATTGCTTGTCTAAAAATTCTCCTGAAATGATTCTTCAGGAAAGACCATAATAATGAAAACCGCGGTATTAATTTTATCTCATCGTTATTGTCTGATCAGGGAAAGGTGAAAATGCAGATTAACAATTTTTTGTTATCGACCTGGTTGTGTGCTTCATTATTCGACAAGGCAAATTTGTGAAAATAGGAAATTTGGGCTAAGCTTGTGGTTATGTAAATATTTGTAAGGGCATAATTTTGTCTGGTTCATTTATTTCTATAGCTATATACCGTATTCACCAATCTCTGTTGGTTTTGAAAATATGTGACTTTTAAACATATTGCACATTATTTTGTATTCTTTTTTCAAACTAAAACATTGATATCTAAATAGTTTGATGACATGATTGTTGTGTGTGATGCTTTTACACTTGATCATCTCTAGATTAACTTTGCGGAATAAGACTTTTTGACACTCTGTTCACCTTGGGCAAATTTATTGCTTATTCTTCTCAATTTTTATTTTCCATTTATTCTTGTCTTTTCGATCATTCTATATAAATGTTTCAACTCCATTATCCTTATATATATTTTTATTTTAAGGCCTTGGAGTCGTTAACAAGTCTATTACCAAAGTGGGTGGAGTCATGCGCGGATGCTAAAATTCTTCCAGATCAAGCAGATTTGTTGCTAGGCAACATTAAATCTGACGATAATAATTCTATTTATTCTATTCCTGAACCACCGAGTGAGCCCGCTGCTCAGGTGAGAGAATCAGCACTTGCATTTTTGTTATGAAATGGAAATAGTTCGAATAGAATGTACTTTGTGAATTCAACTGTTTGTCAATTGAATTTTTTTCGAACCAAATTTATTATCATTTGGAAATAATTGAGAAATAGTTTCATTCAAAAAATTATCATTTTCAGCAAATAAAGTTTAATAGTGGGACTGAAATAACCTTTATTTAATTCCTGGAAACTCAAAAATATAAAACTAATCAAAATCATTTTGTTTTAACTTTCGTTTTGCTTAGTTAGTTTTTGGAAAAAAAAACTGCCTTTTTCTGCAATCAAGGCCTAATCGATCTTGAATTTTCGGTATTTAAAGATGGTTGATGCTGCTAGAAAGCTATTGCTTATTTTAACTTTCATAATCTTGTGGTAACCCTGAATTTCACTCAAATTTAGCTGTTTTATTTTAATTTATGGGAACATTTTAGTGTGACATATAGGAACACTTTTATTAGGTTTAATTAGTTTCATTTTCATATATTTGAGCGTTGAGGTTTTTTTTTTCTAGTATAATGGTGGATATGGAAATGTAATGCCGGGAAGAATGAATCCAACAATGAACAGTCATTTGCAAGGTAAAGAAATTTTGCTGATTAATAAATTTTTGTTCGTTTTTGAATTGCATTCGTTTTTTTGAGCCTGCTATTGAGAGACTCTTGGGGTGCAGGCACGTTTTTCCAAATAATTCTATTCATTTAGTTTTTAATTTAATTTTAATTTTAGCTAACTTTGTATATTTCTGATTTATTGTACATGGCAGGACTATTTGTTTTATTTTGCATCTTACACAGATGGTTACAATGCACCTTTGCCACAACCCGTCAACTCTACCGGTCATAATGTAATTCCAAGGGAAAACAGGTAAAGATGAATTTTTGAATTTACTTTTTGTTCTTGTGGTGTGCCTGTCTTTTTGCAGTCAAATGATTAGTTTTTGTTGTTTGATTGATAGAAAAATATAACAATAGCTGGTTAAACACCAAATATGGGAGCGGGAAGCTCAAAAACAAAATCAATCATTTTAGATAATAGTAATGCAAATCTAATGGTTAAATTTTATAAAAAATTCGTATTCTCATATATATTAAATTTTTTTCCAAAATACTTTATCCTTGTCAACAATTTGTTTTTTTCATATGAAAATTTACTTAACCTAATGGTTTTATTCATTACCCAAGCACCTATGCTGTCAATTCTGAAAAAAATGCACTTTTGTCGGAGTTGTTTTGATTTGTTCTAGTCAAAACCAATGCTTCAATGCTGAACTAATATTATCGCTCCATTTAATGACGTAAAAACGATATCAAGTTACGCTCGGTAACTTTATCTTGCCGCGACATCTTTATTGTGGTAAATTACAAGGCTATTACGTGGGATTTCAAATTAAATTATGATGTTCGGTGCAGGTAAGAGCCACACATTATTAAAGCCCTAAGGGCGCTAAATTGTGCTTGAACTTATTATAATGAGGGTTCAAGAGTTTTATAGATGCCAGATTTTAAGTAGTAATTAATTAATGCATTAAATTATGAAAATGAATCGTTGCTAGGGTTACGGATAAAAATAATGGTTTGCTCAGATGCATTCAAAATTGGTTACACTTAGTACAGGCAAAATAGTCGTTATAACACTACTGAGATTGGAAAATGAAAAATCAAACAAAACAACCTTCATCGGAGTTATTCCTGCAGCACCAGATTCAATTTCTATGTATTCACAATGATATAGTATATATATTTGATATACTAGATTCTTCATTTCATGGTTGAGCTATATGTTATTTTTTTCGTTTCGTTGTAAAGTCGCCTTTCAAGCATTTGAGATATGTTGGTCAATATACTTATGGAATACCTAACGAACTCTTGTCAACTATAGAATTCAAGTATTTAGGCAAAACAATGTTCAAGCATTTCTGCATTTCAATCTTTCAATCTTTAAAAAGTATACAATCATTTATATTGAATGTTGAACCTTGTTAAAACTTGATCAAATTTGGAACATTTAAAATCATGCTTTGACCGAGTGCACAATGATGACATAGAAATAGGGACAGATGATCAATCATGATTATGATAGTAGACTCTTGAGTTTAACATAGGTGGGAGTGTGGAACCTTAAATTCCTCCTGCCTAATTTGAAACTCTAATATCTCCCTCAATATGCATGAAAACTACCCTACATACTTTTGAAAACCAGTTGATTTATTAATTAAGGGAATTGAAATAAAACTGGCATCCATTATTGATATTTTGACTGTATAACAATTTTATCTAATGCTTGAAATCAGAATTTTTGCGAGCAATTTTTTGTCTACCATTTGTATTGCTTGGTATAAACGTTTCACAATCAATATATCTCATGTTTCGTGATAAGTAAAAATCTTAAATTGATTATGTCATTAAGTTAGGCAATTAATCTTACATGAAACGGCAAGTTCACGAACTATTAACTATTAATAAATCACTTATTAAAGAATATAATACTTATCGGTACATATCATCTTACCACAAGTTAAATTTTTCATTTCGTGGTGTTAATTATCTCCTGCTGAGTTCAAACGTTTTGTGGTATTTGTGTGGAATGGTTTATCCATATATAACTCCTGGAATAGTATTGTGGTTTCCTAGGGTTAAGTTTTAATTTGGTATCGTCTTCTTGAATGTCAAGTTTGACAAGTTTTTCGATAGCAATAAAGAATTATGTACTTGGGTGTTTTTATTATGCTGTATATCCATATTAGGCACCTAGTTATTATATAACTTTGTGTTGCCATCGCTTCAATGTAGAGTGTTAAAAAAGTAACACAACTTTTAAAGATTAAATTTTGCATTCATTTTTTAACACTTTGTAGTATGATATTTCTTCCTCTTTAATTTATATGTCATAAATTGAGTGGCCAGAAAAATTTCACTCCTTTCATAGTAGATCACAACAATCTATTTACACACTAATATCACAATTATTTTATATATATATTATAGTATATGACCGAACTTCTCAAAATGTCCTGCTTGGTTTTAAATATTTGTCGTCTAATCACGCTGACAAGTCATATCTTACGAAATTGCTTCAAGCTAATTAAATTTATGGATAATTTAATTGAGATTAATTTCAGTGGCCTATGCCAGTTTGTGAAATATATTAATAAATAGTGTTTACTTTAGTGATTTTACTATCAAATCTTTTACTGTCATCACCGGAACTAATTTTCGTCTTGATTTTAAGCTATATTTTTCTATCAACTCACTATGAGCTATACTTCAATATTATCACTGTCTTCTTTTTATCTTCAGGAAAAGAGTTGTTGCTGTTTTCAGTCATTCAGTTCCTGGAAATCCCACCCAACTAGGTTTTGAAAAGGTGAGATTAATATATTGGATTTATTATATAATATTATTAATACAGGACGGACACAAGTGCTGCGCTTTGTCAATTCTCACTAGTGTTTTTTCAAACAAATTTATATTCAGTTTTCAAATCGGAGCATAGAAATTTGCCATTTTTAATCTTTTAGGAATATTTTAGTATTTTATCATTTTGTTCAGCTATTATGTATAGATATATCTTATTGTTATCAATTAAATTTAATGTCAAAACCTGATATTAATTGTTTTGTTACAGTGTGTACAGCACTGAAAGTCAATTTTTCAATATTGATATTTTGAATACAGATTGAGCACAACCGTCCCTCCAAATATAGTAGCCACTGAATAACCTTTTGTTATTCTAAATGAAATTATTAGTTTCATTGTACCTTGTTATGACTACAAATAATATGATAATATAATTGAATTCTCAAATAAAACATTATGGAATCACTCATTTATCATTTTTAACCGGAATCTCTCACTTTTTGAAATAAATATGTCTGTAGCTCAGATTTTGAATGCTTTGTTCGAATCTCATTCATGGTATATTTTGTTTCTATCGAAAGTTGCTTCACATTCGAATATTATATATGATTCTGTTGCAGTGCACCACGACTCTTATTGTAAGATTCCTATGCACTTGTTGTAATATAATTAAATCTTGCCAACAATGAACTTATATTTTATTGATAAAATTTTATTAGCCTATCCTTTATTCTGTCAGTTTGCTTACATATAAAGTACCGTAATTTGTTATGTAGAATATTTTATTTTTTCATACCGACCATGGTAAGATACGGCCGGCCATGTCTTCCCCGACCACCAAGGTATTGAATGTGGAAGAATATTGTTCGCCATTTACATACCCAACTTGAACGGATATCTGGTTGTGATTTCCTATTTTATCAAGATGTATTATTGTAAGCATACCTCTCTTCAGATCTACCGGGATGTACCGGTAGTCATATTAAGTGCATAGACCTTATTCCCATATTCTTTGACAGGGTGATGAAATTATATTGATGATACCGATGCCCAGAGACGGATGGCATTATGGGGAAAATGATAGAACTAAACAGTAAGTATTACCTCGTCTTGTATTGTTTTATATCATACAACTCATTCTACGATGATTGAAAAAATTTTGGTGCATCGCATACATTCAGTATTTGGATTGTTTCATTATGTATAAACTTTCAGTAGCTTATGAAATTCCACAACTTTTCTCGGGGATAAGTGGGTTTGTGTGACTTTACTTTGAGGAAATTATTTTGAAAAACAATTTTTCATTGAAAAACTAATCAACCGTATGTTATTACTGGGTGTGGTAGGATGGGACATTTTAGGCTTAACCAGGAGATTGCCCATGAAAAACCAAGTAAAAGACATATCTTTGTAGATCACACATTCAAAGTTGAGAGAAATGCTCCTATATATCATATTAAGACATGAATTACCAAAAATAGCCACTGAAATATCAGAAAAATCCCGGACTTCAAAAGAATTTTTTGTTTTTGTTTTTAAATAATAAAATTCGAAAAAAAATTTTTTTTTTTCTGAAAATTGACATAACCCAATGTGAGTCCTGACCACCATACTACTGTCCTAGCCATAAATTTGAGCCACGGTTCAGCAACTTTCTTACTTTTTTTCCTACAGACGTGGATGGTTTCCTTTCTCCTACACAAGGTTGAAAGAACAACCCAGTGCATTGGAGAAACCTCAGGAGTGAGTACAATATTTAGATTCAAACCTTTTGCAAAATACATTCCAGGGTCTATGTATAACATGGACATAAATGTGTACATAATGGACAGTGTTGGCAAATGGTGCAGATTCCGAAATAAAATGGTTCAATGAAATTGTATTGTAGACCAATTTCATCGCTCATGTCATTGCTTTATAGATTTTGAACATTGTCTTGTTATAGGACTGATTTATCTCCTCAAAATATATTAAAATTCAAAATCCAAGTTTAGAAGATTAGCACAAATAAAAATATTAAATTTGTCAAATTTTAAATATGAATTCATATTTATCCATATATTAGCAGACATTCAATCGACCGACTAAATTCCAAACTTTTATGGAATTCAATCATATTTTAATCATTACTAGTGTAAATGTTTTCAGCCTTGCTATTACTTAATCAAATTTGATACAGCTTTTTATCCAAAAATGCACACAGCACTTTCTTTCAACGCTGTCTCACCACAACTGTACCTATCTATTTCTGTGCTCTGCTTTATATAGCTTTCCCCAGGTAGTCTGGATTATTTGTTTTGTAATTTAATCTCTTTTCTCCTTTTTATAGAATATTTGCTTACTTAGTGGTACATTGTCTCTTATGAGTATTGATTCCCAATTATAGAGTCTACCAGGTTTGGCCAATAGTAGACTGAAACAGAATCTGGTTTAATTAACCCAGTTTTTATTTGTCCAGATATTGGCCAAGTGTGATAAAGTGTGGGTTCTATTTGTGCTACATTCTCTGGTTCATGAATTGAATATTTTTAATAATATCCCATTGTGTTAATGTTTTGTTAGGGTGTTAATGAAATGTAGGATTTATACAGTTCCAAACGGAACAATTATCTCTTATCATACTTGATACGCTTGTTCTATTTGAGGTTTTAAATTTTTAAATTACATCACATTTCCCAGACCCTGGTTTTAAACAGTTCCCAACGGAACAATTATCTCATATCATACTTGATACACTTGTTCTATTTGTTTTTTAAATTTTTAAATTACATTACATTTCCCAGACCCTGGTATGTTCAACTACTTCGATTTGTAGGAATTTATGCCCTAAGTTAGTGACGGTGTTTAATTAATAGTAGAAAAACTTTTGCAATATTTCAATTGATGCAGTTAACTTTTGCGCCTGGTATGAGTTCAGCATTTCTGCATATTACTTTTAAATAGTAAATCCTGTCTTCTAACTTGTTTGCTTCAATGAAATTATCTGATTTAAACAATTTGTTTAATACAATAATATATATTGAGTATTGTGATAACGATATTCAATGTACGTCCTAATTCTTTTACAGGCCAGTTGTCGGACACATGCCTCTTCCACCAGCTGATTATAATGAGCCTTCAGTTCAACAGGTTAGCACTCAAATTCTCATACAATGTTAAAAAAAACTTTTGATACCTGATCCTGTTTGTCTAGAACAGGGGTTCTCAACCTCTTTTTCTGTCAAGTACCCCCCCGAGTCACGAAACAATCAACCCGAACCTTCGGTAATTAGACGCCGAACAAAGTTGTGATATATTGTTATTGATAACGATTTGTTGAAACAACAATTTATTGACCAGATGTAACTAAATTAATTCTTAGTGTTGATATTATTGCCCTTGCCTAACTAATGAATTCTTGAAATCTCTCCCAAGTTTTAGTAGGCATAATCACTTTCTCCTATGCCCGCAGCTCGCTGTCTTTTGATATTTCACAGTTTGTACGCAAAGCCTTGAATTTCACATTGTTGCATCACAATCATAAAAACGCAACATCAGGGAAAATCTATGTTTCAATTGGCATCTAGTTCAATCGACACGCATTTTCCCCTGGTACTAATAATGGATATTCAAAAACAGCAACACACAAAAACTCGACTGCCGTCCCAGGACCCCTGGAAATCTTCTCGTGAACCCCTGGAGGTTCGCGAACCCCACATTGAGAACCCCTAGTCTAGTGAAATGACTTGGGAAGAATATGTGACATTTTTCTCTTTTCATTCCTGTGTGGCTTGGGTCACAATTCATGCAAGGACACAAATTTAATAGACCAGTGGTTCTCACTCAGTGGGGCATTCCACAAAAGGGGTGGGGGAGGGGGCTTGAAGCTAATTGAAAATAAAAATATTTTTTTAGATTTGATCTTGCCTGCCTTATTTTGTATATTTATGTTCCGTCCAAGTATTTTCAACATGTCTTTTGAATACAACATACTTCTCCTTACTATCTGTTATTTGCAGTTTATTGTTAGCTAGTTAATTTTGAGATGGGGTGTGAGTGTGAGACTTGACAATAATCTAAAATGGGGGTGCTTGAGTGGGCTCGAGTTAGAGAACATGATTGACATTCGACAACATGATTTTGATTTGATATCAAAGCTCACACTTGCATTTTAGTTTGCATTTTTACTGATATTAAAAGACGATGTAATATGTTCAGTTCAGATCAAATTTGGTGTACTCGTTTAGATTTCTTTAATTATTCGAAAAGCTTGATAGATAAACTTAAAATAGATAATCATCTGAAATATCCGAAATATTTTAAATTTATTTTTTAGAATGGAAATGGATGGCCTGCCCCTCCTCAAGATCATGGGTAAGATTAATATCAATCATATTTCAAGAAAAATGGAAATTTGAGATACTCCATTTGTCAATTACCAATTTCATTATTTAATTTAAGTGTTCAAATATTTATCTCGGTATGTAGAGATTATATTTGGTCAATGTTTATTATTGATAAAAAATTTTGAAAAAATAAAAGTCAAGGAAGTAATGTTATATGCTTTGTCATAAAATTTGGCATGGAACTTTATTTAGCTCCACAAATTCCCGATGTTTTAAAACCAATTCAAGTAACTTTTGCAATCAGTATTTTACTGACAACTCACAACTTCGAATAAAAAATTTTTTTTTTTTATAATTCCCAACTACTATGTAAATGTCTATTAATTGTATGTACTTCCATATAATGTTAATTATAATTAATGTTATTAATAAATTATTTTTGAACATATGATTTTTCATGTCATCTTAAAAATGAAGATTTTCCAATTCATAAAATTGAGTTACGTCATTAAAATTAAAATGATGAAATGAAGTTATAAAATACTAGGGTACTGCAACAGAGGGAATAATAGTGATTGGTTGGTTTCTTCGCTTGTGATATCAGTTTATTTCAAATATGGCTGTTTGGGTTTCAACTTAACAGCTAGATTAGTTAGATATTTTAACGGGGTCTGTAGCTTTCCGGAACTTTGAAATCTTTTATACATTTTAAAACTATATTAAATTTTTTTTATATATTCCATCCCTATGCTTCAAAATTTAAAGTTCTATACTTTCAAATTCGAATTACAGCAGAAAATAAAGAATGTTCCTCATATAAACTGCTAATTGAAAGAAAATAGATTCTCCATTGGAAAAAATTTACCCTTGCGCTGTTACCTCAGTCCTTTTGATTTGAAAATATTTAAACGACGGAAAACAAATGAGAAGTTAATTCATTTTGAAAATTATGAAAATCAAAAGCTGTTCTTTCCTTGTTGCAGTACGCTTATAATTATGCATGAATATTATTCAAAACTAAATTTTTCATTTTTTAAATAAAAGTGCTCCGGACTCCTATCGACAGATGAAGGATCAAATGCTATCCGGGTGAATTATTCATGTAGTATTGCGGCGTAGGGTGGTGATTGGTAGCTTTGAATTTGGTGGGAATATCTGTATTGGAATGACGGATATTCTAGAAATTTCTCTCTCAATTTTAATTTCTAAAAAAAAAATTTCATAATGGCCTAAAAGAACTCGCTCATCACTTGTTGAAACAGTGATTGTGACTTTGTCCATTTAAACTCTCTTAAGGCTATTTATTGGATTATATTTTCAAATGGTCATTATATTAATATTCTCTGGTTAATTTAGTTTTAAAATCATATTTTTTTTTTCATCAAGTTACGCTTTACTTGAAAACGTTTTTGATTTGAAACTTTGGTTTGGTGTGCAAAAAGGGTGACAAAAAAGTTGGCTTGCTGTCAAAATGACACTTATTCTAAAATACGCTTTTGACTGTGTTTCGGTGTTCATTTTAATCGTAACATTTTTCATTGGGTAGTAGGTGCCTAATTTAGTACAATAACCTTGCATGTTAATCAAGAAATAATCAAATTTCAAAATTTATAAAATCCACTAATATGGCTAATTCATGTTTTTAAATAAATTAATCTTTACATTTATAATAGCCGATGTTTTTTGATACTTAGTTTTGAGTTATTCATTAAGGTTTGAAGTGAATGTAATTATAATCACAAGTATTAATTCTATACAAATATAGAAATCAGGGACTAATTGAACATATTCCGTAATCCAGTTTTTTATAATTTACTGTGCAGTGTGAATAATTTTGTTTGTAAAATTTCATTTCGTAATTCTCAATAATTTGAAAACTAATTCTTGGTGCATCTTCATGGATGTTTAATCATTTTTGTCGATTAATTATTCAAATGATCCAAATTTTAATCTAATGACTTCCTTCAGTTTAAGGACTAATTGCCACAGCAACAATTGAAATTCTCAAGGCAAATAGAGTCCAGCAACACAGCTTGAATACCAACAAACCAAACTGATCATTTGCAATAGGAGACCTGGGGGGTTAAAGCGCTAGACATAACTACACTGCAGATTACACATCTTGGGTAACCAACCCCCCCCCCCCCCCCCCTCACCCAGGGCGAATCAATCAGGTGGGCAATGCTGTACGGGAAATATACAGGATTTTTCAAAAATACTAGCGTGTTAGATATCAGTGGTTCTCTGTGTAGGGCCTCGTTGGGAAGCGTTAAATAAAAGCAGTCAAATCACCCTTTTCATAACCCACCGTGGGGTGATAATTCTGAATTGTTTGTTGGTTACAAATTGAGTAGTTTGATTCCTGGTTGTTTGAAGTTTTCAGAATAATTAATTCTTCGTTTCTATCTCTCAGTCGTCCACCAGCAGGCAGGCAAAGAGGATACAACAACAACACTGGATACTCATACTAACTGTTATATTGCATGTTGGTACATTTTAATAAAGTAACTCTTGATACTTAAGTAGTGGTGACTCTGTGAGGAGGTGATAGAATGCTTGTTGTCAAACGTCTGCTCATGTAGTGAGATCTTTCATCTAAGTTATATATATCTTTTGATATTGTTGTCATATTCATGCATTTTCAAAGAAGTATCCTCTCGAAGGAATATTCTTTTCTTTAACTTCTCACTAAGGACTTTAAATGTCTCTCAGATTTGGTTATATTTTAATATCGTATCTTTATTTTATGGAGGTATGTTAATCAATTCTCATTTCCAACTCCACTTAAAATTTAGAGGTCACTCTCTCAGCCGGAATCTGCTGCACGCTTCATTGTCCATGTTTTCAATTCTTGTTCAGGTGGTGCTTTCTAATGTATCTGCCTCTCAAATTCTGAAAATATGAATTTCTGAAGTTCTTCTGTGAGATGATAGAATTTGGTTGAATGGTTGTTTTTATACTTTGTTCTGTAGTGGTGTGATTTTTGGTTGCGTAGTAAATGGTGTCAATTAAAAATTTTCAAAATTGCAAGGAGAATTTAATAATACTTTATGGACACCTTGTTTTATTCCTTTTTCTGAATATTGCTTGATGTGCACATTTTTGCGGTGTTCAGATTTTAAATATTTTGGCTTTTATTTGTTTGAAGTAGGTTGTGATTGGTTGTATATTTTTTAGATTGTAGACAAGTAGATGGAAACATAATTGTGTAATATAGAATGCTATTTGTAGATGTAGTTTCTCAGTCCGTATTAGTAGGCATTCACTCTAGAGCTTAAATTTCATTTTGCATGATTGGTTGCTACCTGTCAAATATTGTCATTGGAAAAATGTTATGATTTGATGCACCTAATAACAATATTTGACTGGATTTTAATCTTCAAAAAAAGATTTTAAACGTTTGTTTGTCACGTTTCTTTTTTTTAAAACTGTTTTTGAAAATTTTCAATTTAGGAATCCTTTTGCGAATGTACAACTTCGAAAAACAGAGAATGATCAGGATGAAAATGCGAATGATTTTTCAACTTTCAGATGAAGACTAACATGTCTAAACATGTATTATTTGTTGCATCCGAATTATTGTGCCTTTCAATATTTATTATCCCAATATCAACGATACAAAACTTTATCATCTACCGCCACAATTGCTTATGTTTATGTCTTTGTATGATACTATATTTTCGGTACTCCCGTAGCTTGTGTACCAGGTTAGGGTTAGGCCATAAGTTTATTCCGATTTTACTTATTTTAGTTCAATCACAAATTCAGTGACTGTCTATATTAGCCAAGTGAAGTTTCAGTCCCTTTACACAACTTGATGTAGAGTGGGCGAACGAAATTAGTTACCCTCATATCGGTACACACACTTCTGAACAAGGTCATTGCTATCATTTTTCTCTGCGCAGAAATAATATCAAATACAACACCAGACCAATGTACTCATACATGATTTGGTTTATATGGCTCGAACTTCCATCCCGCTTGTTAAGTTGTGCCTTGGTGACGTCATAAAGAAACAAAAAACCGCAACTACATCACTTCTATGTACAGAAGCTTCTTTAAACATTAAATGCAATTTGTCAGTTCAGATTTTCTCCGCAAAATTTGTAAATATATTGAAAATATTTGTTTGAATAAGACAGGATGTTGCTACAGGTCAAATCAAATAACTTGTACATTTATCAGTAGTAAAACAAGTTGTAAAACGTTGTATCTGAAAGTCACATTCTACTGATCGACATTAATAGACACATCTGTGTAGTTGCAAGTATTGATCATTTTAAATTCATCATAATGAAATGTTAAACTAAGTTTGAAATGTTGACATGCACCACATGCTTATTGACTTTTATTTATATATTATTTTTTTGAATTGTGGAATATAGTAGTACAAATGATGGTGGAAGCCTCCCAACAAAATATGATGGTTGGTTTTATTAAGGCAGTTACATAAATTGTGACATCACTCAGTAAAACAGAGTATTTGGAAGTTGTGACATCTCTCTTGCACAATATTAATAAATTCAGTTGCGTTGAGTTATAGCAGTTCTCAACCTTTTGTGGGCTTGAAAGTTGATTTAAGAAAGCTTGTTTTTTAAACCAAGTTTGAAATATTCACATGCGCTACACCTACATGCTTATTCACTTTTATTTATGTTTCATTTTTATTGTTTTAAAAAAATATTAGTACTAATGATGGCCAGGCTATGTCTCATATATGTACAAAATATGCCTCCATAAAGCATTAATTTACCAATTAATTCACTGTATTTATATATGTATATATTCTGTTAGATTCGGTATAAGGTACATGATATCACCATTGAGCAAATTTCCTGACGTATTACTGTTAATCACTTCTTGTGAAGGCTAAGAGCATTAGATTTGGGTATCAAGTATTTACCTGAATATTCTAGGTTAGCAATCCGTTATGAAATCTACGGATGATGTATTTGATTAATACATATTTTCCCAAATTAAAATTATGTGCCGAATATCTTTTATCGTTTTTTTTTTTTTTCTATCTCTATCGTACTTGAGAATGTTCCGGAATAACGTACTATCTGAATGAACATGACTTAGTTTTAACTGTGTTTTCTGATTGGTGGTGATTCATTTTTTTAATCTGTGACCAGCTCTTATTTCCTTTTTTCGTAATAAAGATTTGTGCTGGATCCTATTCAAGTGGTGCAATTAGGCAGATATTTTTCACAACTTCATTGCACAATAAAATCTTTTGAAATAAACTATAAGAATAGACTATATAGCTATCTATCTCTCTCTATCCATATAGCTCTATTTGAATAGTTGCAGAGCTGGTTCAAGTGTATTCCTATTGCTCTTTCAGAGCTTTTTTTGATATCATTAAACCGTAGTTTGTTCTGACTATGGGTGCTGGTTTGAAAACCATTGATTTTAACTTCAAAACTTGTCCAATATGTCAACAGTTAAGAATTTCCATTCATAAAAATCTTACTTTATTTTTACTATGAAAAATATTTTTTTGTGTTATTGTAAATATTGTAGCAATTCTGCTTTTTTTTGACAATTCAACTACTTCGATTTTAATCCTATTTTGTTTTAGCTTACTTTAAACGATACGTTTTTTGTAGTTTCTGTATTCAAACAATCTAATGGGAAAAACAGTTTTGTGAATTCTGGTTTAGATATTATGTGATTTATCTAAACACTTGCATTGTGTCTGCATCTCAGTTGTACTTATCTATCTTTTAAGTCTTCAAAACAAATGTATGGACTTATTAACGATGTAACATGAAGGAATGATAGAGTTTCAGTTGGATAATGTATATTATCAATGGATTCTACGTACATTTATTTACAAGGTCTGACAATGTTTTTTTGGTTATGTTTATATTTGTGGTTGATGGTTACAACACTCTGACTTTTATATCAATACCTGAGAATTGTTTATTCATGGTTGTTGGGTGAAAATTGTAACTTGGCAACAGGGTAGCTAAAAAAAACTGAAGAATAAATTTACTCAAAAAACCGAATTGCTACTTTTGAGAAAAATTTATGATACTGATAAGAAAAATTTATTCATCATTTGAACTTCTGTTTGTGTGTGATTGTTCCCAAAAGTTTCGGCAATCCAGGAGGCATTGGAAAAATTATGTTCCAAATGACCTGGGACTGGTTTATAGGTCACCCTGTATGATTTGCTATCACTATAGCATCCGTTACTCCCCTCGCCAAGAGTAATTATGAAATCCCTCAATCCTGACGGATTTATACTGGTTTGCTGGTTTTATTATTTGCTTTAAGTCTATAATATTTGATTGCAATTGTTTTCTTCATTTGTAAATACTTTAAATTCTAATCAAAAATGGTATTATTCTCCTCAACGTAGTAATATTATCGATTTTAAGGTTAGAAGCTTTGCAGAATATGGCGCGACTTCGCTTAACAGTAGATAGGGGCTATCACTGCAGGAGCATAAGTGTTCATACTTACAGGAGCATAATTCTTGTTCTAAGAATTTAATATTGCCAGATTATCCTTACAAAATATTTTGCTATGAAAATATAACGTTCGACGACGTGGCGCGTCGTGCTAAGCCAGTTGTTCTTAACTCTCTCTCGTGGCACATTTTCGTTGAGGAAAAATTCTGTGGCTCATTGACTTGTTCATGCAAGAGATAAACAACAAGAAAAGCAAAACTATTTACGCAAAAATAGGCACTTTCACTTTAATGATTAGAATGAAAATTACCCCTCTGTATTAAAAAAGTATCATCATTCATTGGTACTACAATCAAAATTTAACTTCAGTGACGCAGATGAAACTGAATTACTAATAACTCCAGCCATTTTTAATAGGTTTGTGGCCCACCTGAAAGTGTTGCTGTTGGACATGGCCCACTGGTTAGAGATCCGGTGTGCTAAACATAGAAAATACGCTTATTATCGCACCTCTGGCGGTGAGCATATGCAAGATGACTTCTGGCTGCAGTGGGGGTTTCACGTAACCGTTGGTCGGTTGTGGCTTCGTCCACCATCAAGTCCGTGGATCTAAAACAAATAAAAGGTCATCTATTCACATGCCCGGCATGATCTGGTAAGTGGGCGGAGGGTCGTGGCTCGCCATATGATTAGGTCGTTTATCCCTTTCCCACGATAAATATAAAAATCATATCCCAGTGATATCAGGTGAAGATTTATACAATATTGAACAGGATGTGGAATGAATTTTAAGTATATACATAAAAGATGGGCAACAGCTTCGTGCATATGTGATTAGCGATTCTCACTAGTTTTAAAAGTTCTCCATGTCGACCAGCATTTTAATTGGAGATGCGGTTTGGGAAAAGAATGTCCATCTGTTTTTCACTGATTTTTTTCTCTGATTTATAATCAGAGTAGCCAGGGTACGATAATTGGTGTGGGAGCTCTTAGCTTAGTATGTTCACTTTGTTAATTGCTCGGCATTCTGCTAACCGTTAGCGACATGATTCTTATTACTTGATGGTACGCGTGACCGCTGGTCGATTTCAGCTGAAACGATAAACTGACTATTTTCACACGGATTAATAGGACAAGGAGCAGCGGAAATTTCCATTAACTAGCCATTATTTTCCGTCCTAAGAGTCCGAACAAAGGCGTCTATATGCTTTTCAATAGACCCGTCCTATCCAGCATGGGATAAGAATGATACAGCATACAGGTAGCTATTGTTTCAATAAAATTAATTGATATCATCTACGATTTTTCTGTTACCAGAGTTAACAAAGCTCAGTAGCTCTTTTCCCATACTTAAGAAATTCCTGTAAGTGTAGTGTTCCCATATATCGAGTGAACTGTTTTGCTTGGCTAATACAAGCAAAATAATTGCATATCAATTCCAAAAAAGGTCCATTGACTTTCGTACATATTTCGTGCTTCTGGTATGAGAGTGTCACTGTGGTAGCCGCACCTGCAGAAATCGAAATGTTGTAATGACGGTAAGAGGGCGTCCGGGAGCTATCGGATTGACTTTGATTTGAATGGTACAAACCCACGATCGTGAACGAACTACGAAGTGATTTTTAGTTTCCACTGAAAGCTTTGTTATTGCTAAGCGTTAGAAATACGCTTCCCATCGCACCTCTGATCATCCTGTGTGGATTCGCATATTCCAATCACGTCAGGGGAAATTATATGCGGGAGGATTGATTACTGTACTCCAGCTATCATAGGATGGTTCACGTAACCAATGATCGGTCCTCCTGTACCATCAAGTCTATGCATCTGAAACAAATAACTCGACTTGGACTGGTTCTCGGACAAGAAGCGGGGGTACGCCATATAATTAAACTGTCCTATCGACTTTACTCTCCACCGGGTTAATATGAAAATACTATCCTAGGTGCAATTTCATATTTTCAGCTTGACTTGTTTGTTGCATAAAGTTCAAAGTAAATTAGATTTATTGACTTCAAGGCTTCACAGTTATTATTCAACGTAGGCTCGACGAGGGGAGTCATTAATAAAGCGAACGATCCCATGACATGATTCGCTTTAAACGGGCAATTTCTTTTCATTGCTATTCTAGCAAATAATTAACGCTTTTTTGCGCACTAAAGCCTTATGCAAACTCTCCCCAGCACACCCTGATCCGGAAATAGTCTACGAGTGTTCTAAAAATACTATTTACCATAAAAGCAGTGACGTTAATCCCAGTTAGCTGAGTAAACGTTTTGTATTTGATTAATTCGTAAGTATGTAGGTAGCGTTTTGCCTGCATTTCGCAGTACTCGTAGAACGTTATATAAATATGAGTGATATAAATTGAATTCAAATAATCCATCCTTAGTTACTCATTGCTTATTTGGTAATGGAATCAGAGAATCTGATGCTAATGACCTAAATGACGTATTCGAAGGGTAATATTGTTTGAACCCTGCTTGCACCTTGTTTGTATATTACGTAAATCAAAATACATGGCTATAGATATAATTAAAATGAAACCTATAATACAATTTGATGCTTATCTTAAACCATTGCCCTCATTTTAATAACCGTAAAGGGGTCGGCAACCTTTTGTCGCTCGCGGGCCAAAATGAAACGTCATCGGCGGGCCGCATATATTTTTAGAAAAATAAAAACCGAACGGATGGCCGATGAATCAAATTTTTCACAGATCAGAAGTTGTTAAGCAGTGCGCAAAGACTGACCATCTGAATATTTTTTTCTGCGCCGTTGAATCATTTGCACTTAGCATCAACTTTTCTGCGTTTTGTTGCCATTTGTCTAATTACAATTAAATTATAGGCTCATTAAGCGAGTAATTCTGAATTATATATATACTTGTTAGGTTATAATATAATTTAGTCTACACGTGTCTCAAAATAAATTTTGTTACGTATAGAATATAATCCTCAAAACAGCTAGTTATTTTTGTTACTATAATTCAGTAAAGCTTCCGTAGGTTGCCGACCCTGCAGTAAGCATTGCTCAAATATATGACATGAGGTCAAATGTCACATGAAAGACATATTTGAATTTTAAGAGATATTTAAATTTATTTTTATCGTGTGCCATATATTTTAATCTGTTTTCCTGTCTTTTTTTCTGTGAAGCTGGAAAAGGCAGTTCTCATGACCTCAATATTTAACAGCTCTTACTTGTACGAGCATGTTTATGTACGGATGAATCA
The DNA here is from genome assembly GCF_964204865.1 of Styela clava. Classification (NCBI taxonomy): domain Eukaryota; kingdom Metazoa; phylum Chordata; class Ascidiacea; order Stolidobranchia; family Styelidae; genus Styela; species Styela clava. The sequence goes on from NC_135263.1 coordinate 5,388,559, forward strand.
TGTCGAATCCCGCGTGAGATCACTAATTTCCGACAGTAATATGAAAAATTCGCTTCCCATCGCTACATCATCCCTCGCACCGAATATTGATAAACTTGTTGGATAAAGGCAGTGGCATACTTCACATTGAAATATCTGAATGTGGTAAAAACTTTTGACTTTACTATATCTTCATATTTTCATTGTTCTTATAATTTTGGTGTGAGGGATTTGTTTGTTTTTTCATTTTTCGAAACTACCAAATCATTTCAAGCAACTAAAAATAGTAAACTGTCAATCCATAAGAAGAAGTGGAAAACTATGATAATCTCGTTTATTTAAAGTGCAATTGTATTTGTGATATTGAGTATATATAAATGTGAAGTTTTCATTAAAATAAAATCTACCCTGTCGAGTAGCCCGCGCGATCATTCGTTAACTACCTGTGGTTCTTCGGACATAAAAGATGGACAACCCTGCCTACATTCAAAACTAGTACGGTTTTGCTTCAAAAACCGCTGCGTCTTTTAGTCCGATGCGCATAATGTATGAATAAAACTCCATCTAAGCAATTTATTTAAAGCGCACCTTATGGTCTGTAAAATAAGGTAAATTAAGATATTGGCCATAATTGGATTGGCTTTAAATTTCTGCGACTTGGTAATGTACTGACATTTCGTGTGATACTTTATAGTTTATACAATTGAATTGGATGAATTTCTAATCATATTATAATACTTTCTTTCTTAATTAAAATGTAAATTAAAGTGTGGTTGTCGAAATTTGAATACAGGATTTCCGTAAAGCCATATCAACTTAAAGTAGACATACTGATGAACTTGATAAACTATCCTCGGCCTTGAAATGGGTACTCCCGTTGTGTGTGTACCAGGTTAGGGTTAGGCCATAATTTTATTCCGATTTTCTTTATTTTAGTTCTATTTCGAGTTCGGGGACTGTCTGTGTTAGCCAAGTGAATATACCTTCTGCTCATAGGTTACAGTCCCTTTACACAACTTGATGTAAAGTAGGCGAACAAAATTAGTAACCACCATATTGGTACACACACTTCTGGAGCGCCATGAAATGTAATAAAAACTCCCGCAATCTAAGAATAGGCATTAATTATAAATACGCTCCACAGAGCAACAATATTTTGTGAAATTTTGTAAATAGTAAAATAATTTTACCATCACGCTCTGATGATTAGATTATGTCAATTTAATATCATCAACCATCCAAGCGTTACATCTGCGTGGTCATCGTTGCGTAGAAAATATAACATTAAAAATTCGAGATAACTACCCTAGGAGTTGGCATCAACTATTCCTGGATCCATTCTCGATAAAGATGAGGACATTAACATTACAATTGTTTAATATAAAATTAATTTGTGTATACATTTTACCACCTTTTAACTAAGGACAAAATCACGATTAAAGTAACTTTGTTCACAAGCTTCGTAAATATAGTATAAAACTAAATGATTAAAAAAACTGAAAAAATAAAATGAATGATTATAATTTATAATGATTAAATTTAATAATTAACATCCAGAATTAGCGCGAGCCTCGCGTGCGTGACTCACTACGGTCGCACAGGTTGCAATCACCCAATAAGCCATGTGTATCAGCCAGGACAAACCAGGACCAACGATGGAGCATTTCGCCGGAAGGGAATGTCGTTCCATCATGATGACGTCAGGTGGTTTCAGAGTGCAAAGGCTAAACCGGCAACAAATGTCGAATTGCTTGTCAGCGATATATCTGATAGCAAGAGTGCATGTTACTCATAGAATGCATTGTTAAATCTTCAATAATCCGTTAAAGTGAAATAACAGGAATTTTATTGAATAGAATAGTTGACGCATTCGTCAATTTTGACTTATATTATGAAATATTTTAAAGCGAAGGACCAGACGAAGTGATTACTTAGTCCTATAGAATTGCTTACATTTCTAAGTCGTATGGTGGAAAAGACATCCACGAATTCAACAACAGAATAGTATTAACGAGTTGACGTGAACAAACGTTCGGTACTTCCTGTAGTGTGTGTACCAGGTTAAGGTTAGGCCATAATTTTATTCCGATTTTCCTTACTGTATTTTAGTTCTATTACGAGTTCGGGACTGTCTGAAAGTGAAGGTGTCAGTCCCTTTACACAACTTGATGTAAAGTAGCCGAACAAAATTAGTTACCTCCATATTGGTACACATACTTCTGAAACGCCGGACAAACTACATATCCAGTGAAAGTAGACATAGCTTGAATATTTATTTGGAATACTAGTTTAATTCAGGAGGATAGTCGATGACGGGAAAAACTATCGATTTGTAATTATGAACCAGAATCGGCGCTCCAGAAGTGTGTGTACCAATATGGAGGTTACTTATTTTGTTCGCCTACCTCACATCAAGTTGTGTAAAGATAATGTAACCTATGGCCAGGTGTTATATTCACTTGGCTAACACAGACAGTCCCCGATTTCGTAATAGAAATAAGTTTTCAAGTTCAATCGGAAAGCTTAAGAAAAATCGGAATAAAATTATGGCCTAACCCTAATCCGTAAGTGCCCTGGTATATATACTCCAGGAATAACCCAGAATGTGCCCTTTTGGCGCTATTCAAAATAAATATTTTGTCATGTTTTTACTAGTAACATTATGGCCTACTTCCTTCAATATGCCGACAAGGAAGTTTTTATAAACCCAAATTTTAATTATGCGCGTGCGACGTTTCCCTTGAGATGGCTACGAGAATTGTGTGCATCTGTATTTAGACTAATCGGAAATTAAATTTTTTTTTTTATGTATTTAATCAAGCATACATCATGCATATTTAGCCACAGACATGATTTTGAATATTTTTCCGTCTTGTTTTTGTTTTGTCAGTGTCCTATTTATTTCATAATACCAAAGTAGTAGTAATTCGATAGTTTCAAGACAAAAGAACGAAAGCTAAAATTTTGCCAAATTTTTATTCCAAAATATATACTACAAAGATAAAGGTGCTTTTTAAGATAATATTTTAAATCAATATTCATCCAAGGTATTATAATTAAAAGTGACAGCTGTTTTCAAAGACTTTTCACTCATTTTCTCAATAGAGCTTTTTAAAGAATGGCCCTTCTACTTGAAGCCCTCGAATTGTTAAAGAGACTCATATTCACAAATGTGGGCCAGACATTAAAGTAATATTTCGCCCTAGTTTTTTGAACGTCCATGTCAGGAAGAATTTACAGGTTATTGTTAAGACTATATTTTTCGGACCTCCTGAAGTATGCGCACCAAGATGGCGCACAACCTAAGTCCTAACCTGATACACACCCTGAGTTCAGGTTGTGCGCCATCTTGGTGCGCATACTTCAGGAGCACGTATTTTTCTTTATTAGACGAAAATTGGCGCAAATCTTTTGCATCATCTATAGCGAGGGTCGGCAAATAGGAACTACGGATCAAAGGAGTAACAATGAGAATGTTAAAAGGGTCAGAACCTCACATTTTAAATGTGAAAAAATGACATTTTTCTGTATCACACTAGCAATTTTTCGTGACTTGAAACTTTTTTCAAACCCTCGTGACTCCTGGAAACCAGCCTGGGCCCGCTAGCTGTTACGATCTAACTTGGCAATTATAAATATCAGATCCACCTCTTTGAAAATTCCTGGCTATACGCCCCTGCTATGGACAGCCCTCTGACGAACCGGAAACTGGTTTATAGAAACATAAAACCCTCCATTTATTATCGCCTTTGCGTAGCCGTATATTATATGATAGCTTTATTAATTACATCGAAATGCAAGTGAGTTGTTTCTTTCTTCAAAGCACATGAATATTTAATGAGATTAGCTTTAATGTCACCATTATCGTTCTGTGCATTGGCATTTTGTATGTCGCTAAATTTATATCGCATAAATATACTTGACATATCTGAAAAAATATCAACATTGCGAAATATTTTTTCTTCTTTGGATGCTTCTTTATGGATGGCACATAATGCGCACTGTATTTGGGAAATAGACGACCTGTCACTTTGGAAATTGACGGACGCAACAGTTAACGAATACATCAGGAAACGTAACGCCAAAATCCAAAGTAACGACAAAGGAAAGGGCATGCGCGGTTGAAATACAGATTCAGAATCTGTTCAGCGAAGAAATGCTTACTTTTCACTGCCGTTCTAAATTAATCTATTAAATAGTATAATTATGTTACTGCAGCTAGGATTAGATGCATTTCGAGGGTAACTCCCCTAGTGTGTGTACCAGGTTAGAGTTAGACCATAATTTTATTCCAATTTGCCTTATTTTAGTTCTATTATTAGTTCGGAAACTGTCTGTGTTAGCCAAGTGAATATCCCTGCCCTATACACAACTTGATGTAAAATAGGCGAACAGCATTAGTTACCTCCATATTGGTACACACACTTCTGTAGCGCCCATTTCGAGTACTCTCAGGCATGCTCAGGTTATTTCAATGTAATCTTTTGAGCTGCTATTTTAGTGAGGAAATCGAGATATTCAGTCTTCAATAAGTCTTCCCGTGCTCTAATCGGACTGACAACCTAACGAAATCGCATCTTCAGTCATCTTGACCTCGGTTCATTTCTCTGGAATTCAATAAATTTATGGATGTTCCTTCACCTATAAGAAAGTATAGTTAGAACGTGTATCTATGAACTTGCTAACCGGCCGATTCATTACAATCTTCTAAAATTATGTAAAGGGTATGTTCGAAACAGGGATTGCAAATAAAAATGTGGAAAGAAACGCTGATTTTGTCTTCGGCAAGGTGTAAGCTTTCTTGACTGAGGATTTCAAACGCGAACATACAAAATTATTAGCCATAAATAGTTATCCATATGTTATTGACTCATCAAAACACATGCGTCTTTGTGACGTCAAAGATTTAGGTTGGCGAAACTAATAGACAAAGTAAGATTAATCTGTGAAATATTTTTGTATTTTAATAAAGATTAAAATTCCCGACGGGAAATAAATACTTTCCACGAAAAATTTATTTCTAAAAAAATGTAGTTATTATAAAAAAACTTGGGTAAATATATGAAATTGCATCAGTGGTTTAAAAACAAGGTAGGTGGACTATATCAGTTTTTCTCAAGATGGTAATTTTCGAAGTTGGCCTGGGGTATACACAGTGCGTCCAAAGAAAAATGAATGGCTGAAGGCGAACCAAGGTTAAAAAGTTCGACTCGACAGGCTGATACATATTCACTAAGAATATTTTAGTCATAAAAACATTTTTTATGATACTTAGAACTCTTTTGAAACGTTTTGTGGGCCATATTATTTCATTTCATGCTGGAAATGGGCCACAAAAGAATAAAAGTACAGAACCAGTAGACTACATAACGACATGAAGTGAGATTCAACTTGAGCAAAATTAGTGTCCATTTCCTATCAATCATCATGTCTTTAAGAGAAACAAAACTTGGATAATGGTGTTCTACGTCTATCAAACTATTAATCTAATCCATGCATTGTATGGACTGAATATCAATTGCATAAATTGTTATGAATCGATCCAGATTATTACCAAGAAAACTAAAATCCGACGGTAGCTAGTAACAATAACCAATGTACTTTCTCTTTAGCAATACAATATCTGTATTTGTTGTTCCGAACAGTTACTCTCGTCAAGATCAACTGACGATACTATGTTTATTGAAGAAGCCGATTTTTCTGGTTCAGCAGAGTATACTTAATTTATATATTCTGTAGTTGGACATTGGAATTTGAATACGGAACATTTCCCTGTGCAGCAACGGCCAATCGCAATGACTGTTAGGTCCAATGTGTATGTTAGAATTGTTTTTGCATTTTGAGAGCGAAGTTCTGCGCACGGACGAATTGTATAACGAAATGAGGCATTACATCCAACACCAAATTGCGATTACTACCGTAGTGTGTGTACCAGGTTAGAGCCATAATTTTATTCCGATTTATCTTTTTTTAGTTCTTTTACGAGTTCGGAGACTGTACCTAACTTAATGTAAAGTAAGCGAACAAAATTAGTTACCTCCATATTCGTACACACACTTCCGGAGCGCCTGAATTGTGCGATACAACGATAATTTCTACGATTTGTATAACAAAGTAGTTTGATATTTACCAATAATGAGTCAACTTTTAGTCGCGCTCACACATGCAAAATATTCAGACTCGACCATAGCTGATTGTACATAAAGATTATAAACAAAACCAGTTCCAGGTGATGCTAATTTAGTAATTTCCGTTCATTGTTCAATACACAATTCAAATTTGGAATAGTACGAATATAATATTGATCGCCCATACAAGAATCGTGATAAACATTTTATTTTTGCATTATATCTATATATATCTTGTTATATGAATCCCAAACTTGGTCAAGCTTGAAAAAGTGTGATCGCAAATACGTAGGCGGGTAACACAATGAGGAAGCTATGTACAGTACTTATTGCATATTACACACTGCAGTTTGTTAGGTGATGAGTATTAACTTATTCTTTGGAAGAAGTAGTTTAGATATGAGCTGCTGGATAAGTTGTCGCGACAGTGTTTGTTCGAAACTATAGGGCAATTTATTAACAAGTGTTTGCTCTGGAGATAATCTGAAACGATTTTTCTCTGATAATTAATAGAGATTATATGTATTCTGCCTTGGAAAAGTAAATCCTCACGTTGTGCAATGTCAGTTGAATATTTTTCGCGCCATTTCACTGAATCGCTCTGAACAGGTGATTTATGAACGCATGGATCTATTATACATTTTGAGGCGTATGTGCACCAAAATGGCGCACAACCTTGACCTGATACACATACTATGTTCAGGTTGTGCGACATCTTGGTGCACATACTACAAGATCTCCCATTTTGATGTACCGGGACTTTAAGTATTGCCAGAAAAACTCTATTCAAATATAAACAGAAATTTTTGCAAAATATGGCTTTTTGCATGCTGGCATAATCATTGCACCATTTGGCACTCAAATATAATATGAAGGACAGAAATATAATGTAGGGTTCAAATTTAGTATTATGTAATGGGAATGTCAAAAATTGGTCAATTTACGATTGCTACAAACAGTTTGACTTTTTGCATAAAATTTATAACTCGAACTACTTGGGCTGCCTTAAAATATTTCATTTTTTGTTGTTGTAGATTTCTTACCAAAAATCAAAAGATGTCGTTGACATGCAATTCAAGAGTCCTGCTGCGCACTAACTCAAATGTATTTCTGTAATCTTTCGTCTGACCAAAATCAAAGGCATCATGTAAAAATCGGGAGTGTCTCTCGTAACCTCTACTGATCGATGCCGTTAATGTTTGCATCATGCCATCATAATTTATGATTATAATGGGTTAATAATTGAAAACAAGATTCAGAGAGTTTTAAGAACCGGATTACAAAATTCGATTGAAAGCTATTTGAAGTTAGTTTTTGAGGTTTTATATCAGCATGACTATCTTGCAGGGGTTTCGATTCATAATATATACAAGACAGGGAAAACCGAGATAAACATGAATCAATATTGACAATATAGGGTCAGACAGTGGTAAACTCCAACGACGAACGATGTTGGCGTTGAATATTTTTAGAAATCATGTAAATCAAAATAGGACTCAGAAGCAGTGTGTGTAAACTACGTGTAAACTTCGTTATCTTTAATATATTGGAAAAGAAGAATTGAACTTGAAATGAACGAGAGAGAAGGTTTTCAACATGATCTTTGACCTCTAACTAACACCCCCAGCATAACACCAAAGGGTTATCGCGCCAGAAGTTCAGACGAATCATTATACCGCGTTCATTTCTTAGTTTTGTATTTACATGTTCAATGTAGCTACGAGCACTTACCGGTATGTCTGAAAATGCCAACCGTTTGTTTAATCCTGCCAATATTTAATCCTGCAGTTTTCAAAAATAGTGATCTTTTAATTTCGAGACAACCCTGTGTTAAAGGTGAGCTTTACCTACTTACCGTACTGGTCATCAAACATTAAAAAGAATAATTCCCAATGTTTTGAAGGGAATTAACTAAGAACTCAATTAGTTTTTGTTGTAGATTTTGGAAAGCAAGGACGAGCATGGTAGTGGGGTATAACAAAAGTTGAGCAAGAGTTGACGCTGATAATAACGTTGTTTAACCCTCAACCATGACATGTGTCATATACTTAACTTTTATACTGCAATTATAAAACAAACCTAACGTTATGCAGCGCAACCGAATGCGAGATGTGATATGAGTAGAGCTGGGAATTTTAGGGAAAACATTTTAACCGTTAACCGGGTCAAATTAACCGGCTAACCAGGCGTGACGTTTCACGTAATTATTTACAATTTTAGCTTGTTACGTGTCAGTGGTTACAAAGTCATTTCGCTTGATAGCACTAAACGAGACTAGTTTCATGATCACTCTGCTGCAAGAGATATGCAGCGCGGTTCGGACATACGGGAGTATTTCAGTAAAACCCGATCTGGTTATTAAATGTCATTTATGTGACAAAATTTCAGTGTGCAAATTCTACTTGGAGATATCCTAAAAAACGACATCAACTGCGCACTTGTTGGATGACATTGAATATACGATTTAGCAATAAAATCGTGAACAATATATTTCGACCGAAAACTGATTCTGAATTTATGGTTTCATTACATTTGAACCCACGACAATTGCACCTGCATACTATGGACCTTTCCCCGAGCATCGACTTCCTTGTTTAATTCGTGACATTGGCCAATCAGCAAAATGCAAAAAGTGACGTAACAATGCCCCCTTTTCGCATCCGCTCAGACACTTTTTTCACCCAGACAGATTTTCAAGCGTGGTTGTAAACATTACTTCGTTTTCGCGTTTTTGAACTCTATTCGTTAGTTTTCAGTTGTGTTTTGGAAACTTAAATATAAATCAGATAATTCAATGATCACTCTGTCTTCCTAGGAGTTTTAATTTAATTGCAATAAGAAAAATTAGTGTAGAAATAGCTGTGATAGACTAGCCTGAAATTCTTTACCGGTACCTTTAAAAAACAGATTGTTGTATGCAATAAATCACAATGATGGTTTGAAACATATACCCCATTTTACAGACGCCAACATGCAAAAGCACTCTTAAAATAGCCCCGAAAATTTTGTAATGGTAAAGTATAGAAAGAAATTTCTGGGGGTTAAAGGTCGGGGAAAGGTCCATTGAACCTATGGAAATGTGTTTTACGGATATTTGAACTCATACTAACCCTCCCTACCCATGGGTTTTAGCACCCGCATATAGATTGTAACCGGTAACCATCCAAAATCGGATAATCTATTAACCGGTTAATCATTCCCAGCCCTAGATATGAGATGTTACAAGAGTATTACCTGCAAGGCTGCAAGTCATTTTTCTTTGTTTACTTCATACTTCGGATCCATATGTATCCTTTGTCATAATGATGCTTGGACGAGATAGTATTATGAAGATAAATGAGATTAGTCTGATCTTTTTCCACGAAATACCAAGTATACATATTAGCAAGATTTCGTTAGATCATAGTCCAACTTCCTCAGACAAAACAGGATATAACTCAATCGAACAGCGAATGATGCGAGGGTTAATATTACGAGAGAGTTAATATTTACTTGTTGGCGAGGTATAAAACGCAACGCTCCTGGATATTCCATATACTTAGTATAGCATCGGTTCGCCATACGGCAGATTCGTAAAGTCATTGTTTGCTCTCTTAACTGGCAGCCCGCGTCAATGTATATTCGTGAGATGACAGCATTCGTGTCGATAACGAGGTAGAATTGCAAACCAGACTGAGTTATAAAACACAGATTGGCAAGTGGGTTTTATCTGTGATAAAACGGATTCGCAAATATAAATCACTAGGCATTTATGGAAGCAGTTGAGTTAGTCTCAAAAGCTGAAATAATCTATTCAGCTAAGTTTAACAAGAAAAAGTAAAGCGATGTAACTCTGGACCTTAACAGTAAGATATTTCATATTATGAGATCACACCTGAAAACGTAGAAGAATGTCATCAATGTAGTACGGCAGAATGCTTTGTGTCCGAAATATCGGTGATTTTCTAAATATCCTAATGTAATTATTATTGCCCAATTTCGATCTCAATGAAAATTTCTTGACTAAAATCATTACAATGGTAAAAATATATGTAATTTGAATCATATTTTTCAGTATTTTACCCTATTCCGTAGAAAACATGCAGATGAGGGACAAGTTCGTGCTCAAAATGCGTAAGAATAAATCTATACTTGTTCTCTGTTAAATCAGGTAGAATATATTCGCAGTTCAAGAAAACTAATATTCTCATTTGAGAAGAAGCAAGACACCATTATATTAATTTACAACTTAGGAGTATCTAATTGGATATTTCTAGGAAGACTTGATTATTTCGAAAACTTCCAAGGTATATTTATTGCGAGAGTGATAGGAAATAGGAATAGGGACATATGTATGGCCACAATCGCCATTTGGATATCCCCCTCTGACGATGTTATTGGGCTGCCATATACGGACAGCTGGTTTTTACAGCAGCAACACGATATGAGTATCGTATTATATATTAATTGCTTTGTCTTTCACAAATACAAACCCAATTAATAAGATTTTAATGCCAGTCGTGACGGGATTCGGGGAATTCGTGCGAATGGTAGTTGACAACTAGCGTTATATACAAAAGTTGGTCCTCCGAAAGTATGCGTACAAAGATGGCGGGCACAGGAACGTAGTATGTGTACCAAGTTAGGGTTAGTCCATAATTTTATTCCAATTTGCCTTATTTTAGTTCTATTACGTGTTCGGTGACTCCCGTAGTATTTGTACCTAATTATGAGCTAACCTGGTACACATACTACGTTCCGGTGTTCGCCATTTTGGTTTGCATATTTCAGGAGCAACCAAAAGTTATGTATTAGATTTATGGAAACGGTATAATGTGACGTAACAATGTTACGTAGTGACATGCGTATATTTTCTGAAATGGGGGAACCTGTTATTGATGATTTCGACGCAAAACGAACCCGTTCTTCAAATTTTGAATCCCAACACTGAATACCAGTTATTAATCAGTCAATGAGCTATTCTTGCTCACCTAGGTTGAGTTAATGCGACAATACTTTTTATGCGATTAACTGATATGTAATTGTCGCAACAGAATTTACTGCCCATCGTCCTTATTTGTTTGGTTGCGCCTTCTTTAATTTTAGCATCTATAAAATTCACTTATTGACACCAAAACTGTGTTAAGAGGAGACATATATGGTCTGAAATATTAGACAATTTTTTTTTGTGGTTTGTGTTGTAATGTTGGAAAGAGTTAACCTGAAATTCGACAGCAACTAATACAAAAAATACTGAGTAGTCACTCTAATATTAAATGAATAATGAATATTCGGTACTCCCGTAGTATGTGTTCCAGGTTAGGGTTAGGCCATAATTTTATTCCAATTTTCATTATTTTAGTTCTATTACGAGTTCAGGGGCTGTTTTTATTTTAGTACACATACTTCTGGAGCGCCGAATATTCATCATAAATAGTTGTCAAATTTTAATTATAAATACATGTTAAAGAAGCGAAGATTAACTTCGAATTTCCATGTCAATATTATAGCGAAAATAATAAAAATCTTCACCCAAGAGCCGATTCGCCGATAAAGGGTACTCTCGAAGTATGTGAACCAAGATGGCGGACACCGGAACGTAGTATGTGTACCAGGTTAGGGTTAGTCTTAAATTTGATTCCAATTCCCCCTCATTTTAGTTCTATTACGAGTTCGGGGACTAGCCAAGGGACTCCCGTAGTATTGTACCTGAAATTATGGCTCAACCCTAACTTGGTATACATACTTCATTCTGGTGTCCCCCATCTTGATTCACATACTTCGGGAGTACCGGATGAAGAATTATTCTAGGTCGCGGAATCTGTACAGTATTGTGGCAAAATATGAAGATATAAATTATTTCCGTACTTTCACGAGCTGACATCGATAAATAAAAGACAACAAATAAAAACGTTTCATCTTTTCCCGATAGTACACATAGTGCTCAATCTAATCGGAATTACCTCCAAATGATATCCGACATTGACATGATTTTGGTAGGTTCAAAGATAGGCTATCTATAGTTTAATTCAGTTTATCACGTGACAGATTAAAAGGGGTTATTTTTTGAGGAGGAGGATTGTCAATCATTTTATTGCATATTTATATATTGATTACTGTTATCCATGTTATCCATTTCGCAAACTGCAATGAAACGTTGACAGGGCGTGGTTTCTAAGGTTTGGTGTCATATAATTATTTACCATTTAATCGTACCTGAATATGTTGTCGTTTTACAAGTTCTTATTAAACTACATTGCTAGTTTCGCCGATTTCCCATGCTTCGCATAATACGCTACAATTCGTATGAATATGTTGGGTCATATTGTGATATGGGACATTAAATATCAATTTAATATTCATAAACCGGATATTCATTCAACTCATTCTAGGTATATGCTTCGTGTAATTTGTATCAATTATCGCTATTTCGTTGAACTAAAAATAGTGAGTAGCGAACTTTAGAATACAGGTTATAGAATCACCTATTACCTCGCAACTTGAATAAATATTGATAGTTATTGTAATGAATTAAATAAATGATAAAACTATGCCACAGCTGATACTAGTTATAGATTACCCCAAACAACGATGCCATCATAAAGGAATATACGTAATTAATGTTTTAGACGCCATTTTATATCAAAGTTTGGGGTCTTGTAGACGTTTGGCACACGGGCGAAACTGTCGCGGTTCTATGGTCTCCCCGGTTGCAAAATGACCTTTTCTCAACAAATAAAAAATTGAAAATTGCAAGGGATATTTGCAGAAATCTAGACGATGCTTTTATTGAAGATGGCCATAAAGTTCAGTAAAATCAAGTTCGAAAAGCTTCATTCATTACAGTGATATCAAAACTGCCGGTTACCCGTAATATTTTACTATTTCGATAACTACTTCGCGATTTATGTGTATTTTTATTGGCTGTATCTTTCTGCAGCATATGGTGAAGCGAGCGATTGATTTTAGTGTTTCCAGCTTACTCAGGGTAATAAGGCCTTGTGTAAATAGAGAAATGTAATGAGCGTGATGTGTTAGAGTGGGCAACAGTACTTCAGATAACGGCGAGAAACAGAAAGCGAACTACAATGTGGACAAAGGGTCGATGACCGAGGACACCGGGAATTTACAAAGGAAATGATCGCAAATATGCAAATAAGATATTTTGTGTATTCTCCTAAGGCTAAGCTATGACGCACTTAATTAATATGCCCAGAGAAAAGGCGACAAAAATTAAAATGAGATATTAATATTTTTTTTTTGTGTTTCAAACATGCTTCCTTTTTTTAAAATAATGTAGATATATTTTAAAATAATAGGACATAGTTTTAGACTTAGAGGGATAGGAATGTATCGTCTCAAATTTAACATTTATATCACCATTTATCACCAACATCTATATTAATATTTTTTTTTTCGTGTTTCAAACATGCTTCCTTTTTTTAAAATAATGTAGACATATTTTTAAATAATAAGACATAGTTTTAAACTTAAATGAATAGGAATTATCGTCTCAAATTTAACATTTATATCATCCTTCTTGTAGTGAGTGATTATGATTCCATGTCGAGAGTCGGCAATAGCAAACCATGTTTGGAAACGGAACTAAAACCCGGAAATTACAGGTATAATAATAATAAAGAAAATCACCCACGAACCCTAAAGGTTATAGGGCTTAGGTTATAACCTCAACCTGGCCATAAACCTAACAAACCTTTTATAATGACTCTTTTGTCGGATCATTTAATGACTATAAAGCAGAAGATATTTTATTTTCATCTACAATTGTCATGGTAGACGCCATTTCATGTTTTGGCGGTTTTGCTCGCACAGACTTTTATGACTGATCCAGACCAACATTAATCAGAGATGGAGTTGGGCTAAATCCAGCCATTCGACCATTGTGGAGGTTAGATTTTGTTAGATGAACCCAATCGTATTTACCAAGAAAATATTACCTCCGTAATTATTCACCCCACCATTCCCACTCAATGCAGAAGGTAAAAATTTGACCAAGATCAGCTGAGGGGTTTTCCACAATCACATTTTATCAAAATACAGAAATTTCGTCGTATTGAAAGAAAATCCCTGCTGTGCTGACGCAAATAGATAACGTGCAGTTTGTCAACAACACCAAAAACCGTGCTCTGATGTTTTTCCAGTGTTGTGTAAATTGTATATTAGCCTAGAAATAACTGATCTATGACAAGAGTTAGGCATTGTTAGTGATTTCTGATATGATTTGAACCAACCTATGTTGGCCAGGTTATAAACTGAACTTAAGACGAAGATGTGTTTATGTTCAGTCTAAAATAAAATAACGTATGTAAACATTTTGTCAATACTAGGTGAACTTGGATATTGTGTATTAAACTGCAGGTCCTTTCTCCTTGTTTATGTGGTACTCACCACAAGGATGCTTGAACGAGATAGTATTAAAGTGATAAGTAAAATTATCATTCGCTTGAAAGAAGAGACCATGTTATTTTTACTAAACATTTTGTAATCACATTTTTGTCACGTGACATTCACCTACGTTTGAAATTATCTGTTCATACACAGTTACTGATGTTAAATATCGATAAGCAGCTTCCATTTTAGGCGAGCGGATTAGTTGTCTTACACATCTACTCATAAATTAGTTCTATTCATAAGTTAGAACATATGTAAAACTAGATCCAGATATAGTGAGCAATCATAAGGAATGTTCACAAGAACCACCCACGTGTTGAAGGCTTTATATAGTTTCTAGAACGATCTACATATGTATTTCTCCTAGTTATGCATGGATTGAGTGGATATAGCTCATAGATAGAATAAACTTAGATTATAGCATATTCAGTTATTTATTTCCGCCGTGCATGAAATATTGTACAAATGAACATAAAAAATAAATCAATTGAGAGAAAACAAAATAACAGACGTACAATAATTCGGCTGCAATAGACGAGGAGCGCGAAGTTAACGTGTCAGTGACACCTAAATTGCTGAATAGCGAATGATACCGGTGTATTTTGTTAATAAAATATAAAACGAAAATAGAGGGTGTGAATATTTAAAAGATGGTTTACGCATTTACTCCGAAAAGTCTTCTTGTGCGCATTTGAAAATTAATAAGAGTTGAAACCTTTGATCAAAAATATTATAATATTTTTATTCTTGATTTAATTAAAATAAAATGGTATAAAAAGGGGATGAAATAGATAGTTAATTAAGATACCTTGAGAACAATGACTTCATAGCGAAATTATAACGGGACTTTATGTATAATGTTAGCTGGTTTATACTGTGATAACATACTACGCACAAAAGTCGATGTTGATCTTGTTTATCTATGAAATTAGTTTGATAGAAAATTAATTACTGATTAGTAATTCAGAATTCGGTACTCCGGTAATGTGTGTACCAGGTTAGGGTTGGGCCATAATACTTGATGTAAAGTAGGCGAGTAAAATTAGTTACCTCCATATCGGTACACACACTTCTGGAGCGTACAAATTCATCTCTGATTGGAATATATAAAACGGTGAATCATCTCATGTAAGTTGCCGTATTTATGACATGACGATGTCGGTATACTATATATCGTATTCAGATGACTAAACTCATTATAGGTTGGTCCATAAAACAATGCCTTGCATGCAGCACGATTAACTAGCTTATTACGTATTGATATAAACTTTTTATTTGTCTGATTATTGCTATGTCATGTGTTTAGTAGTTGTTACATATATACACTCAGAAGTGGAGTAGAATTAGTCCAGAGCAGAGTCATGAGTAACCATGACATCAGGGTCATTGTTGTAGAGCAATCAATGAAATATGATCTAAATCTTTACTTGTGTTGGCTAAGTAATGTGGCCTCAGTGGACTCTCATTGGACCAAGGTGAATAAAATTTGATATTTGTAAGTGCGTCCGTCTATGATCGCATTCGAACCTCTGTCAGCGATTTTTCCACTTCATTAAAGGGCTCGCTATCTTGCTTAGTATAAAATTTATAAAATTTGGTTACGAGCCTTTTTTAAAATTTAAAACCTTTGGTAAAATAAGATTTCTAAAAACTGAACTTTACTCGCTCAACAAGGCGACCGTATGTCAGAACTAATTTAGGAGAAATCGTTTTTGTAACTTCATAGTATCATAGTAAGCAAAAAGTTGGAGACAGTCTACAGCTTTCGACTTTTAGGGTGTCGTTATTACGTAACGCCTGACCTTGAAATAAACTGAGCCAAGTTGTGATTGTGTGGTGTGGGCAAATATAGTATTGTGTTCACAGCCGCCATTTTATTTTATAGCTGTCCACAGAACCTGCGTGAATGAACCGCTTTAAATGCAATAAAATTGAAAACCATCATTTTTAATTTATTGAAAAATACCCAAATCAAAATTTGGGTTTGCTTTTATATCTATTTATTATTTATGCAATTCAGACAATAAAAGACAAAGGAACTATTGCATTGGTGTTACCCGTGTGCCTCCTGAATGTTCCTTCGCTGTTCCCATGCTTCAAAAAATTTAAAACCAACGTTACATATATGTTATGTATATGTTATGTTTTGGCGCTTCCGTAGTATGTGAACCAAGATGGCGGATACCAGAACATAGTATGTGTACCAGGTTAGGGTTGGGCCATAATTTCAGGTACAATTATTATACGGGAGTCACTTGGCTAGTCCCCAAACTATGTGCACCAAGATGGCGCACAACCTGAACCCTAACCTGATACACATACTATGTTCAGGTTGTGCGCCATCTTGGTGCACACTTCCGGAGCTCCATGCCATTTTACGGCATAAGGAGGCACAAAAATATATCAGTTATCCACTAGCGATAAACCTTTTTCCGCATATTATTCGTTATTTTATATATTTCTTTCGAATTCATCGGTCTATTCTTAATATATGGAACATATGGCAAATGGGGATTTCAGAAGAACAGTATGCTCAATGACGTAAATTAGTTGCCTTTGGTGTTAAATCCTATTTGCTTAACATTTTTGTTTATGTATTTCATTTTATCTAAAAATCGATTCCATTGGAAAATCTAGCTTACTGACCTATTTAATATTATTGGTTTTATATCTATTTCCATATTGGAATACTAATATATTTCCCTTTCCGCATCCATTATTTATCGTTAAAGTATTAGTTTATAGCAGCATTCATATTAATTGAATCGAACATGCAATTCAAAAACTCAAATTACGTGCAATCGCGTTCTATATTGAAATTAACAAAGTTGCATCCAAGGCATTATCCACAAAACACGCCGTCACGTTCTTAGAAAAAAGCTTTGATAAATTTGAATGACAATGTCGGGTTCTTCATTTTGTTGAAGCCTGTTTTCTTCTTTCGTACGCTAGAGCAATTCCTTTATTGTGCTCTCATTTGAAATTTAGTCAGAAAGATTAAAAAAAAATCTTGTCATCTTCGATCCCCCGAATAAAAACATGAAGTAAGTCGCCGCTCTATTTTTTTAAAATTCAATATCAAATTATTTATTTGCAGTCTTATTTGCTAACGTTTATAGCATACACAGTATAAAGTATATAAAAATAATATGTAGCAAAAAAGCGACATAAAATTATTATTATCTTATAAATATTCGGGATAAAAACAAGTAATCAAGGAAAATGACATCACTCCTCGATGAATCTGACTCTGACGATGGAGGTTCAAATTGGCAAGTGGAGCTCCAATCTCACAGGTAACTATTTCCTAAAATTAGTAAAATATAGGCATAGAACAATGATAGGAAGTAGGTCTCGCGTAATCCCAGCTGATAGAAAAGATTGGGTTTCTACGAGCCTAACTACCTCTCCGTCTTTTATGCCGGTGGATCCATATGCATATAATGCAAAAATGCTGTAGCAAAAATGAAGCAACTATTCTAAGTGATTCAAGACCATCGAATCACTTATGATAGAATAGATATAAAGAAAAAATGGCCGTTTATAATATCATTTGTAAATAAACGAGAGGCCCAAAACTGTTAACTATTTCCATGCACTCGCAGTCTTTATGAACTTATTGCCGGGCGTGGGACCATAGGTCCTTGCGTGAATAGGCTTCTGTATTGTCTCTTGATACTCGGTATAAGTATGATAATTTCTAAATATTGAGAATTATGCAAATTTTGAAGACAAAAGTATCGGCTTTGACATTACATGTGGACGTGGTGTACTTCGTGCGTTTTTTCTTGTTCCCTGGCACGCTTTACCAGGAATTGTTCTTTGACCACCGTGAGTCATAAACACGGTTAAGCAGCCAACTTCATTATTAAAAAGTCACATGCAACGCATTGCATATGACTGAACTTTCGTCATGACTGTTCGTACCAAGACAAAAAAATGGGGTTTGGATAATAAATTAGATTAGTTATTGACGTCTTATTATTTTTTTTCTAATTTGGATTTTTGTTGTTGTTGTTGAGTCCTAGGCATTTGACTGATTTGTTACCCGTCATTTTTTTCATCGAATCGCAAGTGTTAAAGTATTTTTGTTTTGATAGGATGGAAATTATTAACCGGGTCGAATATTTTCGAATATCTCCAATGTTACAAGCACACATGATATTCGATCGAGATGACGACGAAGAAATTTCAAATCAGTTTACACATCCAACTTCCAAAATACAAATGAGTGAGTGTAATATTAGGCACAACCAAATTATATATTTACTAAGCCTAAGCCAGTGTTTCTCAAACTTCCATGATCTGAACCCGCCTTTTGAAGACCATCAACACGTGTGGCTCTCTGCTCCCTTCTTAGTTTTGCTTTTTACGCGTTTCCACCAGCTAATTTATGCTCCATGTTTATTAATAATCAAAAAAAAGGATTAACAAATTACACATAATTTACTTTAAATTAATGTAGTCATCGCGAATGGCGCCTAGTGAAGGCTTTGAAATCGTTGATGGCCCTCTAGGGCAGAGGGCCCAGTTTGAGAAACCCTGGCATTAGCTTTGGTGTGGATGACATGAACAATACAAATATAAATACCGGTAAGTATCATAGATCGAGCTTGGTTATACGCAGTGGTGGAATTCAAATTTTTTGTCAGCCGGTTCCTTCACAAAAGTCATATTTTTCAGCCGGTTCTGTTGCAAACAGAACATTGACAGTTATCAGTAATGCTAACCGGTTCGCTGATCTCATAAAATTCGGTGAGACGGTTCTATAGAACCGGTGCAAACCGGCTGAATCCCACCACTGGTTATACGCACTCACTCGGAAGAAGAAGTTTATCTCCAGAGCAAAGTCACGAGTAGGACTCTAAAGGACAGCGTTGAGTAGTCTAAAATATGTCGTGTTGGCTAATGTAGAAAATTATTACTTTGTGGTAATGTGAATTCACTTGACTCAAATCATCTAAATTTGACTCATGTGCGAGTCTGGACTTGATGATTTGCTTCGAAAACCGAGTATTGTGAAGCACAATAAATATTTTCTTGTATGCTATTAATTCTTGTTTTTTAATTGATAATATGGAGGAAGTTTTATTATTTCGTCGACCAGAATAAAACAATCGTCATGATGAAAAAGTGTGAAAACACAACAAGAACCATGTTCTTTCATTGTGCACTGAATGGACCATGCGCCATCAATGTTGGTCCACCATTTTTTAGCTCATAATTCCGCAGTTGCAGATGACTACTTAAATCTAATAATTTATTGATTTAAATATTTTCAGTAATAATCTAGTACCTGAACTACATTTTTCTATTCAGATCGAACAATTGATAAACTACTAAAGAAAGGCGATGAAAACTATTCGAAATTTCTGAAAATACTTTCCACGTCATATCCTGATATATACAAGTCCATGACGGGAAAAGAACCACCACCGACACCAGGTATATACACTGTTGCAAGCACTTGTTTTTGATTTTATTTTAGGGATTATAGTTTATTGGGCACAAAGTATACATATGGATCCTTTTGCTAAATTGTTGCTGTCGGAAACTCGCTTTTCACTGAGGCATTTGCTTTTTATTATTAATTAAATTTTCTCAGGATTACGGGTCCATATGTTTTTTCTGACAATATTTTGCTTTTTGTTTTAATTCATGGGAACACTATTTTAACAATAAACTTTCGTGCTCGCAATAGCTATTTAAAAGTAATCTTAAAAATAAATATCGTCTAATTGACAATAATCAAATTTTGCTGCAGTGAGTTTGGAGAAAATCCTCGAACGCTATTTTGTTCATGACATTGCTCGGCAATTGGCGCATTGTGCGAAGCGTTAGGATTACTCTGCGCGGTTCGCTAGTTCGAATCTTGTTGGGAAATACTTATATGCGAAAGGATAGCTGGAGGCCGAGGCTCGACATAGGATTGATCGTCTTACTCTCCCTCGGAGTAAATATCACAGTTTTGGTCCTGATTCTAGCACAATGACTTGTTGGTCGACCTGTGAGTAATTTCACGACTTGACATCTGAAATCACTGTACTCGACTCTTATTTACAGAATCAAATCAAATGATACACGACCTAATCTTCGAAGTGGGTGACCAAGCGCATGTGCTAGTTTCATTATCAACAAGTCAAATCTGTCATCACGTTTTTTTATTTCTAATTATAGAAAAGCCACCAGATGTGATTCCGCCTCATGTCTCTTCACTTCCTGGTACAAATGATGAACTCGTGGCAATTTTGATCGAGAGATTTGAACAGAAAAAATTTGAATGTGAAGAATTGACTCGGCAAAATATGATAAAACAAAGAGAAATTGAAGAAAAAAATCGAGAAATGCAAAACCTGAAAAGTCATATCGATGAGTTCAGAAGAAGGTAAAAGACAGTTTATTTTTATAACCATTTGAATTCGATACTCCCGAAATATGTGAACAAAGATGGTGTACAACGTAACGTAGTATGTGTACCAGGTTAGAGAATTTTCCTTATTTTAGTTTTATTACGAGTTCGGGCTCTAGCCAACTAACTGCCGTAATATTTGTACCTGAAATTATGGCCTAACCCTAACCTGGTACACATACTACGTCACGTGTCCGCCATCTTGGTTCACATACTTCGGGAGTACCTTAAATTCAACCTAATCCGAGGGAACAAGTCAGCCAGAAATAGCATTGATACATCTGATGTATTTAAATGCGTAAAGATGGCGACCATTTTTAACTCTTACATTTAGGCGTATCATAAGCAGTGACGCGATTCAAAATTTTAAGATTAGATTCTCTTATGTATCGAACTCACTAACAACAGATTTCCTTATTTCAGAAAATGTATGACATTATACGTAAACTACATTAACATGACACACTTAACAAAAATCTTATACATAGCGTTTCCAACACAAAAAAATTCCATGACGTTCCAGGAATGGTTCGCGCGAACCCCCTGAATCCCACAACTGCTCACCGGTAGGCTACATCTAAGTAGGCTTACCACACGTCTTGAGCAGTCACGGTTTTGATAAACTGTCCCGGCGTCCCGCTCGTAGACTTAAATGTTCCGATCATGCAGTATTTAATATTAATCCAACATTCACCTATGTTTTCCTAAGATTTGAATATTACTAAGCCTCTGAATCGACCTGAGGCCTATCCAAATCGCATTGCCCCTTTTTTTTTCATATATATAATAATCCTACATATAAGAACCTGTTGGCCGGAGCGTAGTCTCTCGAAAACGATCCAAAACTTCATCTAAATATAAAATTGTTACCCTTGTTTGTATAGATAATTCTATCTATAATTAACGCATGATTTGTCCGTCGACCATACTCACCTTGAAGTCTTCTGGTCCGTTCCTTTCCGATTGTATTTTATGATCATTTTGTTTTGACAACAATGCGTACTTCAGTAGTTTTAGAATAAATCTCTCTCTCTTTTTCTATAGGAGTGAACGTTATGAGAGTATGGAACGGGATATGTCAGCGTTGAAAGAGAATCTAGATGACGTAAAAAATCAGAGCTATACAGTTTGTATGAGACTCGTCGACACCGAGGAAGAAAAGTCAAGACTACGAGATCGCAATATGAAACTGAGAATGGAAGTTGACAGACTAAAAGTTGACCTGAAAAAGGTAATTTTATGGGGAAATTATCTATTTTCATAAGAATTTTTACTATTTTACATACAACAAGCCAGAAGTGGGTGGCGCGAACCCGGATGTATCAGCTAACCCGTTATTGTTTTAAATCTATTAGTACGACATTACGCAATCTGTTGTAAGCGTGTTCGATACAAACGAGAACCTTGAATCTTTAAATCGGTGTTGTGTCGCTCTAGCGATTTTCAATTTGCTCAGACTAAAAATCTAAGTTTTCACCTGCGAGTATATAAGACTACTGGGAGGAGAGATATAACCAAAAATAGCATTGCTACACCTGTTTGTTTAAATGTGTAAATATGGCGACCATTTTAACTCTTTATGTGTATCATAGGCATTTAGGTGTATCATAGTGGTTGGATTGAAGTAAATATGACCCAAAAAGTTACATTTTATGAACAACATTTACAGTGTTATAAAAGTAAAAGTGGAAAACAAGTTTGGTTGTGGCAGCATCAAGCGGGCCAGATTAAATTACCCAACGGGCCGGATTTGGCCCGCGGCCGTAGTTTGCCCAAGTCAGGGTCACAACCATAAGTGATGGAATAAGCTTGTCTAGAACAATTAACCCCCCGTCTCGGATACAAATTTTATCTGACGTCGATTATCTTTTAAAGCATAATTTTATTTAATTTATACATTTTGTTTATCATCAGATGGAAAGCACTGTTAATTCTGAACGCAATGTTTCATTTCGTCTACGAAGAACTCTTGAAACAGGACCGAGTGTCGCCGTCATCAGAAAACTACAACAAGAAATTGATGATTTAAAGTTGAAACTGGCCCAGTCTAACATGGCCATGGTAAGAAGTTTTTATTTTATAGTTTTTTTGTTCTCAAAATGGGATGTAGGGACAAATAAACAGTTAAAATCTCCAAAGTGAAGGCTAATTATTGTAGTCGGTATAGCGATGAAGTTGGTCGCGATGGCCCAGAAGTTAGTACGTTGAACCTATGGATCTATAGCATTGTTTATTTTTTATGTGTGTATTTATTGGTTTTACGCTTCATAAAGTGGGTAAAGCATTCTTCACTAATCACTAATGAATATTCCAACAAACAAATAGTTATTTATCCATATCTAAAATCCAACTATGCCAACGCCGGAAAGATAAATACCGCACTACCATCTCTATGGTGTGTAATGAATTTTACTGAGCCAAGCTCAACCGAATATTTCCAGACTATACCGAGAAATACAGCAGCTCTGGGCGTATCAGGAACTTGTTTAGAAAATGGTTAAAAGCAAGTGTGAAAAATAGAGAATAATTATTGGAAATTCTCACTAACCGAATTAAAAACATTATGATGGTATGGTCCAACCCCAGGCAAAAAGTTTTATTATTGATTAGTTGTGATCATCAAAATTCAGTTCGCAAATATACCCAATTTCTACAAACAATATTCACATTTGAGGCGTTTCTGAAGTTAATTCACTAAATTTACTTCATAGGGCGTTTCTCCGAAAATCATTCGAGACTTTTATTAAAAATAAAAAAATAAAAAAGCGAAAGTAAAAATACTTGGCACTAAAGATGACAGATAGGTGAAAATGATCAAAAAGTGAAAATGTGAATAGTTAATCTAATAATGCGTTTGTTTGTTCATACAGACCGATTTGGATAACGATGTTGACACTCGTCTCCAGATTCTTCACACAGACAAAGAGGAAGCGATACAAATGTACGCTGAAGCCACTGAGAAATTAAATAAATTAAGAGAAGAATTTAATGAAACCGAGACCCAACGAGACAGAGTAAGTTTAGACCATACTTTAAATTGTAGCTTACTTATGTTCTCGAAGTGCTCTATACGGATCCCAAGGGTTCTGTGACAGAAACACTCCGCGAGCTTTTCGTTTACTTATATAAATATTAAATATTTTTTAAATACAAAGCAGCTAATACATCCGAGTTATTAAATAAAGTAATTTTAGTTTACTCGGGAACATTAATCTGGATGTAACAATGTTTTTTTTTATAATTTTTTGATGACTTCATTATTGGGCTTCGTTAATATTATCAAATTCTTCACTGGCTCAATAACACCAAAAATTTGAGTACATAGTGTACATCATATCATAGTGTACAGCTGCGCTTTGATAAATTTCGACGGGCGGGAGACTTAACGCAATTAATGGTGAACAGCGAAAGGTCAGTACCTGATAATACGTGTCCAAATATTTGAGCACTGCTATCTAGTACCATAAATTGAGGCTTCCGTAGCGCGAGGTCTAACACCATATGTCGCTTACCAAGTGGAGGCCTGAGGTCCTGTACGGCGTAGGGTCACAAATTAAGTGTTTATCGTATCCATCAGGGTTGGAAAATGCACTGATATAGCTCGCTACAGTACAGTAGCACCCATAAATAATCTCTGTGCCCCGTTAACTCATGCACGTTTTCAATAAAACATGTCCATATTTATATGTTGAATTTCGTTGTTTCTGACCCCAACTGTTTTTGAATAAATTTTCACCTACTTTTACGATAATCTTTGCATATTATAACTGCGTCAGTATGTACGTACATATATTCTGAAGTATTGAATTACCCACGCAGTAATAACATTATTTGCGTTGACGTAATACTTTAAAATCTGATTAAGATAACTTTTGACATGGTACTGGTGGGCGGAGATGTATTACATCAAATCAAATGGCAGTAGGCAGACTTTAAACGATCATGCATTTTGTATAAGAGCATGTATTCAGATGGAAAACCTTATGTACGGCCAATAATTTGATTATAGTGCCTTTTGATAGATAGAAAGTGGTACCAGTTTCGTTAAATTTCTCCATTTGTCTGTTTTGGAACTCTTTATTTTTCCTCACTATGCTTAAAAATGACTTTATTCATTCAAACTGTGATGAATCTTTAGCTAGTGTTATGCGTAGGCCCAACTCCAGTAGTTTATATTAATATGTGCATAAATAAGTATTGCCTAATAATAATGAGCCGAAGAATATTTATAATACTACAGCAAATACAAATCAGAAATTATCCCCAAGAACAACAAAATACTTCTCTGGTTTGGGAAACCTGACCATAAGGTCTATGCAAAGCTAGTCAAACTTTGGATAGAAAAGGTAGTTTATGGTAAATCGATAACTTTTTTTGAAAAAAGACTTTACACCGTTCTGCATACGACTAACATCATCCTAACACTGTTCAAATTGCGGTTAGTTTGTACGCTGCTGTTTACCCCACATGTGAGACATGTAAATATTTGTATTCTGAATCCGGGGGAGAAAATATGTAACATATTTCGAAATTACGAGAAATCGATTGCTAGCTATTTATAAGAAGGTTTGATTGTTTACTCAAACATTTTACGCACCAAGACATGCGTAATAAACTTGATATATAGATATACTTGAATATGTCATATTGGGCCCAACTAAAATGAGTTTGTTCACCCTTGACCCGGATGAAGAAGCAACACATTTAATAACCTTTAATCAGTGATGTTATGTATTTATTGACATTGTTGTTCAATAAAACAAACAATAAAGTTTCGAAGCCGGTCATGTATTTTCGAATATCATTAATTGATTTACAATAGCAGAAAATAACACAATTGGCCCATTTCATAAAATTCTATCGAACAAAGGCTCCAAAACAGTATTTTCTGGTATATCTATTTTTTAATAGGCTTGCGGGTGTTAGGCATGCTGTCTAACTAATCACTTGGGGTTATGCCCGATTTTACGAGAATAATGTATGGCGGGCAATATATAACAGCCCGTACTAGCATGCAATCTGTATCTTAAACACAATGTGGGTTAATTTTAAACATCGATTTATTGTTAAATATGGTTTTAATTTGCTTTCGTGTGCGTCACAATGGTTCTTCTTTGTCTCCAAATGCGGGTAGTCTTTTTAATAAATTCAAATTTGAATTTATTTAATTTGATTAATTGATTCATACAAAAGAGCGACGGTTTCACGTTCCTTGACCTGACATTATTATGATAGTACGCATTTCCTTGCTAGTTGTATATATCATACCATAAAGATCCTTCGCTAGTATAAAGTTTTTCATATAATTTATTTTATAATTAAGAGATGGATCTAGAATCTAGATTCTAGAATAACTTTTACTGAAAGATCGAATTTTTTTAAATATCGTATTTATTTGCGAATTCACGGCGCAAATCATTTGGACACTTCATTTATTAAAGTAAACATTTATTTTCGTGAATTCGTAACAACTTTCTCATTTATAGAGGTTACAAATTTGTCTGAATTCATTAAAGTAGCGTAAACTAAATCCTGTTGACATTATTTATGATTTATTAAAATAATAATTGAATTTGGTTTCTGATCTGGTATTGCGAAATAGCACACCGGTATTACATTTTACTCTTACAATATGAATGAAAAAATCATTCCAGCGGAAACATAATTTGGGTTCGACTTAATATCAGATATCCTCTGCCCTCATGATTTCAATTTCCTTAGCGGAATAGTGCTGCAAATCTATGGATAGGTTTCCTCGAAAAAGGGAAGTTTAACCCAAACGTAACAGTTTTTTTAGCCATACTTTATGACGAAACAATGATAGACTAATGGGTTGGAACAATGTGAAGAACTATTCAAACGGAAGAAATTGCATTTACATTGAATCGAGATCTGAGCTTTTTACCTTAGCTTGACCTACAAGTGACCTTTGTGAATATGTCATGATTGTAAACCATAGAGTTCCTCGCAAAAATCACACCTACGCGAATTAACAGAAATTATGTCCAAAGCATTTACATTTATCAACGCTGAAGTACTAAGACGGGATACGTTTCCACTTCATCTTTGCCAATCATTGCGAATGCCGAGATTATTTTATCCCGAATCATTGCTTTCGCACTAGACGTCGAAGTACACGCAGTCAGTATACACCTAAACCAGAAAAAAAAATTTATTCAGCTCAATCGTAACAACCTCATTCCGTTCCATAGGACTATGTGACGATATATATCTTAGATTAGCCGGAAGTTAACACTACATGTAATGCTCAACTGTTTGTGGTACAGCGGTGAATGAGACCATAAAACGAAGCATATTCAGCAAGATACTACGAAACCGTTTTTTGTCTATATATATGAGAATATGAACAAACGTGATAAAATAATTTTTCTAAAATTGTAAAAGCAAATATTAACATTGTACCATCAATTTTAATTCCAGTATATTGAAGAAAACGAACAACTGAATCTTCAAGTATCTGCTTTGAGTGATGATTGTGAAATGTACAAAACAAGACGTGATGCGGTGTGGCAACAATTACAGGAGGTGGAAAAGGAAAGAGACCAGGTAAATAGAATAAATAAACACCAAATCGAAAGATTATTTATCAGAAACAATAAAGCTGGTAGTGTAAATAACCATTTATAGATATAATAATATTATGGGGTTTGCGTCACAAAATAATGGTTTTTAATTTTTTTTATTTAATTTTTTATTCAATTCTACTATGACATCGTGTTCACGCTTCACATGGCATCCGCTACAATCAATTTATCGTTTTGCTTGCATCACGATATTTTTATATACTGTGGCAATTATTATTTGTATTTATATATTTCCTGAATGTTGTATTGAACTAATTAAATTGTTTTTGAATATGATATGAACAATTTTTTTTTAGTCAAGCTAGACTCTATTATTGAAAACCAAAATTCCGTGATTACTTATCCATAGGTATCAGTGGCTACAGTGTATTGCCTTGTTCGAATCTAAAGGCGTTAAAACTAAAAACGAAAATCCGTCCGAAAGCGCCTGTTCGTGTTTCTTTTATAATATATAAATAATTTATAGATAAAATAGCATTCATAGATTAAAAATCATCAAGAGCCATCACCCACATTTGAACCGAAACTAAATCGATTTTTCTGCCTAAAAATATTCTTTTCGGTCATTTAATGTTTTTTTTGTTTATCTAATTTTGTTTCCGAATCGATTTACCCTTCAGGTTTTGGCAAAAATGATGATGAAAATATTTATCACGAAAATATTTACTGAAATTAAGAATAAGGCCGAAATAATTCCGAAGCTATAATAATTATTCTGGAAAAATCTCTCTAGAGATTTATTAGTACCCCAGAAATATGTGGCCGTTTACATAGAAAATTGCAAATCCTTCTTTTCTTCGTACTTCTGAATCTGGGAGTGTTGTCGAGTTGTGAAAATGAGGTTGAGACAATTACTTCCAGCTTTTCGCATACATACATACATACATACATACATACATACATACATACACACACACACACACACACACACACACACACACACACACACACACACACACACACACACACACACACACACACATACACACACACACACACACACACACACACACACACACACACATACATACATACATACATACATACATACAAGTTCTACCAAACCCGAACAGAAAACTTTGGTGTAGCGAATTATAAGATAAACAATAAAGTTGCAATAAAGTTCGAGTTCAAGCTTGTAATGCCATGTATAAACAGTTAGACCACTGTATTGATTGGGATTGGAACCCAAGTTTTTAATAGGCATTGAACCATTGATTGTGCTCTCAATAACACATTCTTCAGCTTTTGAAAGAACGAAACGAGGCTCAAATCACAGCACAGAATCATATGGATGAGAAAACAAAATATCGAACTCAGATTCGAAAACTCGAAGAAATGCAGGATCGATTATCACACCAATTACGAGAGAAAGAAAATCAAATGAGAGAATTAATAAACCGTTTGAAAAAAATGAAATTGGTAAGTTTGCTTGTTTCCAAGCAGTTATTGACGTATTGTTTAGCTTAATGCTGTTTAAATACATGATTAGAATATTGGTGATTGTTTAAAATTTTCATTATCGGTTTCTTTCTGACCACTACTTCAATTGCACTGATGTCGTGAATAATCCAGGGAAAAACTGATATGAAATATCGTGAAATGAATATCGACATAAATTTCTTTTTTAAGGAAATTTGCCCAAAAGAAAGTATACGCGCACTCATTTAAAAATGAATGAGACTGATATCTAAGCGCAGTCACGGGCGACCACTTAAATGCAAAATGACGCCAAACTTATATATAGTCTTGCTGTTACCGCTACTTATATTGTCATATTTTACTAGCTGTAAGTTCCATATGAAATCTTCAAAATTCAGTGTTGGTGACTTAACTGCAGTGTAAAGAGATTAAATTTTTTAACTATTTTTCGAAAAACGATATTTTTTCTTGGTTCCTATCAAGCCGTATTTTTATTAAGTGTCATTTTTCATGCAGGCGGCAACACCACCAAATGACGATAATGACGCGGAACCTCCTTCCTCAGGTAAGATTTTTCAGAGTTACGAAATTTCGTTGCAAAAAAATTTAACTGGAGATTACATACAAGGTCCCGACAATACTTAGCTTCGCGCTTTGCCCAAAAACTTTGACAAATATGGACGCTAGGTTTTGGTAGCAGAGACTCGATTTCCATATGTGAACTCAGCTACAGAGCATAGCAGATAGATTGAATTGGGTAGAGGGTAGGAAGAAGTTTACATATTCTGTAGAGGGTTAAACATTCGCACAATGATGACGTATTGAATTTATGCAACTAATAATGACCATGGCTGCAAGTTTAGATTCTTGAACTCAGTGGAGGCGTGAGAAAAAAATAAAAAGATGACATTGATACAGTCACATGATCTTTCCACAATATCATCATTTTTTTATGTATGCATTGGAAGGCAAGAATTGCCTACCTGTAACATTTTCTACATACCATAGTTTATGATATACCTGCAAAAATTAGTTGGCCTACGGAATAAATTTTTTGTGAATTAAAATTCGGTCATTTCTTGGTAGTTTCATCCTACACAGGAATTTTGAACGCTCCCGTGTCATTAATGCGATTATTGAAGTTCCGTTAAAAAATTTATATTTTCATGTATTTGTTGATGTAACAAGTACAACTGGGTCATAGATGCTTCTCTTACAAAGCGAAATATTTATAAGTTGTTAATTATTCACAGCAGGCTCAACTATAACATCAACCTCAATAGGGGTAAGATTTCTTTTAATTCGCTTTATGTTTCGTTGAATTTATTATTGTTTATTGTGTGTGTTTACTTATTTGTTTAAAAGTGACTAAATGATTTATTTTGCCTTTTTGTTTGTAACTATCAAAGTGCATTGCTAACTTTGACTGAGTACAGAGCATTTTTTAACAAAACAACTGAGTGTTTCTCGTTGTTTTTTTGTAGTTATTTTTACTTTAATATACAATTTATCTCCAGTATATGCATCTGTTTTACAAATACTTGAGACTGTTAAACATGGTAAGGGATCTGGAAAAGATAATAACTGAGCACAAATGTATAAATCAAATCTTTATCGATGTTATTTGTAATCACTCTTCAATATGGAAAAATGTTGATTTTCACTGAATAATTCCAATCAATCACCAATTTGTACAAGAATATTAATTTAAATTCCAAATGTGAATATTTCAATGAAATTGACAAAAATTTATTGTATATACAAATTATCATAATTTCACTGATATGATCATTCACAAAATCAATTTTTTTTCAACACTTTATGTTTCGTCTTACTTCACTTTGATGATTATCATACATATCTTTAACAAAATATGTGTGTGTTGGTTGATCTTTTCATTTCTCAATCAGAATTTTTTTATGTTACATTATAACCACTCCCTAGTCAAGTTAAGTTTTATTCAATAAAGCTAACTACTCGAGTCATTGACCAGACTCGAAATGTGTCGAATTCTAATTTGGACGAGTGAATTGCCATTGGTAACTCAATTCAAAAATCGCGCCAAGGCGGGTCAATTTCAAATCGCCACATCGTGACGTTATTATACCGAGTTGACCGGCGACTTCAAAACGCTATTCAAGTGAGAGCCAGTAGAACCGGGTCGAAATCATCTCAGTGTTTTGATTCGAATTTTAAAATTTTGCATTAGTACTTCAAAAAAATTCGTTCATACTTCTTTTACAAACTTTTTATACTTTTCCAAAATTAGAATTAAGCTTGACCACTTTTTGTGAGATATTACCCAAAGGGACGAAATCTAATAAATATTTTATATTCAATTGTGATCCGTGAATTGGTAACGTCATTGCATGCAAAATCTGTAATGTTTCACTTTGTGAACATGTATTTCATTGTCATTTTTCGGTTATTTTACCTACAATTGTAAAGAAATCAATTCCCTTCAACGAGTGGTGGTATTCAGGGGTTCGCCTGTACCCGTGATAATATGCGGAGTCGATCTTGTTTTTAGAGCAATAAGTAAGAGCTATATTCTTTTCGGAAATGAGGGAACCCTTTGTTAGTGATTTTAATACAAATATAGAAATTGTTCTCAAAATTTGAATACTATCACTGCCTTTAACTGTATTGTAAATGTTTAATGTAGATGCAACAACAAAAATTAGAGTTTCCATTTTTTTCCAAAAAAAAATATCAGTACTGAAATGATGATACCAGTATGTTTATGAATGCTTGTTTTGTCTATCTCTACTTTTCACAGTAAATCGTCCAAATAACAATGTCATTGCATGATACATGTTGCTAACTTCACTCAATATTTACTTCATAGACTGATGATCAGGGGTGGGGATGTACCAGGGCCCGAGTTCGCAATATAAAGTCCTTTGATGAGGTAAGTTTTGACACAACAAGAATTAGTTTTTCATTAAATTTATTAGAAAAAAAAATTAAAAAAAAAGCGTGAGCCACGTAACAACGAAAATTTGACTCGACTGTTAAAACAGCGCTGCGGAGTTGGAGTCAAAAAAACAGAATCGTGTTTCAAAAAGTTAGTTGTTCGGATACAGCATCGAAGTTCTGAATTTAACGGAGTTTGAATATCACACTTTTAGTGGTGCTAATTAAAAACAAAATTTCCGACAGAAACACGTAAAGCATTAACTGAGCCTTTTTAGAAGCGATTTTTGAAGTTCATTGCATTCGCCAAGGTTTTTGTCATTTAAATTCAATTTTTCCCGGTTCGGAGCTGGAGTCGAACTTTTTTCTTTGTTACGGCCCGAAGTGGGAGTCAAAATTCTTTTCAACTAAAATTTTCCCCAACCCAGCTTTTGAAGTCGGAAACGATTTCAAATTTCCACCAAGTCCACAGCCCTGCGTTAAACGAGAATTGAACGAATTCTCCTATTTTTTTATTTTTCAAAATTATAAGAAATAATATAAATGATTCGTGGTCGAAGACCGCCTTTCTATTGAGCATGAATCTGACAATAAATAACTGACTAACTAATTCTCATGCCCGACATGGACTGGTAATCGGACAAGAGGCGTGGTTCGCTTGGATTGGGCCGACTTATCGGCCTTACTCTTCCCGGGATATATATCTAAATCCTTTCCTATCAAAACATTTCTCGCGTTTGCATGTCATGCATATATATGTTACTGTTACTAAAGTCTGGAAAGTGAAAGTCATGTGCATATTTCTCCTATTGGTAAAGCTATAGGGAGTCATTCATTTTAAATACTTCGGTATTACAAGACTGCATGCGTGATTGTACGTATCCGTACTTACCCGGGGACTTGCTTGAAGGTGTGAAATCACCATCAAGATACTGTATATCCACGAAATAATGGATAGTACTTGTTGTAATACGAGCATAATGTGGGTATACAGTTCATAAGTATTTTCATGCTTGGCTGTGTGGGCCATCGACCCAGAGTAGAAATAGTCCCGATGAAAAAGTTGCAAGACCACCGACCACGAAAACCTAACGACTTGTCCCCAATGTCTTAGCAGTAGCGTGCGTTAGGAGCATCCGTTTGGTCACTGATTTATGGGTGCCACTTTATTTGGTCTCATATATACAGTTCTCGCTACAAGGATATCAGTAGATAGTGGTGAACAGAAGAGAAAATTCTAGTCAACATAGATGAAATTGGGGATGACAACTAGATAGTTAACATTGCTCACCCTATTGTCATAGGCATCAACATCATCATGTTTAATTTGATGCTTTGATCTGGTTCTTTTATTACAGTTTTCTGTCAAATCAGAATTCGACGGCACTGAAGATCAGAAAACCCTGAGAGTATCTGGCAACGATGGAATCTTTCCTGAAATCCCACTCGCTGCAAACTACGGAGAAGGATGCGGAAAAATTTTGGTTGGAGAATGTGTATGCCTAACTTTATATATACGCATTACGGCTAGATGTGGTCCCTAATTGAAATAATTATTTTACAATCTGCAATTGACCTTTAGCTCAAACTTCGACGACCTTTCACTAGCGTCTCACTTATTCAGAAATATATGTCCCATGTCTCAATCTTTATGAAACTTGAACGTGCTATGGAAATATGAGTAACTGCTCACAGTTCTGAAAACCAACGTCTGCGTGACCACACAGCGTGCTATGCGTTGGATATGAAGCTTGTCACTAATGAAACTGAACTGCGTGTGTATGACGACCAGTTACGGCTTCATCATCCAATTTCAAGGCCATGCGCTTAGCTAGTTAGTGTCATATGTTACTTTGATCGCTATCGAAATGAGTCTTTTATTGCAAACATAGCATCTCGTATTTTAATGAGAAAGTTTGAAACGGTTCGATGACTGAATAGTTTAAAATCTGTCATTGGTGCAGTAACTAAAAACGTAGTTTGCTTCTTCACCACGAGTGTAAATTTACTGTCAAGCTCAAAATACGTACTTGTGTCATTTGTGAGATTGAATGAACAAACACTTGAGACGCCATGACACGTTTGCGCCTCATTTTCTAGCGGTTGAAACAAAGCTTATACGAATGCAAACTTTGTCACATTCACACTGTTATGTCAGTAATTCAAAAAAAATAGTGAAGTCTATATAATGTATCTATTAATACACCCAGTGTTTAAAAATCCTATTTACCTGGATTAACTTGTGCGCTAAGAACTTTCTTTATACTTCTCCAGCCTCCAAACAAGCAACGGAAAGTCAGAATAGCACGCAAGAAACGTACAGACACAAGACAAACCCCGTCTGGCGCGAGAAGAAAAACCAGCGAAAGCCCATCTCGGACGTCGTCAACAGATTCGGAATATCAGAGGTTGGAGCATTGAAACGTTTGTCCCAAATTTCAGCTGGAAATTTGTCAGTGTCAAGTTTCAAATTAGCTTGAGCTGTATATGAATGACGTCATTGCAATGACGTCATTCGTGCTGTGCGATTGGTTGTTATAATGCATGACCAGATGTCAAGCTTCTTGCGTTTGTGCATTTGTGCATGTTAATGCCATGGACTTCACCAGGCATACCAATGAAGCATTCGGTAAAGTGGTGCATGCTGATATATCCGGAAGCATTCCGGATTCTCGGGCTTATCCGGTAAAGTGTTGTGGCCAAATTAATTTTCTTGAACAGATTATCGAGCCAGAGTTTATTGACAAAAAAGTTCGATAATTTCGGAGTTACTTTGGATATCTATGCTATTGGATTGTACGACTCTGGGCTGGGCTTGTAATCGTAATAGCTTGATATCCAAATTCGAATTATTTCATTTCGTGTGTTTTGTATTTGTGATCTGAATAATTTTTCCTGCACTTTGTCGTTTTGATGCTGCTGTAATTTTTCTTGTTTTAACTCTAACTCTCGTTGTATTTATATCTTCTAGAAACCAATCATATGTTGACTTCGCCTAAGCCCTAAATGAAGAGAACAAAAAATCAATTTTCAAAATTAAAGGACCGTTTGATCCATGAAATAGTTTAATTTGTATATTTTCAAAGTATTCGAAAAAAGTTGTAGTTAGTCCCATCATTTTATTTTGGATTAATATATGTTTCCAAACCGAATTTATCAAACAACGATTTGTTCTACCTTGGAACTTGAGTACCATATCACAGTTTACCTGTGACACGAAACTTGTAAAATTGAGTTTTTTTCAAAATTTTCATGACTATTCCCAACTGTAATGACATTCCAGCGATATTCACCAGGATTTGTCTCAATAATTTTATTTCTACGTGTACATATGTAGCATGAAATAAATTGAATACCGTTTTATGCATGAAGAATCATCTGTACAATTCAGTGTGTGTCGTTGAACATTAGAAATTTTGGGATTTATGAGATAATTGTTGGGTACTCCTGAAGTATGCGCACTAAGATGTCGCACAACCTGAACCCTAACCTGGTACACAACCTGAGTTCAGGTTGTGCGCCATCTTGGTGCGCATACTTCAGGAGGTCCAATTGTTGTATTGATAATTCGGAATTTTATGTCTTGCAACCTTCTACTGTGCGATTTCGATGCACTTATTCTGCACCAGAATAATGTGTTGTTTAATTCGTTGCATTTTTTTTCAATAAATCTTGATCTTATGCACGTAATTGTGATTCCGATTGTTTGAATTATTTGTTGCTGTGATACAATATTAAAAATAACAAAACATAGGTTGGATTTTTAAAACTTACCTGAAGTAAGGACTAACCAACATCGGAGCAATTAATTTAACAATTTAATTTTAATTATTGCTTTACTGTGAAACAGTGGGTTCCAACCCTGCTTCCGTGTCGCCCTATAGTTCCGCACGTTTGAAATAGATTCCTAAAGTTTATATTTATATCGTTCAAATATGGTCAAATACCTATTAGATATCGTCAAACTTTCTACACCTAAAATATAGTTTTATTGGTTCTCGTGAAGTATGCGCACCAAGATGTCGCACAACCTGAATCCTAACCTGGTACTCAACCTGAGTTCAGGATGTGCGACATCTTGGTGCGCATACTTCAGGAGGTCCGTTTTATTTTGCCTGTATTATAATTGCTTTTATACAAAAGAAACCTAAAATATTGTGCAGGGGTTCCTCGGGCCCTTGGAAAGTTTCATTGGAGTTTCGCTCCACCGAAAGGTTAAAAACCGCTGCTTCAGAGTCTAGACCAGGGGCGGGCAAGGTTTTTGGACCTGGGGCCAAATATTTTGCCCATCTAGACTGGCGGACCATATAGGTCGGACATAAAAATTACATTTATGAACAATATTCACATTGTTACAAATGCAAGAGTGGAAAACAATAAGCCTCGTGCCAAAATTGAATATAATCGCAACCTCCACAAATTTCTTGAGGTATTTTGAGCTAAAACATACAAATTTGGTTTTAGTTACTTGTGACAACATCAAGCGGGCCATATTGAAGTACCCAACAGACTGGATTTGGCCCGCGGGCCGTAGTTTGCCCATGTCAGGTCTAGGCCGTAAAGTCCATATGAAATCCATACATAAATGGGCACAGTGAAAACGGAATCAATTCTCGAAATGTCGTCAAAATAACGTCATAATGACAGAGTGCACGTGTTACCACATATTAGTGTTCCCATGAACAAAATTAAACAATAAAATTCGAGTTGAAAATCGGAGCCCATCGAACTCGAATAAAAAAATAGAAAGAGAAGTAGCCTTTCGGCGACTACTTCCTTCTTGGGGTACTTCAAATTTTAAATCAGTCTGTTTTAATATATATTCTAATAAAATAACTAATATAAACAAGTAATTGAACAACCAACTATTTATTAATAAATAATATCCAATGAAATAATTGACACGGCGTTTATAATTATATAAAGTTATAATGTTTCATATCTAGTCGTACAGCATAATAAGTGTCTCTCGTCGTGTATCGTTAGCACTCAAAATAGAGATGAAATGCTGTTGTTAGGTGTAACTGAGTGGGATCTGCTCTGGACAAAGTCCATTTTCCGCGTACGAGAAACTTCGAACGTTGTACGTACGTACGTAGAACGTTCTTTCTTTTAACATAGCTGCGAGCATCAGTATTTGTAAATTCCGCTAAAAGTACTTTACGGTCATATAAAATGTCATTAGATGAAAACATTATGGCGCTAATACAGGTTTCCAAGTCCCATGAAACAACATATGATATTTATTTAGTACCACTGTGCCTTTCCCTGAAGTACAACAAAAATTTTCGCCAAATTAAATACAGCAAGTAAACGCACATATTGGTGTGTTACCGTTAAAAATATCACACGGGTGAAAGTATATAAAAAAATTTTGTTCAATTAAAAATGTACGTTATTTTTCAATTCTAAACAATCCAACTTGGGTAAAATATATGAGAGGAAATCTAAAAAAATAAAATATTTTTATACCACGATTATTCACGACGCTCTGTACAATCAGCTACTGATATACGCGATTTACACTGAGTTAACTGTTGTTGGGGAGTTGGTTTTAGTGGAGTGCATAAAATTTGGGACGAATAGGATTCACATATTTATCCCAGGGAGATGAAAGTCGATAAGACTGCTTAAGCATATGGCGAACCATGGCTTCTCGTCCGGTTATCAGTCCATGTTGGGTATAGGATTACTTAGCCAGTTATTTGTTTCCATATACATGGACTTGACTTCGGTTAAAAAAAAATAATGGAAGAGATTTACCACATCTCTTACACCTGCACACCGTTTTGCTATTTTCCAAGTTTTCTTTTTCATCAGAAAACCAGACGAAGTCGGTTTAACCCTGGTTGAAATCGACATAAAGACAGTTCAGGAATGTGTTAAATTCATCGGCGGAAATCAGAGTGGAATTTTTATCAATCAGATCGTTGAATCACCTGGATGTACGCAGTCTTGCAGTATGTTGCAACCGGGAATGCAACTTATAAAGGTTAGAAATAAAGAGTATCGTCATTCAATTTATTTATTTTTGCACACAAAGTGGATCTGTGGACCATTTTGTTGTTATCTTTGGGGTTGCTGGTGAAATATCGATTTACTCCGTAACAATCGATCAATTAATTTTTATTTGTTTTTTAACTTCCCTTCTACAGTACCCGATATTTCACCCCAAATTCCAATCTTACATTTTTTGTTTATAATTCACAAATTTTAGTCAATAGGGCTACTGAATATATTCGGTCAATCTTTCACGATGAAATAAACTGAACATTTGTAATCTCTCCACATGAAATTTTTCTATCTTTCATGGTAAATCAAACTAAAAAAAATATTTTTACACATTTTTTTATCTCCCCATTTAAAAACGATTGGCAAATAATAATATTTTTACAACCGCACAGATTCGTCAATCCCAGAAGAAACCTTCAAACTTATATAAATGGACTCTCGAATACACTTACAACATGATAAGAAGTATCGAAGGTACCGTGGTTCTGATGTTGGAATCCAGAGCCAAAGAATATCAGGACATAAAAGATAAAATGAAAAGTTCTAGAATGACAGGCGATTCTTTTTATGTCCGGTAAGCAAGATAACTAATTGGGTGGTTCACGTAACCGCTGGTCGGTTACGGCTTCCTCCACCACCAAGTCCATGCTTCCGAAAGCAAACAATACAGTAAATCTAATCCCATACCCGACTTGGAATGGTAACCGGACGAGAGGCCGTGGTTCGCCATATGGATAAGCCGTCTTATCGGCTTTCCTCTCCCCCGGGATAAATGTGTAAAATCCTATCCTATCCTAATATAGAACAATTTAGGTACTCCCGAAGTATGTGAACCAAGATGGTGGACACCGAAACGCAGTGTGTGTACCAGGTTAGGACATAATTTCACAAGTACAAATACTACGGCTACGGTTACCTGGCTAGTCCCCGAACTCGTAATAGAACTAAAATAAAGAAAATTGGAATAAAATTATGGCCTAACCCTAACCTGGTACACATACTATGTTCCGGTGTACGCCATCTTGGTTTACATACTTCGAGAGTATACCCATTTTGATATATAATTTATACTCACAAGTTTTTGTATAGGAGGAAAATTTATATCGCGAACAAAAATATTACAATTACCGATATTTTGTGGTTCTCTATTTGGGTTCGTATGCACAATATTTGACAATATCAAATGATTGAATGCGCTTTGCTTGAGATCTTTATATCTGCATGCTTACACACCTATATGGCTATGCACCTGCATTTTGATATTTGAACCAAAGTTTATCGTAGGGTTTATACCAGCGTTTCCCAACCTTTTTTGGTCGCGGACTATTTTCTCTCCCGCGAAAATCTTTGCGGACTCAAAGTGCGTTTATTGCAACCTGTGCCAAGAAGCAATAAAATCGAATACAACAGAATTGTAACGAATTTTAAAATCGGAAATTCGCCGCAATTTACGCGTTCGTTAAGAAGAGCCGACTTTTTTTATTGTATAATTGGCTTTCTGTCGCACAATATTCAATCCAATGTCTTTTTATATTAATTTACTTGTGTTTATTGTTACTTCGCGGTTGCGTCGACTTACGACAAGGTGAACGCTTTTCTTCTTTAAAATGCCAATAGGCAATATGTGAACATAATAATGTGAGACTATATTGCCCGATTATATTTAGTTTTGTTACATATTTTTGCGATCTTGCAAATTTGTAATCGTCGTTAGAAAAATCTCACTATCTGTTATAAATTTCCAGAAAGTACAACTAGATTCGATACCTAATAAAAATATATTTAAAATATACAAGTAAATGAAAAATGAACATTCATCGCCTTGCTTTATTATTAATTGATTTATGATCATTTAATCTGCGATTGTGTTGGCGAAATAAAAGCAATACTACTCAGAAAATATCATGACAATCTGTGGACACAAAAATGCGTGGTAAAGGGCCCGATTATATTTTGTTTTGATTCCTATTTTTGTGAATTCGACAAATCTGAGCTGTTCGTACAACACTTACCAGTACTGTATCAATGTTGAGGCAGTAAAGCAAACAATCCTAAGGGAGTATGCCCTGGTATACGTATACTAGGCTAGCACCCGAAATTTTGCGTTTTGCAAT
Organism: Styela clava; assembly: GCF_964204865.1. NCBI lineage: Eukaryota > Metazoa > Chordata > Ascidiacea > Stolidobranchia > Styelidae > Styela > Styela clava. The sequence continues at coordinate 5,428,535 of NC_135263.1, forward strand.
GTCTAAAAAAGCGTTTTTAATCGGTCGCCGACCATCATAAAACGAAACTTATGGTGTTTTCCGTTTTATTTTCATTGTTTTGTATTGCCGCTTTTCAATTTGGAAAATTCGGGTTGCCACCATCTATCGACGCGTGTGCCGACTTGTGTGTTTTCGTCGAAAATTCGTGAGTGAGTTGTGAAATCCAATCGTTTGATTAAGCGACGCGCAAAGTGCGCAAGTGCAAATGACCTGTCGCGTCACCTGTTACCAAATTTTCGAATATTAAATTGCTATTCTAATAGTTGAATATTCGAATATATGCCCAGCCTTACTCAGTAACCAGTAATTATTGACTCGATTAATGTTATGAGAATAAACTTGCTTTTTATGTTTTATGTATATTCCAACGTAAATTGGCTGATAGTTAAGTTCCGCAAAATCGTTTGCGGCTCGCACGAATTTCTGGCTCGTTGCGGACTAGTTCAAACGCTCCGCGGACTCATTTGAGACCGCGGACTCGGGTGGGGAAACACTGGTTTATACAGTGGTGAAATTCGAAAAATTTTAAGCGATTTTTTTATGTATCGAATTGCGGTGCACGTTATTCATCTGCTGCGTTGTCTGACGTCTAAAACAAAAAAGAGGAATAGGTTCGCTATTGTCACGGTATTCCGAGAACAGGTTCGCGTGACCCCTGAATCCCGCCACTGGGTTTGTACTTACGCGATCATTTCTTATGAATAAATACTGACTTGCGCTAATGATTTGGTTTCCGCGGGACTTACTACTTATCCTTCTTCTATGCTTTTGTGCCGGTGGGTGTGTATGCATATAATGCAAAGATGCTGTAGCAAAAGTAAAAATACGGTATCTATCTTTTGTGATTGAAAATTCAATCAAATAGAATAAATACTGAAACGAAATTTCACTGGCATTCAAAATGTACTCTATGTCGGGTACCAAGTTGTACTAGTTTAACACTTTCTTTCAATACTATATTTAAGCGGAATTCAAAATTCTCCAAAATAGTTTTTGCCGATAATGGACAAAGTATTCTCTATCTTTCAGGGCAAACTTCAAGTGGACCAGAGACGACATGTTAACATTCAACAAATTTGAAATTCTTCACGTGATCAGCACTCAACCATTCACTGAATTGCATTGGTTGGCTTGCAAGATTGATCCGTACAACGGAAACAATTCTTCTAAGAGTGATGTTATACCAAGCTATAAGTATTGGTATGTTATCTAGCTTTCGAATATATTAAAAGAACATTCGGTACTCCCGTAGTGTGTGTACCAGGTTAAGATTAGGCCATAATTTTATTCCGATTTTCCTTATTTCAGTTCTATTACAAGTCTGGGGAATGCCTGTGTTAGCCTAGTGAATATCCCCTGCCCATAGTCTTCAGTCCCTTTACACAACTTGATGTAAAGTAGGCGAACAAAATTACTTACCTCTATATCGGTACACAAACTTCTGGAACGCCGAGAATTCAGTGTTAATCTGCATTATCAATATGTCATTGTGATCTACAGAAGGGTACATGTAGAATAGTTTGGTATATATATATCAGTAACCAATCGGAAGTCTGGTGAAAAGATGAAATAAAATATCCTATGGCCTTTTAGTGGTTCGGCGATAATTAGGGTTTATATCTACGCTTGATATAGATCAGAGTGGTTCAAACCCAGGCCCGCGGGCCACTTGTGCCCGCAGCTTCATTTTCTGTGGCCCGCGTCGCATTCGGAGAGTAATGATTTTTGTGTTGTTCCGTCATAAAACTAACCAGAAAAATCTTATGACAAATTGTTACATAAATAATGTCACTGAATTGACTAGTGTTATGGCTAGCTGAGGCAATTAACGAAGTTGAATGATGGGCTTGGCAGTCTAAATTGTTATCTGGCTTTATATCGTTTTGGTCAGGAATATATGCTAACAATTTTGGAATCATAGAAAATCTAAAATCGAATGCGGATTCTTCTAGCCTAGGTTGACGCTATGCCTGATAACTAAGTATTAATGTTATGGCCCAACAATATAACTCATGCCTGGTGTTTTTGCAACCAGCCTAAATAGTTTTATAAAAAATGTTGCCTATATATCATAAAGTTTATTAATTACCCTTCTGTACCTCAAATTGTGTAATCAATCAATCTTTAGTTATGTATAAGTTATTTTGCAAACATTTGTTTGAGAATGAAACCTGACGAATTCAAACAAATTTTTAACTGGATATGGAAGGGGAAATACCACAATTCTTTCTTGATATCTCTGCAAGTTGTGTCGGTGAAAAAAACAATTGAATTTTAAACAGAATTTAGAATCTTGTAAGCAATGAGCATTTTCCAAAGTTAAGATTTTGCATTGAAAATCTATCAATGTTCGAAAGCACGTACATTTGCGAAAGCATTTTTTTTGTAATGAAGAGTTTGAATAAAAAGACTTTTGCAGGTTTTAGTTATTTATTGTGGTGGTTTTGCTCTATAAATGACAAATACTGATCAATTTGTTTGCGCAATAAAAGTGTCTGTATTGTACTGTCTGTATTGTGGCCCGCGAACAATGCAAAATTAATTTTGTGGCCCGCGGAGCCGACAACCTTGGACCACCCTGATATAGATCACAAGCAACGCCAAAAATATGAGTGTTGATCACACACTAGACAGGTAACGAGAAGATTCTGATTTATTCGAAATCCAATCTGGAACGGTTATTCCATCAGCTATTTCTATAAGTGATCTGGGCAGATATGATGCGTTTTGGCTTGAACCTTATATTTTAATTGAGATTCTGGCCATGGTCATGCGAAAGACCCGAAATAAAATCACAAACGGTTTCACGTACCTTAAATCATGGGTGTGCAACATTCTTGTCGGTGGTCCATATAACCAAGTTTAGACATCTGGCCACACAAAAATGGGGAATGCGGCTATCGCTTAGCCTCACAGTAACAAAGGCAGCGTCGGGGAAAACGGCGAAAATGCTCGATAATGAAAAATCTGAGTGTTGACGCACTAAATGGCTTGACAGGCTTAATGATTTTGACGCAAACTCACTCTTAAGGTGGTGAATTTCATTTTATTGCATTATCTGAAATTTAATAATGCTATGCGGTAGGCTTGGCAAATCTGCTTCAATTAGTTCTGCAAAAAAAAAATACTGCAAAAAAATAGCAGCTACACGAGAGGTCAGTGTGTAATCTGGCATTTCGTGAAATACCCAACCTGACAAACGACTATACATTCAAATGATTTCGTATTCGCTTCTTGCAGTTTTTTTGTATTGCTATTAATTTTACTAACGCAAGTTTTTTTTGTAGCCTAAAAAACCCGCAACAAGCTGACTTACTTCAAAAGGGACGAAGATATACAGAGCCCAGCTTATTTGCACCAACGGTATGTGTATATATTTTCAACGAGTTATTTTGAGGCTAACATTCATCTCATTTGTTGGTGTTATGATCTTTTTATAAGCATCACAGTTTAAGAATACCGTAGATTTTATGAATGAGTATTATTCAATACAAAAAGTGTTTTTCAATCAATTGAAGTAATTAAATAAAAAAAAATACTATAATCAGTTAATGACGTAATACTCAATCATTATTACCCAGGACCCTAGAGAAGTTTCCCCTCAATTTGGAGCTTCGATGAGACTGTCAGCTCCTGATCGTATGAGTGGATTGAAGCATCTCGTAATAGGAAGACCGGCTGAGGTATGATTTTGTTCCATGCTATTCCACTGGCCTTGTTTTGTATATACCTATTTACAGAAACCTAAATATTTATAGTTATTTTGACACATTCCCTGGAAGAGATTGCAGGCAAATCTGTTAGAAACGTTGAAGTATGCTACTGTATTTGTTCTGCTGTGAAATATGAATTTGAAACAAGCGCAAACAAAAACTCAGTGGTTTTCTAGATTTGAAAAAAAAATTACACTAGAACGTCTAACGCAGTGGTGGGCAGGGTTTTTAGACAAAAATTTTTCCACTTAGACTGTCAGGCCATGTAAGTATGACGTAAAAATTACATTTTATTAACAATATTTTTAAATTTGGTCTTAGTTTGCTTGTGGCAGAATCAGATGGGTCAGATTGAATTACTCAACGGGTCGGATTCGGCCCGCTAGCCATATTTTGCCCCTATCAGGTTAACCTCATTCAATTAGATAAATTGTAAATCAAAATGCTGATGATAATGCTAGTTTAGTCAGTTTTTGCATTCTCTGTATGTACATTAAAACGCTTTGACGAGTGCTTGTTTTCAGTATGGTGAAGAAAAAAATACTGGTTACCAATGAGCTGTAGCAATTGGGCAACTACAGTTTACATCGAAACACTTCTTGGTGACAAGGTTTAAAAGTCTATGATTGGTAACACGCTGAAAGCAGTCGGGTACTTTGTTGAACGAAACAATATGTTTTTACAGGAGCCTCAACAAAGATATGAAACAGTCGGTCAGCCCTACACAATCATGAAACCTCTTCAATTGCCGAAAGAAAGACCAAGACCGTGCCTTATGTTGCCACAATCTTTATCAACAATCTTAGCCTACAAACTCACAACGATAGCGGAACCACTGCAGTTTGATTTCCCAGTCCCTGGTACGTTCAAAACTTAGATGTATGCTGTTAGGTGTAGGATTTGCATATGTATCCCGGGGCAGAGCAAAGCCGTTAAGCCCATGTCAGGTATGGGCCCGAAAGTATCTTTATCTAGGTTTAAATTTTGCAAGTTGATATTCATTATTTAGTCAAGTATTGTGGATCGTACATGAAATGAGAAAAAATTTGATCAAACGATATATATATACATACATGCACGAATGACGCGCATCGTGACCAATAAGTCGTTATCTGAGTCCTGACTTTGTTAAAACAATCGACCTATAAGCGTTACGGAATGAAATGTTTCCAATAATTAGAATACAAAAGCAAAGCATTAGGTGAATCCATGAAGAAAATTTAAAAAAAATAAAATGAAAATTGTAGTGACTATTTCTATTTTTAAGGAGTTATAATCGAAAAGCGAAAGCATTTATACCAATAACAATAAGATTAACAACAACAATTTATCAAGATTGATAGGTTCACTTGGTGTCGCACAACATTGACGCAAATATGCAATAAACGCATATTGATTTAGTCATTGACACCATGGTCCCCAACCTTCTAGGGCTAGTGGCCCTCTTCTGGGGGCTTTTAGCACTTATAGCCCTCTCTTTATCATTCCAGTGGTATTTATATGATTAGTAGACTCCAAATCCCATTCTGTTCAAACAATTTATGCTCAACTAGGTGAAAACATTCCGCGATATAACCTTATCAAGCAATGAAACGAGAAAAACCAGGAAGTTTTTCTTAATGTAAAAGTAAAATCAGTTTTGCACTTAGTATTGCGACAGTGACAGCTCTGTGGTCCCATTGGAAGGCCATGAACCCATTCCGGGAACCACTGCATTAAAAATCTTGAACAAGGGCAGGAACCGAGTGATCAATTCAATCCGAACCATCCGAGTTAATTTTAAAACCACGATTAGTATCAAATTCGGCCATTCAATGTTACTTAGATTTTCGAGAGAATTGTCCTGGTTTGAGTGGCACCTTAGTGTATATCTTTTCAGTTAGTTTTCTCGAAAATCACTAATAAAGCCAATGACATAAATGTTGTGCGAATCAGATAATAAATAGTGGAATTCCATTCGCCACATCGTACTGTATTGTAAAGTATGGTACGTACACTAATAAAATGTACAAATAATGCAAATAAGAACTTTATTAGGAAAACAGAAAACAATTTCACATCACGTGAATAAAAGCAAACATTGTACAGTATCTTAACATCTTTTTTTGCTTGGGGTCCATAACAAAGGGCAAAAGTAACAAAAAACGATCAAACAAGTCACGAAAAAACCGGCTTAAACAATCAAAATGACGTACAGTATCACTGAAACTGTGTACAGTACTGTATCACTGGAACTGTGTACAGTACTGTACTGTAATGTACCATGTGACTGAAGCTTAGTGATTATTCGTTCATAATCGTAATAGTTCGCAATTGGTCACGTCATTTATGATGTAAATAACGAAAACCAATGAGCCCAGAGCACTGATTTTCTTGATCACAATGTGCGTTCGTATCCTCGAAACATCGTAAGTCGCGACCGTCGTAACCCGAGGATTTCCCGTAATTTGGTTTTTCTCATAAAAACATTTAAATTTAAAAAGTAAGGTTATAACCACGATTAAAAGGCGCAAACAAAATGTAAATATATTGATATCAGGCAATTATTACTTGGATAATTGGTATTTTGTTCTAACCCGCGGGCCAGTACAAATTCTTAGGAATAATGATAAATGTTTCGTAAAAACATTTCTTTTAATTTGTGAAAATAAGAGCGAATTGATGAATGCAGATAATGATCTTAAATTCTAACATGCAAATATTTAAAAACGAAAAAAAAATCGACGATCAAGACGCATTGTATATAAACATTGTCTGCTTAAGTTCGCTTCAGTGGAAGTTTAGTTTACCAGACGCGGATTATACTCTTTATAAAATCGCGTGCTTTTTTAAAGCGATATAATATGTTTCACCTGTCGACCAAGCTTGCGAAGATCGCACCTTTAAGTGTACGGATGATTATATAATTGTTTTATAGATAAGGTGCGTCACGAAAAATGCATTGCCGAATTCCGATGTCGCAAAATTTATAATACCACCGTGCAAAAACAAGCGAAGTCGGCAAAAACTGACGCAACATAGACTTTTATAAATTAGTAAATATTTTTATCGCGCTTGTTATGGTCTGGCGTTTTTGCAGTTTGAGGCGGTTTTTAAAATCGAAGTCGTTTTCGTAAATAGTTTCGCAGTATCGGCTTTACAGTCAGAAATAAGACTTTGCTCCTTTTGTTGGATGATGCATCTCTTTTACCGGTGAGATTTAGTATGATCTAGCATTTCTAGCTCACGAGATAAAATTTGGCGCTCCAGAAGTGTGTGTATAGCCAAAAACGTAACTTCTGGCTAATGTTTGTTGGTATGTTAGAGACGAATACCACTCTAATGGCTGCACCGATCCCCCCCAGTCTGAACGACACACGTTAACGATGCAAAGTACTTATTGCCGAAAAGATATGATCGGAATAGAATGTGATTCAAATAGGATAATTAAAACAGTGAATAGTCATCTCATATATAGAAAATAGGCATGTACGGAAGTGTCCTAATCAAGTGTGGTACTAAGATGAATTAAAAAATCTTTCTTATTTTACGTTTTATCGATATGATTAATTTGTAATTGTGTTATATGGCATTCTTATAATCGCTTACGAATCCCAAACTTTATAATAATAGCCTCATAAATTTCACTTTTAACATTTTACAACATGGCGCTCTCGAAACTTTCACTAAGAAACAATTGATTATAATAACCTTTTCATAAAACCAAACCGGAACTTCATTCAAAACTCATGATGAGAATAACAATAAATTGAAAATGATGACATTTCGTGAAATCCTAATTTTGGTAGAGTACAACGAACAGATATAAGATGTTTTAGGTTCACAGAATGATCTATACAAAATGTCATTCTTATGTATCTTATCTAGACAATAACCGGTACTCCCGAAGTATGTGAACCAAGATGGCGAACACCGGAACGTAGTATATGTACCAATTTAGAGTTAGGCCATAATTTTATTCCAATTTTCCTTATTTTACTTCTATCACAAGTTCGAATATTAGTCAAGTGACTCCCGTAGTATTTGTACCTGAAGTTATGGCCTAACCCTAACCTGGTACACATACTATGTTCCGGTGTCCGCCATCTTGGAACGTATACTTTGTAAGTACCCAATTACCTACCCAAAATACATCCCTTGTAATTATCATGCTTAAAATTAATACGAAAAATGTTGTTTTTGAAAATATACTCTAACATTTTGGAGAGTATGTATTTTTTTCTGTAAAAATCAAAATTATTTGTCACAATTATCCGCTTAAACATTAAGAAGTTTAGGGTTTAGACCAGTGGTTCTCAACCGCCGGTCCGCGACAACCTTGCTGCCGGTCCGCCAAATATATTCCAATATAAATATATTATAAGCAAATTGCAAAATACAGTATTGAAGTATTGACGGCATGACGTTATGAATTTCGTGCAAGGCCCGAGAATAATTTGATGGCAAAGATCATAGCATTTACTATTTCGAAACGCTTATTCGACTTTTCAGACTGAAGAAACTATCCGAAAAAGATAGCCGTTTTTGTGTTCGAGATATGAAATAATCGTCAATTCCACCACGCTTTCGTGAAGTAGTGCAATTTACTAAATTTATGAAGGTTTGTTTAAGTTTCATTGCATCAGTGTTTGGACTGGCACGCGTTTCGTCAGATTGCTGGCGTGATTACAGGTCGCGTGGGCAAAATAGCATATTTTCCTCGAATCGAATAATTTTAACGAATTGTCGAATATCGGGTTGAATTCATGATTTTATTCCGAATTTTATTTTTTGGGTCGGCTTTGATCTTTTTGTTACAGTTTTAAAATTACCTGTCTTAATTTTAAGCTAAAAATATTATCATTTCTGACGCCGGAATGCGGATATTTTTGAAGACGATAGTTGACATTCTTGATAGTTGATTTTACTTTTCTATTGTGGCTGTTTTATTTTCGTATTCAAATAGTGAATAAAAACCTGCAAAGTCATTGCGTGAATCCTAAATGCTATTTTGAGTTCAAATTAAGAATAATTTGTCGGCAATAAAGGCAATTCTACTAGCCAAATAGTAATTCCCTGGTAAAATTTCGCACAATAATTTCACTTAGTCTGATTGACTCAAACTGTAAGCGTGGATGGCTTTTTTTCAAAATAAGTATTAAATAAAATGGTATAACCTTCAATTTGTGAGAATATCTATGTGTGAGTTATTCGTCAGTTTTTAGTTTAGTTCCAAAAAATAGTTGTAAATAAAAGAACGTAATTGTCATTATGACTTCCGAGCACCTTCAGTTTAGTTACAATATTCAAAAAATTGATACCGCAAACGCTGCGATAGGTTCATTCGAAATAATCTAGGCACGTTGCGGCACGTAGTTTATTGTTTTGAATTAAATGATTGTTTCGAACATGTGGGTCAGTTTGTAAGCCCCAACGCCCCAAACACTCTCAGAATCGGCAATGAAAGTTTTGCAATGGTAAGGTATAAGGAAAATCTTACAGACGTCGAGGGTTAGGGAAACGTCCATACCGCCGAATATCAAATGATAAGCAATAAAAGTGGTAGTAGAACAAGTATCACCATATGTATTAAATGCTACATTTCATACAAATGTGCTCAAACGACACGGTCAGAGTTCATGAATATTAATGATAAATATATCTCTAAAGCGATATGCCATCCGATCTTCTCTTGCCAAGCAATCTTTTTGTCAATTTTTACAACATGTCTATCATGGAAAGTTTTATGAAGCATGCCAATGGCTATTTCCGGTCCCAAAACAAACCAAAAAAACTTTCAGTAGTTGATTTTGTTTTATGGTTCTTTAACGTTTTCACAACAAAGTCACGAGTCCACAGCTAAATCGCTACACAAAATCCAAAAAACACCGCTATCTGCAAATTATGCAAAAATCGTGATTTGTGTTGAAGTTTCCCTGTCGAATATTATTTTGTTCAGGAAACGACAATTTTACCTCTTGCCAATTTTCGTTTTCGATAATTTAAAGAATCCGTTGCCAATGCTGCTACAATTTTATATTATTTTATTGACATTATGAAAGTGCAATCGGAAATTACCGGAAGTGCCGAGTATTCCAATTCAAATCAACAAGAAAGATGATTAAAATATGTAGATTATTATTCGGTAATTCATAATCATTTATATAGCACCTACGTTTCAGTTTGCTGTGTAATGCGTAACTATTCTCCATAAAAACGTCATAATGCTTAAAATGAAACGTGATCTAAAATCGTGTAAGGTTGCATTTTCCAAAATTTTGATTTGCACTTTATCCTGATATTACCGTAGAAACTACTATTAGTTAGAAAATAAAAATAACATTCAAAAACATGCTCGATTTATTCATGACCTATAGATGACCGGTCGTTAATTTATCCTATAACTTCAATATTGACTCCATATCGAGAAATGAGAAAGTTACGCTTCATAATTTACGATTTTGACTAATATCACATTTGGCTAAGTTTCCGAGTCAATATTGATACAAATAAATGTCCTTTCGTTTAATAATGAAACATGATAGTAGAAAAAGAAATGCGTTGCAAGTCATCAATCAAGCAAAGTTGATTGCAGGAGGTTTAAATAATCGATTTTATGATTTGTAACTAATTTACAGTTTTTTTTATTTTATTATATATATCATACGCACTTCGTATTGAATGCATTTCGTGCAGAATAAATAATAATCACACTTTATATAAGATTTAGGTTAGTACATTTGGTATTATTAGTAATTAGTATTACAGGTTTTAAATGAAGTCGATATTGGACAGAAACGTTTGCTAAAAATATCTTGTATAGGCACGATTGTTGGGTTTTTGAGTGTGACAAGCATGTGATGTGATATCTTCATGACTTACTTTGTCGTTTTGGTATTTTACTGTTTTATTGCAGAAGTGTATATACTATATATATACACTTTGCGTATTAGTGAACTCAGTTCGGTATAGAAATGCAGCGCTCCAGAAGTGTGTGTACCAATATGGAGGTAACTATTTTTGTTCGCCTACTTTACATCAAGTTGTGTAAAGGGACTGAAGCCTAAGGGCATGGAATATATTCACTTGGCTAACACAGACAGTCCCCGAACTCGTAATTGAATTCAAATAAGGAAAATTGGAATAATATTATGGCCTAACCCTAACTTGCTACGCAAACTACGGGAGTTCCGGGAGTACCAAAAGTGGAACTCAAAAATGTCTTAAAAACTAACTGGCCAAAACTAACTAACTAACTAACACGATCAGGCCATATTTATAGATTTTTCTTTTTAAGCCACTTTGGAAAAGATATAAATTTATGTAAAATATACAGTATATGAAAGATATAAACAAAACAAGTGTACAACAAGTGTACAATTAATATTTTACTATCAGTTTTCAAGAAAATAACCAACCGATGAAAAGGCGATTTATAAATTATAATGCATACTCCAGTAAATTATATATATATCGATATCTTATCGAAGAACAGGTTTTTATTTTGATACTTGCGTGTGTGTGTGTTATACAGATTAGGGTTAGGCCTAATAATAATAATTTTATTCCTATTTTCTTGTTTTAGTTCTATTACGAGTTCGGGGACTGTCTGTTTTAACTAAGTGAATAAACCCTCTGCCTATCGGCTTCCGTCCCTTTACACAACTTCATGTAAAGTAGGCGAACAAAATTAGTTACCTCCACATATTGGTGCACACACTTCTGGAGCGCCATTTTTTCTTTCCACAGCAATTTATGACGGTGCGTTTGTGCTGAAAATGCCGCAATGGCATCCAACTTCAGAAAATATTTGGCTAACAGATTTCTGAAAATGGATATTAAAAAATATGGTGCTCCCGAAGTATGCGAACTAAGATGGCGGACATCGGAACGTAACATGGGTAACAGGTTAGGGTTAGGCCATAATTTTTTTCCAATTTTCCTTATTTTAGTCCTTTTATCAGTTCGAAGACTAGCCAAGAATCTCCCGTAGTATTTATACCTAAAATTATGTCCTAACCCTAACTTAGTACACATATTACATTCCGATGTCCGCCATCTTGGTTCGCATACTTCGGGAGCCCCAAAAATATATATGGTATGGTTCTTTTAGCACGAACGAAATCGCAAGTTAGTCGATCAAATTAGTAGCAAATTTCTTTTTCTCATCCAAATCTTTGTTTTTTCTTGAATTTAGGGCATATTTCGCCACATGATGTTGTATAGAGTGTTTAGTATTTTATTGTTATACGGCGGGTTCATGCAAAATTATGCCGAGGGAAGTGGAAAACCAAACATCATCTACATTATGGCAGATGACTTGGGGTATAATGATATTGGGTACCATGCCAAAAACCACAATTCCGACATGAAAACGCCATTTCTCGATGCAATGGCCGAACGGGGCATAAAGTTGGAAAACTACTACGTCCAACCTCGTTGCACTCCATCACGAAGTCAACTTCTTACCGGAAGACAAGACATATCCACTGGTTTACACCATGCTGTAATTTACACCGGCCAACCAAATGGCGTACCTACTACGTTAAAAATGTTGCCAGAACAGCTTAGAGACTGCGGTTATGATACACACATGGTTGGAAAATGGCATCTTGGTTTCTATAAAAATGAATATTTACCTTCAAACAGAGGATTTAATTCGTATTTCGGAGATCTGAACGGCGTCTCCGATCATTTCACACATACTTCGTGCTCAAAGCAATCATGTGGGGTGAGCATGTGGAGTTCCTCTGACGGTCCTGTTAATAATACGTGGGGTGAATATTCAGCTCATTTGTACGCAAGAAAGGCAATTGAGGCAATTAAAAAAAGAGACATCATGAAGCCATTCTTTCTATACCTATCGTACCAGTCAGTACATACGCCCCTACAAGTTCCTGATGAATACATAAAACCATTTAATCACATTAGTGACAAGAAGCGAAGAACGTACGCGGGTATGGTACTTGCAATGGATGAATCAATCCGAAATGTTACGTCATATCTCCACAAAGTAGGATTACTTGAGAACACAATTGTCGTTTTCTCGACTGACAACGGTGGAATAACGAGACATGGTGGTAATAATTATCCGTATAGAGGAGGAAAAGTTTCATTGTACGAAGGAGGTGTCAAAGCCGTAGGATTTGTATATGGAAAGCCACTTGGCATGAGGAATGTCACACACAAAGGCCTTGTTCATATTTCAGATTGGTATCCAACTTTCCTGCGGTTATCTTCATGTCCGAAAATGGAAGGAACTCAGCCGCTTGACGGATTTGACCAACTTGATTCTATTGTTAAAAAAACTCCATCTCCACGACATGAAATACTGCATGGATATGATCCTCGTTTTAGAAAGGTTGCCAAAACGACTCAATATAGTTCACAGACTGTTTATAATACTGAAATTCGAGCAGCCTTGCGCTGTGGTCCATGGAAACTCATAACTGGTCATCCCGGTCCTAATCTCGCAGAACAACCACCAGAATACAACCAACGTTTCGGTATAGGAAGGATGAAGAAAGGCCGATCCGATGGACCTATTTTTCGACGGGACGTCCAACTTTATCACATAGAATCAGATCCAACTGAGAAAATGGAAGTGTCAGATAAATACCCGACGGTCGTATATAGATTGTTGAACCGTCTTGCGCAATACACTGCAGAAGCTGTACCCGTAAGATTCCCTGGCGTAGATCGTCGTTCAAACACTGAGCTACATGGAGGTTTTTGGGTGCCGTGGCTGAGTAAATGAGCATTTTTGTAGGCAAATAGAGAACAATGTTGATTGAATTTGAACTTCTAAAGCTGACATGGATAAACTACGACCAGTGGGCCAAATCCGACCCGTTGGGTGATTCAATCTGCCCACCAGATGCTGCCGTGAATTTTTGCGTTCAATCAATTTTACATGTAGCCTACTACATAGTTGTTTTCATTCAAATATGTACGGTGCAATGAATAAACTTGTAAGATCGTGATCGTAATATGTGTGAGTTGGATTTAAAGTTGCCACAGACTTTCATGATCTGGGAAAGTTAACAAAACTTTATGTTTTCTCGCTCACTCAATTGACGACGTGCCTCTCAAACCTACTTCTCATACTCTTGTCGTGTGCCTCTAGTTTAAATTTGGTGTCCACAAAGTTTTTTAACGTAACATAACGCCCTCTTAGCGTTCTTTTTTGTTTGAAGCTTACGCATTCTTTCCGCGTAATCTAGTTTCTATCATTTCCTGATGGTTTTTAATATTCTGTTGCTGCATGCCTTTTCTACACCCGAATTCGTGAAGATATTTATAACTTAATTATTACCTCACACATACATGTCCCGCCCGTTTAGATTGGCAAATTTTTAGCCACTGGTCCAAAAACCTTGGCTAGAACTTATTGTTTATTTTTTATGTGTACCAATGTTTCACTTCCATTTATATTACATATTTGTCTTCTACCATGTACTGCAGTGGGGCCCAAAGTTGATTGACCAAGGACAAAATTAGACGTGGAAGGATATTCGCTGGCCGGGGGATAACTCACTGATAACTAAGAAGCTGCCGTATATCATCCTAAAATCGGGAGTGTATGATTAAGATACTGGTGTAAATAGATTGTTAGGAATGGTTACTCACTTAATCGGTGATGATGACGTAACAATTGACGGTATCTAGATCGCAAAAATAACAAAATATAAAGAGTTAAAGGCGGGCCATATTGATCGTTACGCAGGGCGTAGTTGACCCGCGATTTGGGAACTCCTGATGTGCTGTCTTGATAACATTTATAAAGAAAAGAAAAGGACACGTTGTCGAATTATGATTGACTGATATAGCACCTTGAGCAGATTTTTTTCTTACCGACGGATTTTAACCATCAATACTTTTTGATTAATTTTAATATGACCTTTTGGTGTATTTGATGGGGCGATACACGACATACATATTTCCGATCGGTGTAAGACTGCTTGCTATTTGCCCTCGCAATTTTAATTGCTATGAATAAGGTATTCCCGTAGTATGTGTACCAGGTTAGGATTAGGTCATAATTCTATTCCGATTTTCCTTTTTTTAGTTCTATTACGAGTTCGACAACTGTCTGTGTTAGTCAAGTGAATATACCCCCTGCTCATAGGTTTCAGTCCCTTTACACAACTTGCTGTAAAGTAGGCGAACAAAATTAGTTGCCTCCATATTCGTACACACACTTCTGGAGCGCCATGAATAATGAGCGCACAAACTGTGAGTCGATCTGAAAACATGCGGCATATCCGACTTGAGAGAGAGACAATGATATTCCAGTGGGCATAGAGCTTACCCTGTCGAGAATTTGTTTTTTGAATAGATTTTCCTTTGCCTTTTTTAAAAACAAAAATACATTTGTAATATCTAAAGTTCTGTTTTATACGACAAATGATGAAATATTTTCACTCATATGAGCGACGTAAGTATATTTTTTTTGCAAGAAACTCAAACGTAGCAGGAATGTTATTAGTTGAAATAGATGAGAAGGGTGCACCTATGTTTGTTTAGGATTCTACGAACGATTATCGGAATAAGAGAAGTCTAGCCTTCTTACATCGATAACTCAGTGCTTGCTGGACTCCTCGCCGCCGTAGGGTGGTTCACGTAACCCCTAGTCGGTTATGGCTTTCTCCACCATCAAGTCCATGCTACCGAAACCAAATAACTGGCTAACTGATCCCATACCCGACATGTAATGGTAACCGGACGAAAAGTTGTGGTTCGCCGTATGATTAATCCGTCATATCGGCTTTCTTTTCCCCCGGTATAAATATGTAAATGCTATACTATCCTTATTTGAACTAACTTTAATTAAATCTAGCAACATAATTATTTTTAAATTGATTCGAGTCGAGTCAGGATGACAAGTCATCACCAAATATAACATCGTGTTTTATCGGTTAGCCGTCGCTCTTTAAAAAGGCCGTATTTGATCGCCATATTCAAGACACTACTCGTAATACGTTGTATAATTTTTAACAGAATCATCAAATTGTGCGGTCAACGTTGTTCGATCAAGATTATACGATCGTGACGTCATCTCGTTCAACTCATTGTCTGATGAAAAGCAAGAAGTAGTTACGACCAGTTCTGCGCAGAAAACTGCTGATATGGTAAGAACAACTACCAAATAAGGATTGTTAACTCTGGGAAAAAAATTTGTTGTGTGAATTTATAATCCGCATTCACATTCTGTTATACAGACTTATCTACGTATGTCTTAAAGCAGGGGTGTGCATTAATGAAACTGGTGTTGTGTGTTATCTTAAATTGAATAAGTAAGTTTCAGTATTCACTGCTAATTGAGGGACAAGTTACAATTAATTAGGGAGGTGTGAGATAGGGAGGTGTGAGATGATACCTGAGATCTTTATTCCAGTCGGGTCAGTATCACGGTTTGAGTCGCTTGGCCAACTCAATTGTTTCATCAAAGCATTACACTTTGTTTAAGCACTGAGGCATCATTGAAAATTTGTCTATGGAATTTTCTGTGGTGCCCCATTTTCTGTGGTGTCCTAAG
The DNA here is from genome assembly GCF_964204865.1 of Styela clava. Lineage (NCBI taxonomy): Eukaryota > Metazoa > Chordata > Ascidiacea > Stolidobranchia > Styelidae > Styela > Styela clava. Next base: position 5,444,786 of record NC_135263.1, read on the forward strand.
CATGCGTTTGTATTATTTAATGGTCAATTCAGCACAGCTTGAGTTGAGAATAAAGAAAATTAAAAAAAAAATCTAAATTAAAAATTTAAAAATTTCATTTAAAAAAAATTATAAACGTTGGTTCTTAGTAAAAAAGTATGAGAATTGAAAAACAAAAGCTAGTCAAAGTAGAAAGACCGTAATTCTGAATTTATCAAGTGCTGTAGCAACAACTCGGTAATACAGGTCTTACATACAACACCTGAGCCTGCAGGGGCGTGATAAACTTTTCTGCTGCCCGGGGCGAGTTTCTGATAATGATGCCCCTTATACCTGAATTCAAAAATAATTACGGGAATAAACAAATTATAGATGCTGCTATACAAGAGAATGAATAAATTAAATGTCAAGTATGAGTGAAATGTTTGTATTATCACAAATTAAATCGTCTGACTAAGCAACAAACTGGCCACTAGAACGTGCTGCCCGAGGCGACTCTCACTATGGCCCCCTATGAAGGCCCCTGCTTGTATGATCTCATTTTAGAATTGTCATTATAACACAAATACAAGACCCTCACAAAATTGTCAACCCATTACTTTTCTTATTCCAGGACAAGCACTGCATTCTTAGTATAAACGAGAATTGCATCAGCATAAAAGAATATTTGAGAAAACTTCAAGCTGAAGAAATTTACCCGATTGTCATATTCCTGCAAACAGATAAACCGAGAACCGTGAAGTAAGATATCCTTGGTATTTTTGATTTTATATGCAATACTCATTAATTACTTTAATCTCGCTTGGGGACATGAATCCTCGCGTCGCAAAATGATACTGGACTTGATCACCAAACAGAGACAAAATTAGCCGTAGATTAGTTCTTTGTTTCACTGATTTTTCGTAAAAAATATAATAGGTTTGTGCAGCGAAAATGGGCTACAAAAGAAAAAAGGTTGAGAACCACTGAGCTTGACTAACCAGAATTTGAACCCATTGAATAAATCTATTAAAATTTCTTTAAAATCAACTGCGATGTGATATATACAAATTTACTTGTAAATAAACTGAAATGTAGTAAAGAGGAAACAATCTTTTATTTCTATAGAATGTTCATTGAAGAAGACAAGAGCAAGCCAAATGTTGTCATCCAAGATATGATCTTGACTGGTGAACAGCTCAAGAGATTTGGAATCAACTTTGCTACTGTGCAATTGGACAGGTGATATTTTATGTGTTTCCTGGGCTTGATACATTAACGCAGTGCCCTAATAATGGTTTCTTGACATGTGAAATTAGGGATACTCCTTTTCTGTTCCTTTGTGAATTTTCTTCTTGTTCGACTACCCATCATCAACTATAGTAAACACTATTTTCTTCACTTGTGTTTGTGATGTTTTAATTACATTTCTTTCCTCGTTCTTAGCAGCTCTGCTTTGTTTATCTTTCAAGCCAGTGGTTATCAACCTTTATATTCGTAATTGATGACGTTACCTTGAAATCTGCTGTACGCCCATTTAAAATTTCTTTCAGACCCACATAGGGAAACACTGATTTAAACTCATTAAATAGCGTACTTATTACATATCGGAGAATGTCTGACATACTCCTAATATGTTTTAAAAGAACGACGGTAGTCCATGGCACAATTGCTTTGCCACTATAAGTAAATAAAGTTTTATGACAAAAATTGCTCAAAGTAAGATTACGCGCACTCACTCCAAAGCAAGGTAGACTGATGGGCCATCACTGAAGTGCCAAAAGTTAATGAAACTATAAAGAATTATAGCGGTGGAGTATGGTGGTGGGCTTGGCGTTACTTATCAGTTGTGCTGGTTACCTCAGCTTACAATTTTAGAAGCTGTGACTTTTAATTTTTTTAGGTGCAACAAAGTAGAGGACGCTGTGCAGATGGTGATTGAAAAAGTTGTTGATGAAACCAACAGAATAGTTTGGCAGGAAGACGACAGTGAAATATTTTTCTGAATCATCTGACTGTACATCTGGCAATTGCGCACAAAACGTGCAGTCATCCATTCGTGACGAACTAAAATATTTGATAATGTAAATGTTTATTTATTACTGAACCCGGACTGAGATTATTACGTCTTCATTTATTTTTCAATATTTTTGTATTTATTATTATTTGAGAACCGAAATCTTCAGTTTTTGTCCATGTTTCCGTTCATTTAATTTAAAGTTTCTCTATATTTAAGAGTTATTTAAGAGCAAAATTGGAATTCAAATTTCCCCAAGTTCAAAAAACTAAAAATGAACATGAAATGAATAGCTTTCATCGGTTTTTGAATATACACTGTGGCAAAACTGAACCAGCATAACAAAATTTCAAATATTTAAGCTTTGGTATTTGGCAAATCTTAATTTAGGTAAAACTTTTGACTGACTTTTAAAACTAGGAAATTTGAAAAAAGACTCAACTTCAAGAAATTCGAAACTACGAAACACTGCACCAAATCCAATGCTAGTAAAATGGTCAACTCCATCTTTGTAAAAGTTGCAGGTCGACCTATTTTCATCCCAGAGTCATGCTTGACTTTTATATTCTTTTTATGTCGTCAGTGTCGTTTAGCATAATAGTTTTTGGCAGTTAGGAATTTTTGGTGAATATTTGAGTTGAACATCCTACGGTAGTGAAACATCACCAATTCTTTTTTGTGCACATTCATTCATTCGAATGTGCCATATTTTCTTTATTAAATAAAGATGATGTACATATCGTACGTTTTTCTTATTTTAAATCGTAACAGTCAAAGGAAAAGCGCGTTGTGTAGAATTTGAAAATTGATGAAACAGAAGCTTGAGAAACACGAAAGACATCAAAAGCAACAGTACGCACTGAGTGTCGTGTAGCGTTATTTTCACAAACTGTAAATAATTTTATCATAAGCAAAGAAACTTGGGAAGTGTTGACTCTTTGACGCATAAATGCAAAAAAAAACTGAAAAGGGGAAATGTACAATTTGTGCTAAGAAGATTTAATTATTTAATAAAAAACACAAAAAATCAGAATTTCTGGTATTCAAATTTGTATTTTCATTGTGATTTTGTCGCTTAAGAAGATCTTTGTTAGTTTTTACAAAGTTTATGTTAAAATTTGTATTCCTCACAAAAATTTAATAATAATGAACTCTCGCTAAGACAAGAGCTGTCAGCAAGGAGTCCTGAACAGACGGCTATGCGAACCTGAAAACTGACTGAATGATGAAATCCTGCTCATAAAAAAGCCTCATACAAACAGTGCGTTATAAACTGAAAACAAGAAACACAAAATATTGTTACACGCGGCAACATTGATTCAATTTTTTAACAAATCTCAACGGATTAAGATTTGATTTCTCTCAAAAATGTGACTGCTGTATATAATTTAATCATTCATTTTGCAATTGTTCAGCTTATTTGGTTGGTAGCCGTACCTCTACCGCACCCGACGAAATGGTTAGCAATGTTATCGAACCGTCTTGTCGGTCATCTCCTTTCCCCCGTTGGCGAATATGACAATCCAATTCCCCTTTTTTCGGAAGTTAAGTAGTTTACGTGCTCCATAGCGCACTCGTGTGGAAGTTTGAGAATATATTACACCCCGTTAGGTTACGCAATGAAACAATTTTATTCGGCGTTGCAGCGCGCAGATGGTGCCGTGTGAGTTACCGGTATATATGACAGGTTTGTTTGGGATTTTTTTAATTTAATATTGTAATTATCTGGTTATATCCCACTCATATGGGGTGGTGAAAAAAAAAGTTTGTTTGGGATAAATGAAACCAAACTATGCACATTATCTCGCCTCATTCATTGAAATATGGTATAAAATTCAGGAATAGTAGGGGTATACCTATTTCTGAAATACGAAGGCATAATTAGTCTACTTCTGTGCCGGTGCTTCAAACTGTTTTTTTGAAAGGAAGGAAAGCGGTACGGTACCGGTACCGATCCTAGTTACGTTTTTGTGGTTGTTTTGAGGACCAAGTTTGAATGAGATTTAAGTTAATTATTAATACAGAAATATTCCCTTTTTAAGTATAATAAATGCAGAAATGGGTAATTTCGTCTGTTTAATTACCGTACATAGATAGGTAGGGTACGGTAGTTTCATAGTTTACGGTACAACATTTGTCGCCAACTTGCAGATTTGGGATAGAAATTTGTTCTGGAGTCAGAGATAGGTACCGTACCCTAATCGGGTCTCATTTAGTTTCGTACTTAACATACCTCTAGTGGGCGTAGCATAACAATTTCTTCATGTGTCAATCCTATTCCTAACCCTCGGCCCCACCTGACTATGCTATTCAAATATTACGTCATTACGACGTCACAGTGATGTAATAGAGCCCTTCAAACCATACAAACTGCGATCTAAGACGCGCAGACGAGCACCCGAAATCGAACAGCTATTTTTCTCGTCACTACGATCCCAATAGAAGAGAGATCGGTGACGCTAGTCGGTTCTTTATCGAGACCCCCATCTAACCATGTCATCTTTGATACCTATAATATGTAAATTTAATGCGTCATTTTTGTGAATATTCAAAATATGTACAGGTACTTGCATTTTGTGAGAAGAGTTGATACTGTGATACCCTGACTGTCCGATTAGGACAGATTTCTGTTGAATATACCGCTCAGAGAAGATCGGAAATTTTTTTATATCGTCACATTACCCTTGATACCCTCAATATATTTAGACGGCAGTGATACCATTATCCATGAGTTGATACCATGTTGTGATTGTTCCGACTTCCGATGCAAATTTCATCTGAGTAATATTTTGTCCATCTGGGATATATAGTTGTTGACTTATCGTAATAAGCGTAAGTCCGGAAATATCCGGACCTTTTAAAATTGTTAACGTCGTTCTACGCGCATTTCCGTCAAAAAAATTTAATTTTTTTGCATTGGGGGGGGGGTCTGTGCAGTAATAATGAGAGCTGTCCAGACTGGATTCCATGGCAGGTGCACGCCCGAGGGCGCTAGCGCTCCGCAAAAATGCACGCGAGCGAAATCAATTTTGCACGCCGAAAATTTGCAATTGCTCACCAATGTAAATCGGTTTAAATGGTTTTAAAATCAATAATCCAGTAATATAAAGATGCCAAAATATTATAACTCCACAATTTTCGACAAATACCAGCTTGCAAGATTTGGTCTGATCGAAATATTGCGAAGCAAAAAGACCATGGACCTTTCCCCAACCTTTGACCAGCGAAAAATTCCTCTCATTGTTACGTCCTTTTTTGCATCTTGCTGATTGGCCAATGTCACGAAGTAAACAAGGAAGTCGATGCTCGGGGAAAGGTCCATATCGTGTTGAATGATAGAAAATAGGAATCCTGTGAGAATAGTTATGGACGAAAAGATCGCCTCCGCACCAATGGCCAAGTACGGCTCTGATTCAGCGTATTTTTCATACAATAATTTTACACGAATGTACTGAACAGTACCGGTATCTAAAGTTGCTCAAACACTCCCAAAATTAGTGACAAAGTATGAAAATAATGTTTGGGGTCAAAGGTCAAACGTCCATTTTGCTCTAATTTGACGTATTTTTTATCCATTAACTCTACGTAAAAACACTACCAAAATTAATGACAAAGTATGTCCATTTTGCTCTGGTTCAACGTATTTTTTATCCAATAATTTTACGCGGATGTACTGAACAGTACCGGTATCCAAAGTCGCACAAACACTCTCAAAATTAGCGACAAACTGTAGAAATAATGTTTGGGGTCAAAGGTCAAACGTCCATTTTTTTCTCTGATTCAACGTATTTTTTATCCGATACCGGTAATTTTACGCGGATGTATTGAGAGGTATCTGATGTCAAAGTCAGTTGCACGCGAGTGCAGTTGTTTTGCACGTCGTGAGCTATAATTGCACGCCAGGAATTCTTATTTGCACGCAGGAATTTCTGATTGCACGCCCGATTTCTCGTTCAAAAAGGCCATGAAATCCAGACTGGAGAGCTGTGACGTCATCAAAATCGGTAATTTTGGCGTTGAACTTGATCACCTGTAAATACAATTGTGAATTTCAGAGTAATAACCATTTACGCTATAATAGTCGTTTCGGTACTGTTGTGTTAGGAAAAACTTGACGAAAACGTTGAAGAAAAAATTAATTAATTAGGAATTAATTATTAACGCTCTACTGTTCACAGAATTTCTCAAGGTCCAATTTTTGTTTACAAATTTTTAAGATTTTTTTTGCATAAAAATTTTTTTTTTGGAGGAGTGTGTTTTAAAGATATATTGCTGAATAGAACTCTAGCACACTTTTTCTTTCACTTTTGTATGACTCAATGCTAGACTATTCATAGGTGTCGCTGCTCGATACCAATACTGCCGGAAATGCATTATTTTTCTCTCTTTTCCTATCGCGTTCTGTATGTACAGTACGGTGTGTATTTCATATATGGTGATAAAATAAACTACAGATTACACTATTCATATTTTGTCCACTGATTACTGAATTAAAGAAAAGATTACTAGACACATTAATAGTGATAGTATTACGCTATGTTATCAATATCCCTTGGTTTTAATTCAGATTCTAAACCTAATCTTATTCATAGATCTGAATACGGCATGGTTTCTAAAATATGCCTCCCGACACCTTTGAAAATTCGAGTTGAACCGGTGGGAAAATGGTTTGAGAAATATTGCTTACTCGTCAGAGGGACAGAAGATGAATCTGAGGAAGAAAGTGAGGAAGAAGAGGAAAAAGACATTGAATTAGAAGACTGGCCTGAACTTCCGAACTTGGATCCTAAAGAATGGAAAGATCAAGATCATTACGCTGTACTTGGTCTTCGTAAAATTCGCTATCGAGCTTCTGCAAAGCAGGTTAAATCCGCGCATAAAGCTGCTGTGTTGAAACATCACCCTGATAAGCGAAGAGCAGCCGGAGCTATGGTTCCTGCAGATTCAGATTCTGATTATTTTTCTTGCATCACTCATGCGTATGAGATACTTGGTGATCGTGTGAAAAGAAGAGCGTTTGACAGTGTGGATCCTCTCTTTGACGATGATATTCCTTCCAATAATAAACAGAATAAACAAAACTTTATAAATGTTTTTGGACCAGTTTTTGAGATGAATTCACGCTGGTCTAATAAGAAACCTGTGCCTTTGCTTGGAAATATGGATTCAACATTTGAAGATGTTGATGGTTTTTATTCGTTTTGGTATAATTTCGATTCGTGGAGAGAATATTCATATTTAGACGAGGAGGACAAGGAAAAAGCAGAAGATGCATATGAACGTCGATGGATGGAAAAACAAAATCGATCCGAACGTCAAAAACGAAAAAAGGAAGAAATGCAACGAATTAGACAATTAGTTGATAATGCTTACGCTTGCGATCCAAGAATAAAACTTTTCCGAGAAAATGAGAAGAAAAGAAAAGAGGAGGAAAAAGCGAATAAACTTGCCGCGGCTCGTAAACTTGTGGAAGAAAAGCAAGCAGAAGAAAATAAAAAGAAAGAACGAGAACGTTTAGAGAAAGAAAAACTTGAACAAGAACGTGTAAAACAACAACAAGCGGCGAAGAAAGCAAAGGAAAAAGAGAAAAAGGCAATGAAAAAGGAGAAACAAAAGTTGGACAATTTTTGCAAAGAACGAAATTATTTTCAAGAGTCAGAAGCTGAAAAGTTGAAAATGATTGACCAACTTTCTCATCTTATGATTTCAATGTCGTTAGTTGAAATAATTGAACTTAACAAAGATGTAATTTCATCTAAAGATAACAAAGAAGCCGGAGACAAAATAAAAAGCAAGTTAAATGATTTTCAGAAAAAATTAGATGCAGAAAAGCAGCAACATTTGGAAGCTGCAAGTAAAAAGAAATCTGGTGAACAAAAAACAAATTCAAAAGATGATTGGGTATATGAAGATGTTCAACTTTTAATAAAGGCGGTTAACCTTTTTCCCGCTGGTACTGAAGGTCGTTGGGAGGTTGTAGCTAAATATATAAACACACATTCGCAAACTGGTAAACAAAGGGTTGGAAAAGAATGCCTAGGAAGAGCTAAGAATCTTCGCGATACTGAATTAAAAGCAAAAGCCAATCAAAAAGTTTTTGAACGTTTTCAAGAAAATCAGAAGACATCTAGTGGCAAGAAAGTAGATGAGGTTGAGATTTCTCAACGCTACGATGCTCCGAAACCATGGAACTCCGACGAGCAACGTTTATTAGAACAAGCCCTTAAAACTTATCCCAGTAGCACACCACAAAGATGGGATAAAATTGCTGAAACTGTTGGTTCAAGAACAAAAAAAGAATGCATGTTGAGGTATAAAGACCTTGTTGAAATGGTAAAAGCAAAAAAGAGTGTTCAAGCTGATAAAACCAAGAAGTAATTGAAAACAGAATGATGAAACTAATAAATATAATGCTACACAATTATTGGACAGTTTCAGTTCAGAGCACTGATTCGTATTCATATGAAGCTGGTTTCATGGTATATACCGTACATATCTTGATATATTTCATTCAACTTAATTGGTCGCAATGTCCCCACAACTAAATTTAATATTAGTAAGATACTATTATATATTCACAAGACAGTGATGAAATGGATTTACAATAATTTAATGCCGGGCTGTCTGATTTTAGCCTGTTTTCACTGTAACGGGTGTACTATTTTTAAACCCCTATTCTGTCTGAGTTGCTATTTTAATTTTCCCAAAGTACCAGCTGCTTTTGTTAGGTATTTATGTTAATATTATAAACCACCCATTTATCTATGAGCATTGTGCTTCAAATCACGCAAATGTATTAAAAATCGTCCTTTTTTTTTAAGAGTTGGATATCACCAGTGCCTGCTTGATAACAGTCGATTTTGCTACTCTTGAATGGCTCAATATAATACATGTGCCCCGTGCTATCTTTGTTCCGTTATAATTGTATCTTTTTTCTAATTAAAATTGAACCGAGTTGAAAAAAATGTTTGCAATATAGTAGAATAGGCGCAATCTTGATAACAGAAAATGCTGTTATTTGGTGAATGCAATGTCAAATTTGTTCAGCGGGACATTTCTCAAGTACTCAACATGTATGCGTTTGCTATTGAAATAAGTACCGGTATTACATGTCCCATTGTTGAACTTTTTAACTGGCATTTCGCTGAGCCAAACGAGGCGGAGGTAGTTTAGGCCAAGTTAAACAAAATGTGTTCCCATGAATTCAAATATAACAAATTTGGGGTGAGATATTGGATCTCATAGGAATCAGAGCTGATTAAAGTAATATTCACCTTTAAGTACTGAAATTTTGAAATCGGTTGGTCCATCAGTTGCCGAGAAGTAACAACAACGAAACAAACTAGATAGCTATCGGAGACCGCCGACTTATCGATCTGCGGGGTTTCGATTCCTTCGCTCTGACTCAATAGTGACACCGCGTGTCTCATCACTAATTAATAAATCGTCAACTATACGACATAATTCAACCAAAATCAAGAGGCTTCTGGTCCGAGATATGATGAATGAAAATGCAAAATTTGGAGCAGATTCAACCTCGCTTTCGTGATATATCGGGTAACATACGGAAGTGTCTGATAGACAAATACCTGTCAACATACGATACTTACCGATCGAGATCGATAAGTAATAGCAACATCAACGATTTACCAAAACAATCTACGTCAGTGGTCGGCAAACTTAATCATTTGCGGTAGCGTGCGGGCTTCATTAATTTCGGCCTGCGAACAATCGCCACAATCTTTAAATTACAGCGCGCATGTACCTTCTATTGCTGTGTTAAAAGCCTTCCACAATGAGACGTGTATCTGACCTTTTTTAATATATTTTTAAACTATACGTTGTTCTTATTTTCCTATTATCAATGTGAAGTATGATGATGCTTCTATCTCAGGGCCAAAGCGTTAAAATCAAATGCCAACTTCGTTGACGCCCAGCGCGTCGTCCAAATCAGTGGTTCCCAAACGTTTTTATACCATCGTCCCCTGGAGTAATTTATACAACTTCACCGCCCCCAGCATTACAAAAAAAATGTAAAGTCAGCAACGAATATATTACAGACCAAATAAACAAGAAGACAAATAAATCATAGGTCATAGTGTTTTTTAATGAGATTTGTGGTCTTCAGCGAGTTTTTTGAAGGTTGGTGAAATTTCGTCCGATACAATCTCAAATCACCCCGTTTACTGATGGAAAGGCGATTCCGTTGTTTTTATTTTTTTAGCAATAGTTTCACGACTGAAAACCCCGTTTCCACCATGTAAGAGGTAGGAAATGAAAGATCCCAAGGTTCTACCTCCGTAAAAATCGTCGGGTACTTGCCTGATGACCTGCACCAACATAGTGATCTTCGGTAAAATTCATCTTCGATTCCTCATCATGTAACACGGCCTGCAGTACGGTTACAAGCCCATAGAATTAATCAGACATGTATTTGTTTCAGATTCATGGACTTAATGGCTTCATATTTCTTATCGCTAAGACCAGTTTTCTCGAGCTTGGACTTCTTAGCTCACTTTTATTACATTGGCTAACAAGTAAGATGTAAACGGCGACATGACAATTTAAATTTTAGAGACTCAGTTTGTAGGTGGTAGTATCCAGTTTGTTAGTGCCAACTCGTGAAACCAGACACAATTCAAAATTCCGGGTAAATCTTGGATCGCACAGTACTCGTTGGGTATTTGAAAATAAAATTCATCGGCTTATAATAATAATAAATATATTTTGATTTTCCCCGCAAAAAAAAACATACACAAAACACAAACAATGAACACGCAGAAGATTGGGAGATGGGGGACACTGGCAAAATCTTTATAAAGGTTTAATACATGTAAATATACATGCGCCAGTTTACCCATATTCAACACACAAACATATATTAAAAATGAAAAAGACGGATATCGTCCGGGCTTCAAATTTGTGTAACATAAATACTCGGTGGGTCCCAACGACTAACATACCGGTGGGTCCCAATTAATAAATACACTTTGATAGGATGAGATCAGGGGCGTGTCAAACTCTTCTGCTGCCCGGGGCGAGTTTCTGATAATGCTGCCCCTTATACCTAACCTTAAAAATAATTCGTGCAATGAACAAATTATAGATGTTGTTATGCACGAGAATTAATAAATTAAAGGCCAAGTCACTTATTTTTGTGTCCAATCGCTACTTTGCTGTCAACAAATGTTCGAACGGGTTCCATTACATTTGAACCCATGACAATTGCACCTGTATGCTATTGCACCTATGGAAATTTTTTTGTTTCACGGATAGTTAAACCCATACTCACCCTAACCCATGGGTTTTAGCACCCGCATATAGATTGAACCCGTGGATATACGCATGGGTTCAAATGTACATGGGTTCAAATGTACGGTCACCGTTCGAACGACCGCCTCTTTCCCCTCGTTCGTCAGGAATTTCTTTTCGACGCTGATCAAAGATAAACTTGAGATCAAATATGTTTTTATATGTTTACTTTAAGAAAGATCGTTCGCAATTCGTAGCGAATTAAGTAGCCAATTGTGAGCAATAAACAATACACAAAGTATGAAAAACATCCCAGCCGAGCCCAACCAACGAAGCAATAAAATCTTAAATTTTTTTTGGAAAATCTCGCCATCACCACAGATAGTAACACAAGACTTAACATATAATGTTAGCTTTTAATTAAATAATTTAATAAACAAGAGAGCTACGCACAAATATATGGACACGTTAGACCAGAGCGAATCAGTCCTTACCGGTACCTTTTACGCTACCGGTACCTTCAAAAAAGTGAATTTCCAGTAGCAAGAATTTTGCAGAATCGAAACGTACAGCCAGAGATGACACTGACTAAAATCCGTGTTCCCATGGATAAAAAATAATACAGCAAAATTTTAGACGAAATATCAAATTTCATAGAATTCACGCAAAATTTTGAAATCAATAAAAGTAATAGCCTTCTAGCAAAAAAAATTAATCTTTAACCACTGGAAATTTCAAAGCAATTGGTCCAGTATTCGAGAAAAGCGACTTTTTAAAAACGTGTCAAAGAACAAGAACAACAACAACAACAACAACATAATATTGAAACCATCGTTATGTCCACTACGTGTCCAAAAACACGCCGAGAAAAATATGTGTAATAACGCAAACTACAGCCCGGCATATTTCATATTCAGGCAACGAAAATGTGGAAAGTATTTGCTAGATAGTTGCAGCAAATTTGTTTGCAACCACAACAATTTAGCAAAACAAACCATGTGTAAACTTCATGTCCAATAAGCATCAATAATTTTGATATGGCGAAAAATAAATTTTTATTGTAGCCTATCCAGAACGGAGTAACATACATTCGGACCATTTTGCAGCGGTTATCACGAAAATCGTGTGTGACCGTCCTTCGTCCTTTATCAAACAAGCCGACGTTGTGCAGTTGTGTATGGGGAATGGGGGGACCCGCAGGATCTTGCTGATGTTTCGCTATTTTGATGTATGTGGCAGGTATGGCATAGGCTACTAGTACTAATGTATTGAAAAGAACAAATAATACGTAATTCAAATCTTAGTGTAACTTGGAATAGTATTCATAATAAAATTTTGGCAAATGATATAAAAACATTCAACAATAAGTTACTACCGGTACCGGTATGGGGTATTTTACCATTGAAAACAAAACCAGAGATTAAAAGAGTAGCGGGAAATGAATTATGTTTATTATGCAATAATGAACGTGAGTTTGTGTCACATTTTTATGTCTTGTGAGTTTACCCAGAAAATTTATAATGATTTTGTTTACTTAATTATATTAAAATTGATTAGAATACATTTTGTTATAAATTATGATTTTTGTGTATTATTAAATTTTAATGAGCCTTTATTTAGTCATATAAGTAGTGTAGATTTAAATGCAATTATTCTTTTATTATCAATAGTTCAATATAAAATTTGGATTGTAAATGGGAAATTGTACCATATTTTACTCTACTTAAAACTGTAAAAAGCCGATAAAAATGGCCCTAATGTCAGAATGTGTAGAAGAAGTATAGAAAGTTCCAGAGTAAACAAACCCGTTGAAAAGGAAATACAGAATTTATGTAAAGCGTTATTTTGAATAGTAAATTACGTAGGTTTATGATAAGTTTTTTACATTTGCTAATTTTTTATTTTTATTTTATTATATATAAAAAAAAATGAACTAAGATATTTCCTCAATATTAGTACAACAACGATTCTGTACGGTAAATACAATAGAGAGAGAGAGAGCGAATTTATTATTCTGTCAACCAGAAAACACATAATATAATTTTAACAAAATGAGTGGAACAAAAGTTATGAGGGAGGTAACGATACGACCATTTACGGTCATCTTTTTTTTATTGAACTCTTATTTATAAAAAGCTATTTACACTATGTACAAAACGTACCGTAATCTGATTAGAACGAAAATAAATTTGAGTTAGTCTGATCGGGATTAAGAATTTATCCCAAAAGTGACATATTTATAACCGTACTATAATTTATTTTTTCTCAATAAAGTTTATTGAATAAAAAGAAAAATACCTTTCCGAGATTTGAACATAAACGTGATTAAGCCTTCAAATGAGAATCAATCAACTCTATACTGCTTTACGAAAATAATCCTACAACAGTCAGATAGAACAGATATCAGGATATAGAATATAAAGTATAAACTATAAAGTTACCTGTATACCGGTTCCAATTAAAGCAGATATGAATTATTTACCAACTTTCGACAAAGATGGGACAAACTAATTTTCGATAATAATTCTATTCTTGCAATAATTTATCGAGCGCACCAAGCGTGAACTTTGGTGATAGGAGTATCAAAAATTGCCAAATCTGTCCATCTATTTCACTATTGCGAATTAAAAATATTTATCACCCTCACAGTGAATTTTTAAAATTTTGGACTTTTATAATGTGCTTGCAGACTTAATTAATCATTGTCGAGATTCAGAGGGCTGGAGGGGTTCGCACGAAGCACACTGGACTCTTTATTGACTAATAAGATATTTTATTCTGAACTAATACCCCTATTTCTGTATTTTGTATATAAGTTTAATAAATTTAGTGATCTTTGCAACTACATTTTAAGTTGGTCTACTTATGGAAAGCTGCCGGGTCTAGGGCCATTATTTGGAATAAAGTATCTGAATATGGCGGTATGTTATCTTTTAAGAAAAAATTGATCTGGAAATGGATCATATTATGGTTTTTCCGCAGTGGCAATGATCAAACATTCTGATATTGTGTTGATGATGAAACTTTTGAGTGTGGCATGGGTCGTACAAGTGTTTTAAATTGCAAAATTGATGTTGTGTTTCAGCAGGTTTACTGTTTACAGACCATTGGCCTCACAGACATCTCATCCCTGTGATTTTTTCAGTCATATCGACGCATGAAATCCAAACTGGGCTAAGTCCATTTTTCTAGTTTTGAGAAAAACGCAAAAAACGTTTTTTTTTTGTTTCTTTTTTTTATTTCTCTAATACCTTACATCGAGGATGTCTAGTTTTTATGGTCCACCAAAGTTACAATGAAGGCCATATTTGAGTGGTATAAAAAAATTTGTGTTGCCCCCCAAATTTTTTTGGGGGGGAGTTTTTTGGACCTGGGCCATTTTTTGCTCTCGATTTTCTGAACCAGAATTTTTTTATTGGACTTAGGGCCCCTTTATTATGCTATTATAAAGGCAACTTGTCATTGATAAACGTCAATAATTCCCTTTTACAATGTTTTTGACACTTTTTGTGAGCTTATCTCCACGTTAGAAAATATTTCTGCTCCTGAATCTTGCTGACAATAGTTATCTAGCATCCAATTTTTATCAGACTGCTATTGCTACTGATTACTGCATTTTTTATATTATATTCCTTCTCATAACCATTGCCAACTAAATTACTAAACAAAGTTAAGAAAGAAACTGTTGTAAATTCTCAATCAGGAATGGTCAAGAAAAATAAAAAAAAATTAAATCAAGCCCAATATGTAAAACTGTTTTAAATTATTTTAATTTTACAAAAGTTTGAGCTAGTGTTTCTGCTCATGAAATCTAACTTTCATCAATTACTGGAAGCAATTCGTAGAATGCCTTGTGGTTTGTAGGGATTAAATTCTTATTACATAATGTTGTCAAACTCTTGTATTTCTCCCTGCTGACTCTTTTATATTCTGTCTTTTTTGTGTTGCTGGTCTTGCTGACTTTAGAACCAAAGAGTTCTAAAAGAGCTCCTCACCGAATGGGCTGTGTCATTCTCATTTTGAGAATGACCTGTAATTAGAAAATTAAGTGTTATTTCATCGAAATGCAGCTCCTCTATAGCATAGAGTAACATCACAATCATAGCTCTGTTATTATTTTGTCCACTGCAGCGGTCACAGAAAAGTTGCACAGTCTTCACTGCTGTGGTGAGAGAGGACAGGTATCAAAACACTGCAGTCGCTATTTTACAAGAGCTTTTTCACCCTTATACTTCATTCCAAAGATAGCAACTCTTGTGCATGGACTGAATGTCAGTTACTGTAAAGTTGAAATTTTTCAGCATTTGTGTGTAGTAAAAGGAGGACACTTGTCCACAAAGACAAAGAAGAGTTTTCTGAAGGTCAAAAGCTGCCACATGAAGTGAAGAATCTGTTGTGGTTTTTTCTTTCATTTCCCTCTTCATTGAACGCACCATGTCCTTTTCTTGGATATGCTTAGTTTGATTTTCGAAATCTTCGTCAGTCAATAGAGATTTTTGCATTTTTTGAAAGCTGAAAGCATTGATCACACACATCTATTTTAGGTCGGTGAAATTTAAGATTGAATTTTTCATTGGATATGCGTAAATAAAAATCATATGATTCAACTGCAGAGCTATTTTCTTCGCACCAAATCTCATATATTTCATACATTTGTCGTACAGTCAGATACTCATGAAGATATTCCCACTGACTGT
This sequence comes from Styela clava, assembly GCF_964204865.1. NCBI lineage: Eukaryota > Metazoa > Chordata > Ascidiacea > Stolidobranchia > Styelidae > Styela > Styela clava. The sequence goes on from NC_135263.1 coordinate 5,460,710, forward strand.
CTTTTCTCAAATAATGTGATTCAACAACTGGAAACAATTTTATATGAGTTATAAATGGCTCCTGCCTTTCCCTGGTGACTTTGTTGTGGTCACCATATCTTCCTCACATATCTTTCTCCAGTGAACCAGTGATGTTTCCACCCTTTTCTTGCTTATATTCGGGGGAATCTAAAAAAAGTTATTACACACTTGCACCAACTCGTTGCTTTCTGGATTTAAAAAAGTGTAGACTCTGTTGACTTCCTGATTACGTTTTTGATCAGTCTTAGTATCTTTTCTCGGACTGCATCTCATTTTTTGTATGTACTGAGACAATCATATTCTGGTTAGATTTCTTATCAGATGGGATATCGTAACTGAGTAAAGTCTTCTGGCTGGTTCACACTTTGCTTGGCTTTGCTTGAAAGATATATTTCCGACTCGAAAATTCCATAATTATGTAAATTTTAATAATTTAAAAACAGCAGTTGGAAAGTGGTTATGGCAATGAATAATAACTTTCTCATTCCCTCTACTGTAAACATAAAAAACAGCTAACACTGAGCTATGACTGAGAGCTGGTATGGACTTAGCGCTTTCTATTATATTTAACTCAAATTTTTGGGAGGAGCTATGTCCAAAAAACGGACTTAGCACCGACTTACAATGCAGTTATCCAGAGCTAAGTCCACTATAGCAGACACAGCTCTGTTTAGTTCTCAAATGCCCTAAAAAAAGCAGGGTTATGTCCATAGCTATCTTGAGATCTAGAGCACCTAGAGATAAGGCAAATAGACCAAAATGTAGAGCTAAGTCCAGGAAAATCAGCAGTTGGAAAATGTCGTTTTTGGGAAAAGTGGACTTAGCACTGTTTGGTTTTGATGCGTCGATATGATGGTATGAGACTATTTAATTTATGACTTCAATAATCTGTGACACCTATGTAACCCTAACTACAGAACTATGCACAAATGTTCTATAAATCCTTATGTATTTATATAATAATACATATGAACAAAACTCAAAGTGAATGTGGAATAACTGAAATAAAGTCATAACATTGCAAAACATAGTGAATAGCTCAAAACAGAGGGCAGAGGGAAACAGCAAATACCTGTTACCAGTTTTGCACAGTTTCCCTTTGTTTCCCCCTTTTTCCGCAAATAGTAAGACCCAATATGAAACAAGTTTGCATATACCCATATAATCAGTCCCATATTTATTCGTACCATGTTTATTCATAATATTGTGGCATTATATACTTTAATACTTTTTCATTGCTTTTCTCTATACTAGTATAGTAAGGTTTAAAATAGGAATCCAGTCAGAATGTCTTCTTGTGGGACTTCAACTGGCAATATTGCAAAGGAGGGAGAAGAAAAATTTGGCTACTGGAAACAATTAGTTGAAACTGGATTCGGAGGTCTTCAAAACTGGCCAAAAATGCGTCCACTGGAAAATGATTGGCAACGTCCTGGTTTAGCTTATGATAAGTGTGACATCGAAGTCATGGCTATGGAAATTTGTCGTCTGCACAATGCAGATAATCATAGACGTGTCCAGCAAGTGTGTGCGAAAGAACTTACAGACTTGATGGAATGCACATATCCTCTTAATCGATGTAAAAATGAAAAAAAGCTTATCAAAGCCAGTGCATTAGCTTTTGATCCTATACCTTCATTGCAAGCTGGATTTAATTGGAAATATTAAATTTTGAACTATTGATTCAGAGTTTCATCTAGGACTGGTCATTTATCATTAATTTTTGATTTTGCTTTAGTGTTCATATTTGATCTTTTTGAAATATAGGAGACTGTTGTAGTGTGTTTATATACCCTTGGCACGACATTTCAGATATGAATAAATATTCCTTCATTCACTTTGTAATAGTTTTTTTTGGGGTATCGTATCATATTGAGTTTATATTATAGACCTAGCTGGATTTTCATTCAGCATAGAGTAAACTCTGAACATTTTTGTAGATATATATCAGTCCTACGATTTGTCTGATTATTTTTTTTAAATTATTCTGGTTCCGATCACATTATAATATCCTTAAGTGTGTTTATCTCTAGATTTTATAATGGAAACAGTTAAATCATTATTCGAAAGACTTCAATATGATGAAAATCGTCTTGCTGCCCTTTTGGACGGAAAAACTTACTTAGTAAACGTTAAGCCCACTACTTTGAAGGGAATAATAACAGCTCCGGATATTGCTTTACTTTTTGCTTGTTTCGATACGCAAAATGTAGAACAAATTTCAGCTGTTATCTTCATATTGAAGCTATTATTGCCAATAGTTGATGTTGGGGCAAAATTGGAAGTTTTATCTCAGCATTTATGGAATGGTTTGAATCATTCCAACAGCTCCGTCCAACATTTATGTCTCGGTGAGCTTCGGGAATGCTGCGTAACAGATATAGGCAACCGTGCGTTAATGGAAGGCAAAAATGTCATTGCAAAAGTAATAGAACTCATTGGGGATGATGACATGTCAATAGCTCATTCTGCAGTCCAGTTTCTTTCTGATTTTGCGTCATATTCTATCAATGCAGCAAAATTTCTTCTTCAAGGAGAATTGCTGGAAAAGTTTCAGGCAGTGATGAGAAAGAATGATAACGTTCGTTACAGAGGATATGATGTTATTGTGAAAATTCAATCTAAATCTATTGAACATTTATCTGTTTGTGATTCTTCTGGTTTGCTTCGCAATCTTGTTAATGAGCTGATGGGAGATGATGTATTAATTAAAGTTGTCTGCGTGTCAACTTTGTCTGAAATGGCACTCAGGAAACACAGTTTGCAATACTTGAATAAGAATGGAGTTGTCAACAAATTGATATCAATGATTACAAATGTTGCCTCTGATCCATTGGCCGATTTATATATGCCAGAAATTGTGAAGTTTTTTGGAAAAATGTCGTATCAAGAAGGACCACAGCATGTTATACAAATTTTTCCACAATTTTTGGACACCTTGTTTTCACTTGTTGATGAATTTGATTTGGTGAAGAAAAAAATTGGAATTGAAACTTTGGGATTCATTGGACAAAGCATGGAGGGCAAAAATGTTCTTGCAAAGGAGGGAAACCGCACCAAAGCGGCAATTACTGAAATTGGAAAGATTATATGCACAGAGGGAAGCGATTTGAGACTGATATCTATAAATGCAATGTGCCAGTTATTGGATATAGCTCCCTTGGATCAGACTGAAGATATTGTAGCTTTATTGGCACAATGGTTTCGTTGCATCTCATCATCTCCCATTGATGCAATTTTGTTTTTATGTCGCCAGCCTTTCACAAGTGTAAAATGTGCCGGATTTCATTTGATAAAAACTATAGCGAAATTAGAGTTTGGAATGGCTGCTATGGTTGAGTTCCCCACTTTTGTGGAATTCATCCTCGATCGATCGTCTGATAATAATAAAGAATCTAAAGATGCAAGATTTGAAGCAGTAAAAGCAATTGCAGAATCTCCCCAATGCATGCATATCTTTGGCAACAATAATTATTTAAAGTTTCGTTCTTATGTTCTTGAAGGACCATTATATGAAGAGATGGTCAGTCCTGAGGTCGCAATGGAAACATCTTAAAAAATATGCTCAGTACTAGCTTGAGCTTTAAGTACACCTCGCCCTTACGATAAGGAGCTAAAGTGAACTATAATTGAGATTGAGATAATTGAGCCCATCTGAAACATTATTTTTGTGATAATTCTGTGTTTGCTTTTACGTTTAATGACCGCCTGCTATAACACCTAATGTAGTAACATTAATAATACCTTGTTATAAGGTGTTTGCTCACTTAAACTCAAAACGGGATTCGTTGCAAATTGCAAGCAGCAATTGAATGCACTGATTGTCGTGTTTCGAAAGATCAAAAATTTTATGAATCAGCATATCTGAAATGGTGACCACAGACTGCATATTTTTCATAAACTTGCTGGGAACCTGACAACTTGCAATGCTAAATCAAATATGACAGCAGGATCTATGTCATGACACTTTGGACAATAAAATATATGTTTGAAGTTTGGACATACCATGCATTATTTAATGATGGGTGATCAGTCTTATAGAAATATTGCAAATTTTGTATAAATTTTTTCGAATGTATTATCGAACACAAAGTTGATTTGAAAGTTATGTTTGGGACCAAAATTTATTTTCTTCCTATCTGCTGGATCACTCAATTTCAAATATTCGCAGTTGAAAACGAAAGTTTCTTCTTCAAAAATATCTCTTTCAATTTTGTCATATTTACTCTAGGCATTTTTTGATTTAATATGAACAGGTTTTAAAAAAAATGATGCCATGTGGCTGTGTCTTTATATTTGAACATTGCTATTTGGCCATATTTTCAAAGCTATTTATTCTGATCTTTGCGCTATATTCCAAAAGATTTTGCGGTATAATTTGCTCAAGTCGCATATAATAAAATCATCATTATTTAAGTTGCTAATACACTGCGTTTTAATGCTGCCTTTAGTGTCATAATACAGAGAATGTCTTTTGTAGCAATACGTAATCTACCGTAACTTTTATTTTAACTTTCATTTTAGAACTCCTGTTTATATCTAATGTCACATTGAATGGTTTAAATTTTCATCAGTCATGCTTCTAATAATAAATCGTGGTTGTTTAACCAAATACTGTTCCATACTGAGGAGTAGTTCGTTTTGTACCTCTTCATGCACTCGTCAAGTTAAGGATGCACAAACCAAAGCTATGTATGATAGAATGATCAGAGTCGATCATGCAGGGGAACTTGGTGCCAATCGAATATATGCTGGACAGCTGGCTATTTTACGTAAAACTGATGTCGGCCCAATCATTGAAGAAATGTGGGAACAAGAAAAAGTTCATTTAGCAAAATTTAATGAACTTATACCTAAGCATAGAGTGCGTCCCACTGTATTAACTCCAGTATGGAATGTTGCAGGATGGGTACTAGGTGCTGGAACTGCCCTTATGGGGAAAGAAGCTGCAATGGCTTGCACTGTAGCTGTTGAAGAAACTATTACGGAACATTATAATGATCAACTTCGAGAACTTTTAGCAAGAGAAGATTCCTCCGAGCATGAGGAACTTCTAAGCACAATCAAACAGTTTCGTGATGAGGAAATGGAACACCATGATATAGGAATTGACCATGATGCACTAAATGCACCTTTTTATTCAGTTTTGAAAAATGTAATACAAGCGGGATGCAAGGTTGCAATATTTGCATCTGAAAGAATTTGACATCCGTAAATGGAGATTTGAACTTATAGAAAATCAAAAGCGATAATTTATTTTTTTCGACTGCCTCCATGCTATATGCCAGACCAAAACTGAATTCTTTTTCAATTTCGTAAATTCACAAATAGTCAAATACATCGAAAAACACTGTGCAAGTTACTAATCAATTATTCAGTTACCAATCTTGGATGCATGGCATAATAGTTAATGTTCTTTTTCTAAAGTGATGCCAATAGCGAAATACTTGAGCGGAAATTCTACGAAGTTGCGAAATTATTGTATCATGATTTTAAATGCTTATAGCGATGGTTTTGCTATTAGTTATTGAAACCTAGTGTTTATAATGTGACCAAGCTCGCAATTTTAATTCAGGTAATACTTAATTGTAACCCTTTTCGATAAAAACAAACAGGAAAAGCAATTTCACTTTTTTGTCTTTATTCAAGGATGTTCCCTCAACAATCATGTAGTTAATAAATATGTTTTGAGAGTGCGAGGAATGGTAAAAAATTTGATATATAATATTTGAAGCTGATAAAATCATGCTTCTATACATCCAACAAAGTTATATACTCAGTTGGCAGTTGGCGCATTACAAATAATGTAATACTGGTATTCAAATCTACTTCAATTATTTTATTAATTAATATAGTTTCTCGATGTGAAGTAACACTGCGATCACTTTTATAAATGTGAAGTAACACTCCGATCACTTTTAAATTTCTTTTTGCTTTCCTTTTTAGCATATTATTTAAGATGGTTATATTTGTACGTATTGATATGAAATATGGAAGATTCTGTGGATTCTAATATTTTGTTGGTTGTTCCATCATCTATTGAGGACAGTGTTCCTGTTGGTGGAGACAATCCACTAGGTATTTACTAAATATTTAGATCAATTTTATTTCTTGCTCTTGACTGAACAATGTTTTCATCCTGTCTACTAAATATTAAAATAGGGCATGATTACTATGAGGTATACCTACTTTTGTCAAGGATATTATAGAACACAACCTTCAACATTAGCCAATCAATGTAGTTTGTCAATGTTTCGGATTTCCGTACACAAAATTTCACTCTTTCAAGACGAGGACTAGAAATTCTCTCGCACATAATTATGGTGAATTAAAGCAGTTTGCCTAGATCTGTTTGTGGTTTCAATACGCTGTCTATTGTCAGCTGTGTCAATGACTTCTTTATGATTTATTCAAATATGATAAAATTTACTTGTCAGGAATTTCAAGCAAAACTCTTCATCCAGCAACTGCTTCTATCTCAATTGAAGCTGGAACAGACTCATTCTCCTGTTTCCAACTGTCTGGAAGAGAGACTCAGGTATAGCATCTTATTTTATTTGATCACAATTCGATAAAATTTTTCATCAATTACCTGGCCAGTTTCAAATGAAAAAACATGTTTCTGGTACTTTTTATGAATGACCGCATGGTTTCATGTTTTAAACCTCAGTCAAGGTTTTAGCCACACCTCATAAAGCTCCAAATTTTGTATCTTGTGCTTTTTTATATATTGTGTGATTTGAATCTTGGAAGCAAACATTATATATGTTTTGTCGTACAGCACTCGAGGAAGATTTATTATAAATACTTAAAAAATGTGTTTTGTACATGAGCTTTTTGTTTCAGTCGTTATTCCACTATGACAAATGTAATTTTGAGATAGAGATTTCATAAATTGTGAATATCATATTCCTATTTTTTTATCCAAGGATTCAAAGTCAGAATCTTCTGAAAGTTTACATATTGATGAAAGAGATGTAGACATTATACCTCAATCCCCTAAAGAATTGCATATCGAATTGAGTGATACTCCAAGTGCTCATTCGAATTCTAACACAGAACCTAACGATTCTTATCAGAATTGCGACTGTCTCGACATGGTGGGTTATTTTTCTTATTTATATACGATTCCTGTTCAACCCAAATAAGGCCTAGTACTCACTGTTGTCTACCAATATGTGAGGAGCTATTATTTGGAAAGACCAGAATCTTTTCGGTTCGGTCTACCCTATTCAGTCGAAGACTACTTCATCTTATGCTAGGGTTGTGCAATGAATCTAACCTAGCTTGCATATGTGATCACAGCTTCATTGGCCCGCCGCACATTCGGAGAGTAATCAAAAAATAGCATTTCATGTTGTTTTATGTCTTTTTACATATTGTTACATCACTAATGTCACTGAATTGACTAGTGTTATGGCTAGTTGAGGCAACTAGCGAAGTAGAATGATGTGCTTTGCTTGGAAGTCTAAATTATTATCTGGCTTTCTATCTTTTTGGTCGGGAATATATGCTAACAATAGAAAATCTAATGCGGATTCTATTAGCCTTGGATGGCTATATCTGATAACTATGTGTTTGCACAATAAAAGTTTTGTTTTTTATTGCACTGTTTACCTATTCTTGGCACTATTGTGGCCCGCGAGCAATGCAAAAATAATTTTGTGGCCCGCGGAGCTGGCAGCCTTGACCACCCTGGTCTATCTTATTCAGTTGAAGACTACTTCATCTTATGATAGGGTTGTGCAATGAATCCTACCTAGCTTGTGCAAGGATATGATTTCAACTCCCACAGTAAATCTATAATTTGTTCATCACAAACAGGGGGTGGTTTTGGGGGTCGAAAACCCCCCTCACCCTTTTGAAATGTCAAGAAAAGTAAAAGCATGTTTCTGTATCATACATAGCAATTTTTCGTAGCTTGAAGCACTCAAGACTCATGTACTCGCACGTTTTTCGATGTTCGGCCGGACCCGCTAGTTGTTTCGATCTAACTAGGCAAATAGAAATAGAGTGTTTTGAACGATGAGACAATAAATGATACAGGCACGGTTTTATGTAATCGAAATGGCTTGTAAAAATTTATTTTTTTATTTTTAGGATTCGGGGAAAATGTCTCCTGATTTGATGGCATCGAGTGAAGGATCACTTTCTTCATCAAACCCTGTTATCACGTCACAACCTGATGAGTATGTTCAACAAGCTTTTCCAAGCCTGGAATTTACGTCGCCAAAGTCACAGTCCCAGAGTCCTACTTTACAACCCAATACTGTGAATCCTTATGAAGCGGACACAGAATCATACACACCATCTGACTTCCCTCCTCCAGCGAATCTGGAAGAACCGAGTCGCTTTTCAAACTTTTTAGGGACTTGTGCAATTGAGGACAATGGTCCTTCCCCAATCATACTAACAGCCAATACAGAAACCAATTCTGAATTGAAAGACAATAATTCAGATTTCATCAACAAAGAACTTCAGGAAAAAGGTGACCAGTCTTGTGAAAAAATAAACAATTCAACAATGGAAAATGGGAAAATACCAGCAGAATATGATCTTGATTCGAATGATATAATTATTGAAGATGTCAACATGAGAAAAATTGAAGATGATGAAGCAGTCAATAAGGAAACAGATGAGGAGACTGCTCATGATAATGTCTCTTCAATTCAGCACGAAGGTAAGATAATATACCTTGCAGTTGAATTTTACAAGACTTTATAAGTACCTTTCCTTCATGCATTTCGGCTAGTGATTCATATGCGTATAAGCCAAGGGTGCTGCAAGTCTTAGTAACTATCAGTTGGGGTTACGCAAGACTATGAACCTATCCTTCCTCTATGCCTTTGCACTAGTGGATGCGATCTGTATGTAGAATGGAAGAACGCTGTAGCAGGGGTAAAATTGACTTTTCTAGTCGATTCGAGAGTCTTGCTGCAGACGAATGTATTACTGTTATGTTTATTCAGAAAAGCATTTTCCAACTGCTAAGTATTACTGTTAAAACTGTCAAATATGCTCAACGTAGTCTGTATTAGTGTGCAGACTCTTGAATCATATAAAGTAAGATAATTTCTTTTATTAAATGTTCTTTTATTTTGATTGCAATCTTTATTGGATTGATTAATCCTCCTATTTATCTACATTTTCCCTTATTTTTATTCTATTTTGCAGGAGTGACACAGGAGTTCACACAGGATTTAAATCTGCATCTGACCATTGAATCTCAATTGTTCGATTCTTCAAGCTTTCCTCCTGCAGATGACAGTCAATGTCTGGTGATAGATGAAGAACTAGAATCTGTTGGGACATTGGGGCTTAAGAAATCTAAATCTGGTTTTCCTGATGTGATGGAGGATGAACAAAGGGGAATCACTGAAAATGCTCGCGATCACATTCACGACAGTATTACTGAACCAAAACTTCATTCAGACTCTGGAAATGATTGTTTGACTGGTAAAAAGCAAAATAAAAGGCCAAAATCACCTAATAGCCCTTTCCAGTCATCTGAAAATGGTTTCGAAAATGCAAGCAGTTTAGAAACAATATCTGTTACTAAAAGTATAACCCCGGAAATAGTTGATAATATACATGAAAGTACTGTTCCAAAACAAAATTTGGAATCTCAAGCTGGTTCAAATGAGAATTCTTACGGCGAAATCAAGAATCGAAATGTGGATACTCGACAATCCACTTCAATTGAATTGGAACAAAACGTAGCAGATTCTTCTGGTGCAGAACGTATGGTCACTGCACCATCTCCACATATATTTGAATCCTGTTCAATAACAGATCATCAGCTCGTTGTAGAGAGTTCTGATTCATCATCAAAGACTGGAGGAAATAATTCAAATCCTCCCGCAACCAATCACATGAAACATGATATAAACATAACAGGTTCTAACCATAATGAAGTCCCTCAGTCAGAGTCTGACCGAAATCCTGTAGGGTCAATCTCGAAATCGACTGGAAGTCAAGATATATCTCCCTCTATGCAAAGCACCTATATTGATGAAAACAACAACAATAATTCTCTCCAAAAGAAGCAGATTGTAGATGACACATTGGACTCCATGGATGGTTCATTGCCGATACAAACAGGAGAATCTTACGATGCCTCTGCTGAATATTCGTCACAAGATAGGGATGAGAATCTGGTGGATTCACAAAGTTTAATGATTGGAGATTTAGAAACTCAGCCTTTTTCAATGACTCCTTTGAGAGGTATGAAATTTTTTTACTTCTTTTTGAAATAAAATTTCAATGATGTTAAAATTAAGTGCATTAACACATTGCATTATGCTAAGCCTTAGGTAAAATTTGTGCGCATATACTTACATAAATGAAAGTTTGCTGATCACATTTTTTGCTTTGTGAACTCAAATTTTGCTGCTCTATTGTTCTTCTGTATTAGTATTTGTTTTTCTGTCCTCAGGTTCAAAAATTTCGACATATGAAGATTCTCAATCTCTTATTGCAAATGGGTAAGTAGCAGTTTGAACTAAATTTTGTTTCAGATTTGTTCTGCGAGGCAAAGAAGTTGCCTGGGTTCCGTGGTCCTCAAAGCTGAAAAAAAATAAAAATATTTGTCACATTTGGTTTTGCACGCCTTATTTTGTATATTTATATTTCTTTATTTTGGATTTTTGGAACATTTTTTGGTGCTCTTGAAGTATGCGAACCAAGATGGCGGACATCGGAACGTAACATGGGTAACAGGTTAAGGTTAGGCGATAATTTTTTTCCAATTTTCCTTATTTTAGTCCTATTATCAGTTCGAAGACTAGCCAAGAGCCTCCCGTAGTATTTATACCTAAAATTATGGCCTAACCCTAACCTAGTACACATATTACATTCCGATGTCCGCCATCTTGGTTCGCATACTTCGGAAGCCCCCATTTTTTTTTATAATGAAACTTTTGCCTCACTATCTGTTAGTTGTAGCTTATTATTGTTAGCTAGTTGTTTTTAAAGAGGGGCGCGAGACTTGTAAAATTCTAAAAAGAGGGCGCGGCTTAAAAAGTTTGAGAACCACTGCCTCAGATGGTTTGACTTTTGGATTATTAATGTTTAGGAATATTATCAAAAACTAAAGGTTTAAAACAGTGTCAATCTTTGAATTGTAGGCGAATAGGCCTTGCCTAAAAATATTTTCGTGATAAACAGAAATAATGAAAACATAGAGTTGAGTTACAAGAGCTAAGAAAGTTTGGTAGGCAGATCATCAAACCAGGTTTAATTTTTACAGAATATTGATTTTTTTTTAATTACCGTAGTGTCTACAAGGAACAAGTTTTGCTTCGTGGTGCATGTGTTTGAGTGGACATCTGAATATATTGTGCAATAATGGTGAACCGTGTTGTTGAAGCAGTAATTCAAAGTGATATGCTTTCATTTTATTGAATTTACTATTTCGTGGAAGTTCACCTAATATAAAGGAAATTATTGTTAATTTACAATTTCTGAAAGATGTGCAGTATAGGTACACACAAATAAAAACGAGAAAATTGCGCTTTTTTTTCATAGTTTTGTTTTCTGTTAAAGAATTCACGAGGTTTTGTCGCTCCCAACAGCGCCATGACACTTCGATAAATTAAAGATATTCATGGCTACCGCACTACTTAGTACATGAGTATGTCTTGAGTTCAGCGATTCCTTTCTATGACAGCGATAATATTCAATCATTTTAATGTCCCGTTTTGACCATGGTCGCGATTTTAGACAAAATGTTTATATGAAGCAATAAATAATGAGATTTGGAACAACTAATTCCAGACAATTAGTTTATCGTCAAATGTAAAATTAATAAAATGTGTATAGCTAGCAATAACATAATACTATACTATTATTGACTTTGTGTTCCACACAGGATCGGTAAACTAAGACTATAGTGAGAATAGTGAAGTGGGCCGCATGACATTAAAATAAATAGTCGGCTATTTAGCATTTATCCAAAATTTTGACATCGTTATCAAAAGAATTTTTACACTACTGGCATAGTGAAATGTAAATTAGTTCGAGTTGATATGATTCAAAATTACTGTTTTTTTTTTTTTTTATCTCCGGCAGCGGCGACGGTGCGATGCCCTGTCTGCCCTGTCGACTTACTGCTTATTGTAATTCTTGCACTTGTCAAGCATGGCGTTATGTATGCGGACTCGGCCTGTGGTGTAATTTGTAATTCATTTCTACGAGGAGATTGTTTTTAGTTTCGTTCCAAACACGTATGATTTGGGTTGTGATGAAAGCTCGCTATGCCACTAATGCCAGGATTATCGAAGCGGCCTCAATTTTTGATTTAAATGTGTGCTATTATCAGCTAATCAAGTAATTATTGACAGGTTGGCGTTAGGATAAGATTGTCATAATTATCCCGCCCAATGAGACGGCTCGCAACCGATTCGTTTTAGATGCATGGACTTAATGATAATATATACCGTAATGTGTAATCAACCAGCGATTACATGAACAACCAACCCTACGACGACGAGAAGTCCAGCAATCCGCTCGCACATAATTATATATAACATAATTGTTTTTTCATTATATCATAATTATCATGTAAATTTGGAATACACCCAAATTTTAAAATCTTTTGCTTTTCGAATCATTCTTTTGCTCAACATTCTTGTCCGTGGAAATCCACAATCGCTAATAATGTGATGTAACTTTATTAGCAAACCGCTGATGCCGAATTCTGACGACAAAATATCACGTGATTGGAGGCGAGTCCAGACTTGTTCTTGCCCTCTGCATCGAAGCGTCTCCGGATCCTTAACCCGTGCATCGCATTGTGTAATTTTACATGGACAAATTTAAAGATATTCGACGCAACGTGCATAATGGGTTAATACTTCAGCAATCGTACGTCCTTTAGTAAAAAAAAAGAAATAAATTAACCCGCTTGTTTCCGACGCACGAATTATTGTGACGCAGCGCTTGCGTGATAGATAGTGTATTATGAGGTTGTATTTATTAGTTGATTAAAACCTTGAAGTTGAAATACCAGCGGCCAGACATGCGACACGTTAATTGTTTTTGTGATAATTAAATATCCAGTGACGTTATAAAACTTGTAGTGACAAAATGCTATCTTTCGCGAAATTTTGGCCCTCATAATTTTTTTATTTCAAATTTTCCGAGTTGCTGAGATTTTTTGTTTATTTATAAGTGAAGGAATTGATGTTTTAATCAGTGTAATATAATATTATGTTCAACTAAGTCTGACGATTAAGTACATTAAATTCGAACTAAGCAATCCTATGACGCTAACCTGGCCATCGTTTTATAATAGGCATCGTAAATAAATTATTTCAAGAGTTATTGTTTATTACCATGGGTTAGCTGTGAGTGTGTTGTGTGATAACTAAGTTCGATGTTAGGTATTCCGGTGCCGAGAGAGAGAGAAATAGATCTTGTTAAACAGAATAAAATGCAATTCATTTGAGTTTACCTTTGGATATTATTTTCAAAGGCCATCGAATTCGGTTATCATGCACCCAGTCAAATAAAAAATAATTATAGAAAGAATATTTTTGACCGTCATACATATTGTAATAAGGAGCATGGTTCCAGAATACATGTGGCACGTTCCATTGTTGACAAATAACAATGTAATGGGAAAAGGATTGGCGGCAAGACATATTAGAAAGTTATTTCAAACGAAAATAAAAGACAATGTTTATATATATAAAATATAAATTCATATAAATAAATAAAATGGGTTATCGCGTAAACGGCGTTATTGAAGATTTATTTTACATTATTTCCATCGCGCACATAGCCGTGATAAATAACGATTATCTTTTTTAATTTGATGAGTGGAGACAAGCCGATTACGTTATATTGTATATAAGCGTAATTGTCGCAGTGGGATGGCGTATCGGCAGTCAGACGTCACGTGATTCGAGGTCATATATCAAATGCGTTAAGTGTATTTTGAATTAGCGCGCTTTATTGGATATTTACCGGTGTAGGTGCTTCGCGTTAGTGATTGTTGAGAATTGATGTTGATTTATTTCTGAATTTATTATAATTAAAATTACCCATTGTAGTGAAAAAACAAGCATAAAAGTTATAATCGGAAAGCGGCAAGCAAGACTACATGCAGGCATGGTTGACTGACCCATAAGGGAAGTTTTGACTTATACAAATGATAAAAACACACACAAGTCTGCAAGTATGATAATGTGGGAAATGAAATTAATAGGACAAATAGATGAAAAGTGAGAAAAGAAGGGCTCCAGGCTAAATACCATTTTCAAAATCCAAATTCACTACTGATAAGCACAAATTAATTTCGCAATAATGAGGCAAAATACATGGTAATAGGATATCACAAATACCTTCTATAGAGGGCAGAAAAAAAAAACATCTCCAAAGCAATATTTTGCATATTAATATCAATATAAATGATCTAAAATAATGTTTAGATTTCTCATACTACTGTACTATCTCATGGGGAAAGAAAGCATCTAAAAGGGTTTTGACTTAGATTGGTTGAGTTTTAAGATATCAGTGCTTTATGTAGTGACAATGCCAGTCCTAAATTGAATTTTTGAATATATATATTTGTGTTTTATGCAAATTCTCTTTCAGTTTGAAACATTTTTTTTTCAAATGGTAACGAAAATTTGTCAACAGTTATTAATTAAATTATTACCTATGGATAACTGTCATCCTACTTTAGGCCTACCATGTATATTAGGTATTATGTGAGATTTTAACTGAAAAGTATTCTCAAACAATATTTCTTGTGTATCATACTTTAATAGCATGATTTGTTATTGCAGATCTGCAAGTCCACCAACACTAGATACAGATGCAAATCTAACCGAGGATAATAAAGTTAAACATACTGATGACACATTAGTGGAAGATATTAAGGATATACTAAATGGAATTATAAATGACGTTGAAAGTCAAAAAATCGTTTCCATCTCATCTCCCATTAATCCTGTCACGGATGAGCGATATGAAAGGTCAAAGATCACAAGATTTAATTCTGTAAATAAAGGAAATTTAAATGGACAACTAAACAATCAAAATGTTTTGAATGAGTCTGCTTTGAAATCTTACGACTATCTCTCCCAATCTCAACCGTCCCAGGATATTCATTTGAAAACACCATTCCTCAGTCCTGTAAGTCCAGTTGTTGCAAAAGAGAAGAAATCGGTTCGACGACGAAGTAAAGATAAAAAACAAAGAAAGGATAAACCATCTCATATGGACATGGACAGTAATAATAATAATGTCAACAACAAAGACAATGCGAATGAAGAGCATGATAAGAGTTCCGATACTTTACCATTGGATGATAATGGTAAGGTTTGTAATTGGTCACTCAGAAACTGACCCATCTATTTACGGTATGATAGAAAATCTTCAAATTGTTGTAGGATATCTTTATCTAACTTGTGCACTTCTCGTGATATAGCATTGCTGGTCTTTTACTAGTAGTTAGTTGAGCGTTACCATGGTGTGGTTCTCGTTTCAACCATATTGGGTTCACACACCCAGGTTTGAATTTCATTTAATATGCATGCATGTGAGAGAGGATTGCTAAGCTTTTAGGGTGTTGAAGGGTGGTTTACAGCAGTGGTTCCCAACCGCTTTTTTGCCGGTCTGTGAGAAATTTCATTGTTCTGTTGTTTTTTGCCGTCTCAATCGCTTTACCGCAGCCGAAAAGATGAAGTTGCATTGGTTTATTACACAAATATATGTTATTATTTCACGTTCTTCGCATTTCAATTATTTGCCGTCAGCGAGTACATTTTATTTAATTTTACCGTCCGCCAGGGTAGATAGGTTGGAAACCGCTGGTTTACAGCATCTTCCATCATATAATTTCATGTACATCTCGAATGATTAACTGGTAGCTATTATCTTATTTATACCAGACACATTCGTTTGTCATATGAATAAATATTAATCATAACCTGTCCTACCATTCAATGTCACTTTAAATATTAATTATGTTGAAAGGTGACCGTACATTTGAACCCATGCGTATATCCACGGGTTTAATCTATATGCGGGTGCTAAAACCCATGGGTTAGGGTTAGTATGGGTTTAACTATCCGTGAAACAAAAAAAATTCCATGGTGCAATAGCATACAGGTGCTATTGTCATGGGTTCAAATGTACGTGGGTTCAAATGTAATGGAACCATGTTGAAATAATACATCTGTTTGAAATAATTAATTCTTCGTTTATTTTTAGATCAATCTCCTGGACCAGATTCTGATCCACTGATATCACCAAACAAAAGTGGGAATCATATTTTATACAGAGTAACAAGGAATGCTGTTGTTGAAACCTTGGTGAATGGAGAAGTCGTTGAAACTAAAACTGTTCATGTGAGTATGGTCATGCTAAATAGGATTGTAAAGGAAGTCTTTAGTTTTCATGTACTTGAACACGACTGCAAAATTCCATTGATAGAATTGGACTTTTTACAATTTTGCTCGTGAAATGTGTGATGCTTGTTTGCAAATGCATTTGTTGGTCATTATGTAGATTATTATATGATTTGTGCACTGTGCTATAGCGAGATGTGCAGAGAAATTTTTTCAATGGCCCATAAAACAAATTTAAACATTCAGATTTAAACTTCCAACTCTGTGTAGAGATTTATTTACATAGTTTTTTTATTCATGTATGGTTCTGTGTAATGAACAGGCCTATTTTGTAGAATTTTAAGATGAATAGTGTTGCTTCACTTGAAATCTTGAACAGTAAACACTTAGCAATAATTGCAAGCTTCAAAAATAAATAAATTGTAAATTATGATCCTTTGTGTTTAGAGTAAGAATTTATGATTTTCGATTCTACTGTTTGCTTATGTATAATTTTGATGGAAATGTAATTTTATCCTTAAAGATAAAAGCACTCAGATTACTTATTCCAAAATGTTCATTTCTACCAGAAACGACCAAAATATTATAAAACAAATCCATACCATCACACATCATCTCAATCTTCAAATGGATCGGGATATCTTGCAGACACAAGCTCCATATCAAGAACTTCATCTGATTCTTCCACACAGACTCAATTGAGCAATTCACCAGGTATCTGAAATGAAACGTAATACGACTATTCTTGGGTACATGTACTGCTCATTTAGTTTATATGAGGGTGGTCAATGGTTGCGAGATTGAAGGGCTGCAATGCCTTGCGGTGTTAGTAGGCCTAGTGCTATTATCAAAGAACAACCAAGTTCAGGCCAAAAAAACGGGATCACGCTGTGCGAAATCAGATCAGATAACATTTCGTCACTGCTATCATATGGCCCACATTTAGAGGTGTGTTTTTAAATACATACGAGTATCTGCCAATGGTTCAGTGTACTAAAAAAATATAGTGCAGGCCGCACGGAATGGGTCCAGGGTTTGGACCACTCTGGTTTAGATACATACATATTGGATCAGGAAAGTCTTCACATAACGCACCACTCTTGTTTGGCACTTACATGTCCTGTGTAGCCCAATATGCCCTCTATGGGAATGACATTTAGGACTGTATTCACATCCCTGGCTGTTTTTAAAGGTTCTATCAATGAAAGACACAGTTTTCTTAACATCTTAACTCTTGACTTTTCTAACTGTCTAGATTTGAAGCCCAGATCTCAAGCATTTGTTTGAACTGGTTTATAAGGGCTTTTTTTCTTCATTTTTATTCATTATTTCATTGAAAAAATAATCATTTTGTGAAGACATTAAACTCTGAAAATGACAACTTTTGAAAAGAAATTGAATAATATTTTCTGCATTATATCTATATACTGGTAATATTTTCACTTCAGGTCGCCAAACAAGACGGACAAGCCATGACCCTGTGCCACTGACAACTGAGCTCAGTGGTGGAAGCAGCTCAAGTTCGAATTCATCCAGTGTCTTCCTGATTCCTGGATCCAGTGTTCACCCTCCAAGATCCACAAAATCATTAAGGGAACACCAGAATTTTTCACCAGATACAAAGTCTACTGACAATTCAATTTCTCCTTTTGTGTCAAGTAGTAGCAGTAGTAGTTCAACTTCAAGTCCTTTGAAACTGACATCCACCAACACTTTTAGTACAGTAACAAGTCCTGTTTCAGCAGTAAGTTATGTTCGGTTTAAAGCAAGATTTTTTATAAAATGCCTGAAAAGAGCTCTGTATAGGCAGCCCCTGATATCTAATGATATGTAAGTTAAGAACTACCTTTTTAGATAGATTTAATTCCTTTCGGTCTACTCAATTTATGAAAACTTGAGTGAGGTGTATGGCATGTTATTTGAGTTCAACATTGCTGAACTGGAAATATTCCAGTCTTTGCAGAATTAATAGCTTTTTTCATATCATTAGATATCTGTTGTTTGTTTGCACATGGCCTTGTCCATAGTGAAAAGCGAAAATAAGCTTGGTATAACATTAAAACAATTTTATTCTTTTTCAGGGATCTTCTCCAGTTTTGAAAGAGGGTCGAGTTGTTCTTACCCCACTTTCTACAGAATTAATTTCTTGCCAAATTGGGGCTCTGGGTAACAAAATGAGCGGGGACATCGCTACCCCACCAACAAGTAACATCAATCCACCGCTATCAGGAAGCACTCCCATGATATTATCACAAAAAGATGATTCTGCTTCGGATATAACGACGTCAAATTCACCAGAAATTCCTTTCCCTGTTGATTCTCTTCATGGTACTGATATGACGTCGTTTCCTTTCGATAATAGTTCGGCTGTAAAAGGAGATGAAAGTGTGAATGGAAATAAAGAGTCGACTTCTGATCCTTCAAGAATTGATCTAAGTAAGGAAATTTATGATATAACAATCTTCAATTTGTTTTAACCATTATGTCCATGACTCAGATTTTGGTTTGAAGTAGACTTGCATATTAGTGACCAAATTCAGTTCCATAATGACGACCAAACCGCGTACATAATGACCTTGTAGGAAGGCATAAAATTATGCGCTATTCACCAGGCTCAAATCTGTGTAGTGATTACAGAAATTTGGCATTAGGATAACGCTGCACGAAACCTGTAAAAATTCCCATTTTGTTTTTCAATTTTGCTAACTAATTTTGTGGCACAGAATTGTAAGGAATACATATTCGGTCAATATTTATTACTTAATGTGACTCGATAACAAGTTAAAACAGCTTGACGACTTGTTTTCCGAGCAATTCTTGAAGCAATAGGCCACTTTCACAGTGAACTTACTATGCGCACTTGATAGTCAATGTTTCAATGGCCTATTGAATTGGCCAATTAAGTTTTAATGTCCGTATGGTACTCCTCAAGTATGCACACTAAGATGTCGCACAACCTGAACCATAACATGCTACACAGCCTGAGTTCAGGTTGTCCGCCATCTTGGCGCGCATACTTCAGGAGGTCCGGACGCATAATACTTTATTACCTCATTTATCCTTTTTTAGGTATACCTGTCCTTGCTCGACCAGCTAGGGAGTGCTACTATTACCCTGGTCTGTTGCAAACAAAAGATTCTGAATCTGGGAAATACACTGTGTATTTTGAAGATGATGGACGAGACAGACAAATACGAGAAACTGATATTTTATTAATCGATATGTTGCCTGTTGGGCAAGAAGTTTATGCTCAGAGTGACTCGGATGATTCTGCTGATTGGTGGTACAGTGCAGGTGATTACGATTACAATTGATGAGTTGAAATTTGTGATATCTGCCTTTTCAGGAATGTTCAGAATGATAACAGTACATTCGGAATTCAGATATTCCTGATGTTAGTAATTACTTCCTTTGGAAATTTGTCATCTTCGGCATTGGACATTCGAACAAAAAATGAACACAATTTTATTTGCCACACTGTGAAATAATATCAATAAAAACAATCTTTATCTTGAGCGTACTGCATTGCCAACATAATTTTTACAACAGTTATGTAAAATTGTCTGTTCAATATGACCCAATTTATTCCATATTCAACAATCTTCTCGTGTACTTGGAATAGTAAATTGTACAGTTACTTGTACATTTATCATATCAATATTTATATTTCAGGCACAATAGTGAGTTACTGGAGAGATGATGATGATAAACGAGGATATGTCATAACTAAACCTGCAGCCGGAAATAATAAGACTAAAAGGTTGGTATTACAGTTATCGAAGAGTTCAATAACTGGATAAGTCCATGCTCCGAAAACAAATAACTGGCTAACTAATCCCATACTCGACATGGACTGGTAACCGGACAAGAGGTCGTGGTTCGCCATATTATGATTAAGTTAACTTTTCTGTGAATCCTATCTTAAATATGTAAATCTCATCCTATCCTACCTATTATTCGTGAGATAAAACTTTTATATAATTTTCGCGCAATTATAAAGAATTGGCATAATAGGATGTTCACGAAGTCCTGTATTAAATTAGGTAAAAAGACATTTACTTCATGTACATGTAACTAGTTGTGGTCCTAAAAAGTGTATTAAAGGAAGTAAAAGAGCTCAAGTAAATGAGCATTGATTGAAATAAAAAAAAAAACTGGTTAAGATATATTGAGAACAGACTGCATGACAGAATTTGGAAATTTTTGAAACTTTATGAACACCTGCTGCACTGCCATTTTTAGACTGTGACTCTTTATATTAATTTATCTGTAGAAAAGAGATTTTTTGTCAATTTTATTTTCCATCATTGCTTTTATTTCCAATTTGCAGGTACACAAGGAAACAAGTTATTGTAAAACTTGAAAACTTGTCAAACGATTTGAAGTTATTGAAGCTGCAGCCTGCATCTGGTCTTACTACAGCAGATGTTAGTTTGGGTATGATGCCATTATTGATTTGGTAATAAGATGGGATTTTCATATTTATTCTGAGGGAGAGGAAAGTCAATAAGATGGTATTATAATGTGGCAAACCATGTCCTCTCATGTATCCATAATAGTTAGCCAGCTGTTTGTTTCCGATGAGTGGACTTAATGGTGAATGGAGTCTTACTCGACCTATGGTTTGGTTATGTAAACCACCCTATGATGGCGAAAAGTCCAGCAAACCTCTCGCACATAATTATTCTTGCCGGGTTCCTTGAACCTAAGAAGGTTAATCAGAGGTATAATGGCAAGCTTATTCCTAACGATTGACACAATGCACCAACCGCCTTTTAAACAGTATTCAAAAATTATTTGAATGACAGGCAGGATAATTAATGCAAAATAGAATATGGGTAAGAGATTAGATTTCGAGTCTTTTCCTTTCGACTCCTATCAGCATGATAAATATAAATGAATTAAAAATGCAGCTATTGACACGCAGTGGTTAAAACATTAGATAGAATCAAGTATGATGGCATAGCAGAAGTGAAAAGAGGATAATTATGTTGGATATTAATTAAAAAAGCTTAGCCAACTTCTTCCGTATCTAAAAGAGCGGTTTCCAACCGCTGGTCTGCGGACCGATGCCGGTCCGAGAAGCTTCTTTGCCGGTCCATGATAAGTTTTGTTGTTTTTCTGCTGTCTCAATCGTTTTACCAAAGTTGCGTTGTTTTATTAGGCAATTTCTCTTCTACCGTCATATTGCTGTTTGATAAGTGTGGTATTATTAATGGCCCTATGACGTCTTGGCGCAGAGTAATTTCACAGCATGATTTTGAGCCTGGCACCTAGTTACAGACTACTTGGTTAATATATTTTTTCGTTTCAGCCATTTCAAAATTTTTGCTGGTTTGAGAGAACATTTTATTTGATTTTTCTGGTCTGCCAGGGTAGAAAGGTTGGGGAGCACTAATCTAAGCTAAGATCTGTTAAAAATTTTGCCCACTTTACAGTGTGTATTCTTTTAGTTCTAAAAATCACTGAATTTAATTTTTTCAAACAGATAACATCATGGATGGTAAGAGACGTACACGTCGGTCAAGAGCAGCTGATTCTGCTGTGAGCAGCCCTGCCGCATCCAGACCAGGGACGCCATCTTCCACGACTTCTAAAACTCCTCGATCCTCAAGAAAACGTCGAGCAGATTCAGAATCTTCTGAGTCATCTTCCTGTGTACCTTTCCCAACAACTAAGAAATCAAAACGAGGGAAACTTAGTTACGGGAGTCCAAGAACTCCAGCAAAACGAAAATCTTCGAATACACCATCTAAAGGTGAGGTCAAATGTGAAAATATTTTCAGATGAATCAACCATTTTGTAATACTGTGAATTATGCGATATCATAAAACAATAACGAGAAACTGCGGTTTCGATTCATTTGCTCTTACTCCATAGTGACACCGTGTGTCCCATCACTAATTAATCAATAACTCGCTAATTATACGACATAATTCATCCAAAATCAATAGGCTTCTGGTCCGACATATGATGAATGCACATGCATAATTTGGAGCAGATTCAACCTCGATTTTGAGAGATATCGCGTGTATCTAACAGACAGACAGACAAACAAACAAACAGACAAATACCTATCAACATACTTACCGATCAAGATCGATAAGTAATGAGTAGGGATGGGCAATGTAGAATAATTTACTATTCTAGAATACTTAAATCAAATCTAAAATACCGAATCGTATTCTGTTTTTATAGTTATTTGAATAGCGGGAATTCCCCACCACATTGCTGGATTGGAAATTAAAGCAAAATTGTAAACGCATTACTTTCTTCGGTATCAATTGAAAATGTCCTAAACATTGGGAATTCAATACTTTGGGATTCGGATCCTCCGGATTTGGTATTCTAAATTGCCCATCTCTAATAATGACTGACATATTTCATTATTTTTTTAGGTGAACTAGGCGTCATGCCGCACAAAAAAACAATTATTTGGATTATCTATATTTAGAAGGACTGTAATCTTTTCTGTTTGGCCCTGCCTACCCTAGTTATAACACCCTGAGTGAGGTGTTGCCTATGTTACAAAAGTACTTTCTTCATAACTTTGCTCTATTCAGATATTTTCAACTTGAATCATAAATAAGTGAATGCCTATAGTTGAATAAATGGTAAATTACCATGAAATGTTGGTTTATTTGCTGTTTGGAAAAAGGATTTACAGAAGTTTTAAATTTTATAAATCTGACTGATTTGTATATATTTGGCTGCAATGTGCGCTAATTATTTTTTTTCCGGTACTTACAGTTGAGTTTTGAATCACTTCGAAAAAATAGATTAAATAAATAAATGTTGTTTTCTTAGCATCCATGACATACAAAGAAAGCAAACTATTTGAGAAATGTGGATTTTTACTGACTTCAACAACAGGAAAAGATCATCCATCATCCGAGTTTGATTCACCTCCTTGCACCAATATTTATGGATATGACAGGTAATATATTATAAACCAGGGCGGGCAATTTTTTTTTGCGAAGGGCGGGGTTCATCAGAAAATATTCTTGGCAAAGGGCTGCATTGAGAAATTGATTGTAATGTCACAGTTATTAATTCTATTCGCTATGATATTGTCGAATACAGTTGTGGCTTGCATTGTTGAACATTAATATTACTTAACAAATCATAGTTTAGATAATTTAAATGAAGTTAAAAAATAAATCCAAGTTTTGTATGTAGTTTTGAAAATGTTCACAACCCTTTTCCAAGAGCAGGGGGGGGGGGGTGCATAAATTCGTTGACGGGCAGTAGTTTGCACATTCTTGTAATAAACCATGATTAAGGTAGTTTACCAAAACTTTACATTCAAAAATTGTTTCCTTTTGGAACTGATGAACTAGTGAAGATCAGTTTGCATGATTTTGATAAAATTGAACCAGCAACACTTGGTAATTATTTTTGAAGATATTGCAATTTAGAGCAGGGTTTCTCAAATTGGGCCCTCGGCCCCCCTAGTGAGACACGGACAAGCCCTTCACTAGCTATCGTTCTCCATGACTAAATTAATTAAAAAAATTGGCTTCTTATTGTTAAATATGCTATAAATATCACTATTGAAAACTCTTTGGAACTCTTTGAAAGAAGGCCACAGGTATTGGAAGTTATTAATTTTCCTCACTTACATTGTACATAGCATGGCAATATTTTTCTGTTTTCCCTGAAGTTACAGGATCGTAACTCTCACGGTTCTTCACTAACCGAAGCATTTTTGCTTGCCCATTGTCACTATCTGTCGTGATCATCTGCGCAGCCAAAAGTCTAATTGACCGCTTTGGAGCTTTTTTGTTGCTGTGTGCTCAATTAGACTATACTGACACTCATGAGTTTCATATCAGTTTACATGCTCTGTACAGGGGGCTAAGTGGATACAAGACCATATATTGAGAGATGATAGTTGATTTTATATTTGTTTGGATGTGAACAACTTTTATTTCAATCTTTTACGCAGGGAAGTGTTGAAGAAACAAATCAATGCTGGGGATGGTGTTGTTGTCAAGGATTTCACGCAGTTGGTAAACTGATTTATATGCTCTGTCTCTGTGTAATTATGTCGACAAAACTTAGGCCTGATAATTAATACTTGTCTAGTCAACTTGACTGCCTGCATTTATTGGTAACAGGAAGTTGGGGTTGGATTAGAATTCCAAAATAGCTTTTGATTTTTGTTGAATCTATAGTTATTAAACAATATACTTGAGTTTTTAAATATCTTTTTCTCACCCGGTTGTCAGGTATGTGCTAAATAAAAAGAAGAATAGTTGGCGCTTAGAAGTGTGTGTACCAATATGGAGGTAACTAATTTTGGTCGCCTACTTTACATCAAGTTGTGTAAAGGGACTGAAACCTATGGGCAGGGGGTATATTCACTTGGCTAACACAAACAGTCCCCAAACTCATAATATAACTAAAATAAGAAAAATCGGATAAGCATTTTGCCCTAACGTGGCAGCTGGTACACATACTACGGGAGTACCAAATAGTTATCGAATTGAGCATATTCTGAATATCTTGAAAAAACTCTTGTGTTGTCATTTGTGATATATTATTTTGTTCACAGATGTCATGTGATCGAAGTGAGCTTTACGTCGTATCAGATAATTTTTGTCGAACAATGAATTATTTCAACGCACTAGCTGCGGGAATCCAATGCATATCTTATATCTGGATCAATGATTCAACAAATGCTGGGAGATTAAAAGCAATAAAATCCTATGTTTTGCCCGCTGGATACAGTTTGCAACATATGGGGATTGTGGAAAGGTAATGGATAAATTTAGGAGTTGTAAACAATGTTTTAGTTAAAGTTCAACCTCAATTTCATTAACGTTCTTCCTCACCATCGAATCAAACTGTAATTTAAAATAGAATATTGATATTTGAAGATTTGGTATTCTTGATTCAATGTAAGTAATCTAGAATAGTAAATTAAGCTGAGGGCGCCTCCCAATGTTTAAACTTTTGGAGCATTGTTTTAAGTCAACAATTGTCTTTTCGGTGATGAATTCCAATTAGGATTACCGGTAACCATAATTAGATTAACTGTTATCAGATGGTTAACGGTTGCAAGTTCTGTCATTCCAAGTATTATTCCCTTTTCTAATGTGTATTCGCATGATAAGAATTGCACATATTTTTCTATCGTTTTTGAAAGTGTTTCACTGAAGTGTATCCCAGCCCAAATTCCAATATTTATATTTAAATCATAACTTTTCTAGACCAATATCTCCAATCCAACCACTGTCTGGTATTCGTGTCAGTTTACATATGAGAGATCTAGCAACATGGAATCCTTTACTGTGCATTGCTGGTTGTATATCAGTTTCAACAAGGAAGGATAAATTGAAAACTGGTATGATAAAAGCATTAAAATTAAATATTGTTCAAATCGAGTCAAAAAGTTTGATTGATTTCAATGCTCTGGCAATTTAGGTTCCAATGGCAATAGCTCATCAGTCCTATTAGAACTTACGATTTTTTTTATTTATCCCGGGGAGAGTTAATCTTATCAAATGACAAACCACAATCTTTTGTTGGGTTGCTTGGGAATTTTAAAAAACCAACGCAGCAGCAAATAAAAAAAAATCGGAAAGAAGTGACTTGAAAGCATCTAGCGCCAAACCTCAATAGTCCAACCCTAAAAAATTGCCCAGTTAACCAGTTATTTGTTTCAGATGCTCGGGCCCTTATCTATAACCAGTCAGTAAATTACTGCAAGACATGTCTTTACAGGGAGGCAGAAGGTTCAATGCATTTTTGCTGTCATTGTCACTGTGTTATCTTTATTTCTCAGCTAAACTTAATGGCCCAGCATTCTCGCACCCCCATTGCACAGTTTTCGCACCTCTGGTAAATGAACCCAGTAACATAATCGAATCATTCTTTCTCCCTATTTGTTATTCACAACGCTTCTGCTCTTTTTAGTCACTGATAACACCAAATTAAGTGTTTTATAAAATCTCTCATGTTTTTTACAGATTGTTCTCTATCGTGTGACGTTGTGGTTGCTGATTCATCATGTGATCAAAGTATCATGGAAAGAGCGGAGAAACTCAAGATTCCTGTCGTGTCAATAGAATGGGTCATCCAGTGTCTTATAAACAATAAAAAATTACCTTTTATTGGTCATTCTCAATATTCTAGGTTTACTTGATCAACTTTTAATAATTTTCATTTTCTACGAGTTTGGTAAAAATACGTAAAACCTGTAACTATCCAATTAATTCATTAATTAATTCAATTCAATAATAGGAATTAATGAATGATAGTAAAGGTGTTTAAGGCTTTATCAATGTTGCGAAGCTAATCCTATTTAACTCTATTTCGAGTTGAAATTATCTGACTTACCTGACATAGTCAAGTTGCAAAAATACGACTCAAAAGACTTCATTTCGAACTGCATTTTAGGGTTTAGAAATGTTGCAAATCGATACAAGTTGATCTGAAATATATATGTTTTCTTCTGGTCCTCAGAAATAGATTTATTTAACAGTTTTGTTCAATCATTATTAGGTAAATTATTCATACAGTTTTTGTGTAAAATCATCAAAGCCATTGTTCTTGTTCTGCCAAATCGTGCAATATTTTATTCACTGCTGGTTCTGTACTCAACCATTTCAAATTTGTTAAATTCTTGCTTATTTTAATGACGGTCAATGTTATAAATGAAATAGTTTGATTTGAAGTTGAAATGCATTTAAATATAACAATGGAGTTGTTCTGGAAATGTTTTTAATACAAAAATATGATTTTAAATCAATGCAAATGTGGTGCATTGGAATGTCTTACTGGTGCTTGTGCAGTGAATCTCATATCTCTGTTTCAAAAATATAATTATCACATTGTTTGATATGGGTCTAACAGATCGTTGCCATCATTTAATTTTTGTTTTGTTTCGTAATTGCTGTAATAAACAACCCGCTGTCTTTTTTATATTGAAAAAATAAACCAAATGCCAAATTTTTGAATGAAAATTTGATAACGTATTGCTTAATTTCCCATGGTCACACAAAAACGTTATCTGTAAGAAATATGGGATATCTCTATAATGACGCAGAGAGAGTAAGATTGTTTATCTGTTGGAACTTAGAGCTAGATGAAATATCCCATTTGTGTACAGAATATCGGAATGTCATTTTACTGATTGGTGAGACGTGACTGGTGCCACTCATAAGTAAAACTTTATTTTGACTACATTACAGACGATGAAATAATTGATAAGAACAGAATAAACAGAATCGGGAGAGCAAACAAAACCTTTAGGTTTAAAACGTATGGATTGAAAGGTGTTGTCAAGAGGAGAGGTGCGCGTTCACTAACCCAAAAGCATTAAATTAATTATTAATACGTGCACGCGTATATACAATCACGGTGTCGGAGATACAATAAAGTTGAAAGAGAAAAAACTATATATATATATATTACTTGGTGAAAGGGGAAAAAAATACGAATAAAGAAAGAAATTTGCCACACCACATCAATAATTTTGTAAAGATTGCCAGATTAGATTAGTTAACAGGAGTGAGATGTATAGAAAAATCTTTCTGTGGTCAAGCTGACCGTTGTTGTGGATCAAGGAAGATGTATATATTCTCATTGGTTGGACGCATGAAGAGGTGGGCTATACCGTGTCCGGAAAATTCGCCGCAAGAGCATTTTGCTGTTAAACAAGTATTTGGGATAAAAACGGTCAGGTTTATAGGGTTAGGGCATGCCCTTAGCAATTTTTTTTAAATGAAAAAGTACTTCAAAAACCTAACTTTTTATCACAAATACTTGTTTTACAGCAAAACGCTCTTGCGGCGAGATTTCCTACGGCGAATTTTTCTAGAACTGTGCCAGTCATGGACACGCTGTCTCCAAGCTAGTTCTCTATTTTCACTTGTCTCTCACGACAAAATGGGACTTCAAAGTCGAGTGACCGTCATTCGTCCAAAAATTTTTTATTGTCCTTGATACCGAGATTATAATCGCCCAAACGCACAGGTTTCAACCCCTGTTCCGTGGGCTGCGCATGCCAAGTGTTTTCACGAAATCTAAATCCCAGAGTGAGTAAAAATAGTATCGTTCCATCATTAATGGTTGAGCGGAGAGTTGAGATGAGAATACAGCAATAGTGATTAAAAGCGTACGAAAATATTGAGTTGTAGTGGCAATTGAAAAAAGGATTATAACTTTATGAAAATATTAACGTGAAGAGAGGGCCTTCTCCAAACACGCCAACCAGAAAACAAAACAAAACGTATTTACATATAAAAAGTTAGAGTCGAATAAATGAACATTTTGGTTTGCCGTTACTCGGCTATGATTGGATCTTCAAATTTCCCGTTTGATTCTATCGTATTTTTAACAGCATAGCCCTATAATATTTATCATTTTATGCTTTTTGGTTTCAACTAAATAAGTTGATTTACCCAACTGGTAGCGCAGGCCCGATACCGGCAACCGGGCCGGACTCAAAAATTTGCAACAGCGTCTACTAGTGACAGAGACATAAAACACGTGTGTGCTGTGGGGAAATTCCCTTTGACTTGTTGAAAATTTGCTCTGCTGATTATTGTCTGTTCATTCAAGCTACCGAAATCAATCTTTCAGCATTATCGTTTTACCGTGAATAGAAAGATGTTTCTGCAATATTATTTGGACGATAATGGTAAACGAGTTTACACCATGAAAAAGGTCGCTCCTGATGGTTCGCCAACCCAGTCTGCTCATCCGGCAAGGTTTTCTCCAGATGACAAGTTTTCGAAACAAAGAATCGCCTGCAAGAGACGTTTCGGACTATTATTAACCCAACAACCAAAGCCTGCGATGTGAAAGAACATTTTTAAAACGGAATATGTAGGATAGTAAAAGCTCAACTAACAATTTCACTACTTTTATCGGGACAACCAAAAAGCTTTATGTGTGCATGTTACAGTGTTGAGAAATCAGAATGAACTTTACTTGTCAATGTGTCTTGCTGACTTACCATCACAGAAACGGAAATTATAATCTTTTAATATTCAAAGTTTCACTCAAACACTGAAAAAGGATGTTTCACTATAACCATGTGGTGTGTTTTATTGATAGATCAAATATCCCTTCTTTATCACAATGCTTTTAAACCCCAGTAATGCCATTTTTTCGGCTTCCCAATTTGTGTTTAATTTAGTAGATTTTAATTGTTGCTTTATTTGTGTGATTATATATTCAGATATTGCAGCATTTTTATTCACCTTTCATTAAATATTTGCTTACAACATATGCTGGGTTAATGCTGGATATTTTTCATTCAGAAAAGATTTCTAGACAAGCCACTTGTGTATGGAAACTACGAGATCAATTCTTTGAGTTTAACTGAATATCTTTTGTACTTTATTGATTTGTAAAGTGGTGAATAATGGCTGACCATCTTTCTTTCGGAATTATTTTTATTTGTGACTTATAGGCCTACTCGCACCAATGAGCATGCTGTTTGTGTAGAGTGGTGTAATGTGCTAACTACTTGAAATTTCAATCATATAATCTTCTGAATGCATTTTTCCATAGACACATTCAAATCTATTTAATATTGCGAATCAATTTCCTATCCTGTATTTTGATTTTTGTGTCTGACATTGAAAATGGACTCAAAGTTGTCTGGAAAACTGCTTCTCAAAACAAAGTAAGTTTTTTTCCTCTTATTTAAAAAATGATTTAAAACATGCAAAATTGTACTTTATTATCAACTAATGGTCCATAATTTAGGTGTTTAAAGATTGTTCTCTTTCTAGTTTTGCTTGCCCACCCAATCTATTGCACCTTGGGTTAGGTGGTGGGCATGGTATATGAACCCGAAATGTGTAACCCGCGATGTCATTATTCATTTCCTACTTTCTAATAACTAAATTGTTCTGTTATTTTTTAGCTTTGCAGTGAAGCATAAATGGGAGCCATTTTACACTGGAGGATCAGTAGTTTGTCATAATGATGGTAAAACATTGTTATGTTCATGTGGAGATTCTGTCAAAGTCATTAATATTGAAACTGGAGAAGTAAAACACAGTTTGTCTCAGGTTGGGGTGATTTTTGTTCAATTTAAATATGAATAAAAATGAAAGACTATCATTGTTTCAGCAATATAATGTTGGAGAGGTCGAACTGAAAAAACTCGACAGGTTTCTGAATGATGATTAATCCTATATCATTGTGAACAAGCAAATTCATAATCACTATCATACCCAGATCTGTGGAGTTTGAGTTCATCTTATTTATTTTTCTTGATATTGAACATGAGTTGACATTCTAATTTTTTTGAGTCCAAGTCCCATTTTAGACCCTTATTAATGATGATAATTGAGATACAAATTTTTAGGAAAACTCAAATTGCATTGAGTTAACTAAGCAGTCTCAATGGGCACTTTAAGAAGGAACGTGTACGGCATTGTGTCTTTTAACAAAATTAAGTTCGAAGCTGGAGAGTTGAAATTTCTTCTAATATGTGGCTAAAGTTGGATTCAAATGATTTGTCATTTCGGGAGTCATTTTTCAATATCTCGTCGTTTGGAGTCGGGGCTGGGTGTGAATTTTTAGCTAATCCAAACTCCGAGAATATCAAATTTTATATGGAAGCCTTTGTATACACAAGCTGTCTTTTATAGGCCCCATTTGATAACACTGTTTTAGTTACTTTGAAAACTTCTTCTTTTATCGCCATTGAAAGTTTGAAAATTCTGATCCGCGACTAATGGGTTATCCATATTGGACTCTGCCCCCCTAAATCCGACTCCACTGACTGCTATAGACTTGGTTTTAATCTGCTTTTCTATTTTTCAAATTTTTATGTTTTTTACCAGGAGGGAGATGATGTCACTTGTATTTTATCTAGTCCAGATAATAACATCATTGTTTCTGCCACAAGATCTTTGTTACTGAAAGAATGGAAAATTGAGAATGAGGTGGCAAAATGTGTGAGAACATGGAAAGCAATTCATACTTCACCAATTCTGTGCATGGATTTTGATGCGACATCTACACTCCTTGCCACAGGTATGAGCACAGAAGTAATTGTAGTCAAATAAAAAGATTTGATAATACAGCTCATAAAAAACTCCCAAAATTGTTACTTATCGATCTTTAGATCGGTAAGCATGTTGATACCTATTTGTCTGTTTTTCTGTCTGTCTGTTTGTCTGTTAGACGCACACGATATCTCACGAATGCGTGGTTGAATCTGCTCCAAATTTTGCATTAGCATTCATCATATCTCGGACCAGAAGCCTATTGATTTTGGATGAATTATGTCATAAAATTAGCGAGTTATTAATTAATTAGTGATGGGACACACGGTGTCACTATAGAGTCATGAATCGAAACCGTAGTTTCGATTGATAAGTCTTCGGTCTCCTACCGATATTCTCGTTTACATTTCAAAGGAAATTTAGCAATGCAATATATAGTTTGCTCTCTACTTGAAAGAAGTTTTGCAAAGTAAATTTTACATTGGCAAACTTTATCAAAATCAAATTCATCAGTTTAATGAGAAGTTGAAATATTTTTGAATTCAAAAAAAATGGAGAACGAATTTAAAACTGAAATGCACAAATTGGCAATTTCCTAAATTCAATTGGTCAAAGCGATGGATGAAGCACATTTCAAATGCAATCTGAAATTAGATTTATTTTGTGCAATCCTAATCACAAAATTCGCTTTATACATGAGTGTGAGTTTGGCTTGATTAATAATGGTTTTATGTTTGGATAATATTTTTGTCCACACTATGTACGTTTTCACGCTGCACCTTTATCCACATACTCTGAATCTAAATCTACTGAAATATCTAAATATCAACATGTAATTAGCTATTCTCTTATTCATTATTTAGGAAGCAGTGATAGTACCATTAAAATATGGGATATGTTGCATCAGTATTGCACTCATAATCTGAGAGGATCCCAAGGTGTAATATCAGTTGTGAAATTCCATCCACACGATTTACAATTGTTTTCTGCGTCTAATGATTATGTTATTAGAATATGGAATCTACACACGAGCAGGTATGATCTTTTATTCATTTGGTGATACTTTGTTTGATGAGTCTTGTGCAGGGGTGGGCATGGGCCGCGACGAGATTTTGACCAGCCCGCTGACTGTACATCAGTACATTATGATATTACATTATTACACTTTTAGTACATTATGATAAATTCATTATGAGTTTTTTGGTCTCTATTTTTTTCTAGTTTAATTTTCAATTTAAACACGATTTATAATTTTCTTTCTTGCATTAGTTAATAAATATGTGATTAAGATATTGAATACTATTCATGTTATAATCCGGCCTGCTGGGAACTTCATTTTCTAACATCTGGCCCGTCGACTAGAGAAGTTGGTACGACCACTGGTACAGAAGCTACTGAGACTTTACAGTAGAAGAATTACAGCATCGTATTATACTTTCACATCGTTCGCTATGAATAACGCTCTGAACAAGCTTCCATTGATATAAATGTAATTTTTTTTTTAAAAAGCTGGAAATCTCTCCAGTTCTGCATGATGTGGTGCGCAGAGGGTTATCCCGAGATATTTCATCTGATATGGCAACATTGCCAAAGATTGCACTTATTCTTAATTTTCATGTTTCAGTTTTTATTAACTAGTTCTCTGTTTTCAGATGCATTTGTATGCTGAATGGACATGTTAGTGCAGTTACATCACTTTCATTCATTACAAAAACTGAATCTCAAATATCTTTAATAAGTGGAGGAAGAGACAGTGTGTTGTGTGTCTGGGACTTGTCGCAATGTAAAGACAAAAACACTGTCGAACCAAATAAAACAATCCCTGTATATGAGACTATTGAAGGATTATTAGTTTTGCCAAACCAACATATTACTAAACTTATAAAGACTGCAATTTCCGATGAATCTTCGCATGTTTTAACTGCTGGAAGTAGTGGAAATTTGAGAGTTTGGAATTTATCAACCGGGAAATGTATATACACACAAAAGGTAAATATGTAATTCAAGGTGATACCTCTGGGTTGGATAGTAGTTCTAAGTGTAGCGTTTAATAAGCATATTTATTGTTCAATTAATAATATTTTATCTGTCTTCTACCTCTATCTACCCTTCTCTCCAAGCCAATTGATCTACTAGGCCTATTCTGAATACATTCTAAAACATTGGTTCTCAAACCTTTTTTGTTGAGGCCCTTCCCTTTTTAGAATTGATCGAGTCTCGCGCCACACCTTAAAAATAACTAGCTAACAATAAGCTACAAATACCAGATAGTATTGCGAATGTTTTATTTGAATTTGTCCTTGAAGTTCAGAAATGTTGAGATTCAGTGATTTAGAAGTGCTTTTTTATTTTAACATTGTTCAGAAATTGAATCAAGAGCTTCTGGGTCGAACTCTGAGATATCAATTGATCGAAATGAAATTTTTTCAAATAAAAATAGCCCTTTCCTGAATTATTCGTAAAATCAAGAATTTAAATTTCAAAACTATTCAAATAATCTATCGGCTTCGAAATTTTTCCGAACGATGTGAAGATATAGACAGGCCTTTTACTTTGTGGCCCTGCACAAGCAGTTATAGTAATGTGTATATGCTCAGGTGGCCATGCATTTAAGTATATTATATCTTTGTGCCCTTTCTTGCTCCTAACTTCGCATACTCTGTTTTTAGCGTTTAACTGAAACAGAAGAGACTAAATCAGACTCAGAACATGGAGCCATTGTTGATCTTCTTTATCTTGAAAATATTGAAAAATATGCAACCGTGACTTTCGATCATAATATCAACATTTTTAATTACGATGACGGTTTTGTTGAAGATAGACATGTAAGTCTGTTGAGTAGAGATGTTTTAGACAGGTTCAATATAATAGTTGAGCATTAATTAGAGCCAAACTGAGATGCCTTCTGTTAAAACTATATAGCACTAGCTCTGCAAATATTCTTGATGATATTTTTTAAGTATTTTATAAGAATATCACTCAAACATTTTTTTTTAAGCCATCGATCAAAAGGAAAATTCGTACTAATTTACAAGAAACTACTGATTTTTGCTACTATTCTTCTTTAGCTCGTTGGTTATAACGATGAAGTTTTAGATGTTCGGTTCTTTGGTCCATCAGACAGTCATATTGTCGTTGCAACTAACAGTCCTCTTGTAAAAGTTTTCGATCGAAAAACATCTTCTTGCCAACTACTATCTGGACATCGAGACACTGTTCTATGCCTTGATGTGTTTAAAGATGGTTTGATCCTTGCAAGCGGATCAAAGGTACAAGATTATATGTATAGATGCTCTGAGATGTAGTGAAAAATTTTGAACAGTTTTTGGATTTGACGAACATTCCTCATTTTGTCTGGATATGTCAACTTAATGGAAAATTTATATATACGGTATCTGTCGGAACTAAAATTAAATAAGAGACCCAAAGAACATGGCAGTTATATTAGGAGCCAAAGCTTCTCTCGCATGGGTTTTATGATAACGTTTTGGGTAGACTCCATTTAGGATTAAATTATCAGAATTAAATTCAAATTATGGCCAGATATTTTTTTTCATTATTAGGAGGTGTGTAATACAACTTTGTTAAATAAAACTTAACGGAATATATATCAGTTATGATAAGTTAGTTGCTTGCTACAAAATACGTTTTGCAGATTATCGCGTTTTCAAAATACGAAGTTAGTTTAGTTTCACAGTGTGTATCTTTAACAATGTGTCATTGTACCACTAGGTGCCAGCATTGGTTCATCAACACTTTCACATACATCTTGTCAACATTATGAAATCCAAACAAATGTTATCCCTAATGCTTGTATTTTTCAGTTATCAATGATTTTTTCAGGACAACTCAATCCGTTTGTGGAGGATGAATCCAGAAACTTTTAAAACAACCTGTATTGCAGTAGGAAGAGGACATGCTCATGCTGTCAACACAGTCGCTTGTTCAAGGTAGGAAATAAACTTGCTGTGGTGTTTAAGCCTGACACTAAAGGCAATGGGAAATTCTGTTATTAACAACCAACAAGATAGGCTTTCACCTCATCTACTGGTTGGAGTTGGAGTCTTACAAATTCATTCTGAAACACAGGAGACTTATCTCCAAGCAATAAAACAGCAATTATGAAGATCATGATAATTGTTGGGCAAGTTTCTGTAATAGAATCGAGATAATGTAGGAATGTAACAATATGACTTGTCACATCAAGATGACTTTTTTATAATAACCTGAAAGAACAAGTATTTTGACTTCCAGTTATATCTTGTTTAGGTCTGAATAAGTTAGACCATGATCTTATACAAGCTTACTAATACACATGCTATTTCTTAGAAATAGTTTATGCCACTCTTATAATACTATCTTATCAAGTATCACTGTGACAATGGTCACATACAGATCCAAGTTGGGAAACAGACAACAAGAAAATACTTACAGTTAATACATAATATCCTAGTACCTTGACCACATCGAAAAGTTGAATGCAGGTCTTCATCCGTTCAGATTATTGAGTTTATTTTTTAATATGAATTAGTTCGAAGCAAAGTAATATATAGTTTATAAATTTTATTAAGTAGTTGCAAAATATTTCAAATAAAAATGATAAATAGGCAACTAAATTGTTCAATATTGAAATGCTGAATCCAAGTTTCATTAAAGTTGCATGATACTTGCACGATCATGGATTGAAATATGTTTGCAAGTTATGAGTCATGGATTGAGGAATGGTTTGTAGCAATCCCAAAACTTGTTGGCTTGGTATTACGAGTGTTTCCTCACATTGTGTTTTCCCACATACTCTTGTTAGACTGAAATTTTTTTTATTTTCAATATATTGATGGGTTCCAAGCATTCCAACTTCCAAGCTCTTCTTTTCCCTCGAATAGTGGCAATTGTATACTGTCAATAAAATTTTTGAAAATTTTCAGGGTTTTCTCTTATATGATTGGATTGTTTTCTTCATAGTGTTCCCTGAATTCAGTTACACGGGTGTCACTTCTTCCAGATATCTTCTTAATAAAATACTTCTTCCCATGGCAAGCAATATTAAATTATATTTTCTACTATTGTATAGTTTGATCGAGATGACTTTGATCTTTGACCTCTTAGCCATTTTTAACTATGCTGAGTCTGCATTGTAGTCTGCTTTTGATGTATCATGTATTTCCCCATTGTACTGATTTCATTGAATTCAATGCAGTTTGTATATCATAGTCTGCTGATATGCCAGAGTAGTCCTGAGAAGAGAAGATTTTTGAATTAGTCGTACTATTTATTGATTGTAGCTGTAGTTTATTAGACAGATTATGTTTGCAACTATGTATGCTCTTTCTGTACTCCTGTAGTGTGTGTACCAGGTTAGGGTTAGGCCATAATTTTATTCTGGCTTTCCTTATTTTAGTTCTATTACAAGTTCAGGGACTGTCTGTGTTAGCCAAGTGAATATACCTCCTGCCCATAGGCTTCCGTTTCTTTACACAACTTCATGTAAAGTAGGCGAACAAAAAAGAGAGATTTTCACAAAGTCGAGTGTCATTAACGTTTGAAATATATTATTTTGGAAGAAGATGCAAGTGCAAGAAAAGATTGAAAATGGGCATTATTGATCCTAAAAATTGATAGAAACTTGAAATTAACACAAAACCTGAATTTCTTTATGAATTATTTAACTGCAATTCTTGACATTTGTAGAATATTGTTTAACTTAACCAGATGAAAAATAAAATTCAAATTTAAAATCATGTTTGAATGAATTCATACCAGTAGTAACCCTATTTATAAGTTAAATATTGAAATTCAAATTGAAGGGTATTTTGGATTTTGTTTTTTCGTAACTATATCAATAATATTTTTAGCTAACACTTTTTGCTATACTTTTGCCTGCCATACGTGGTACCATCTTGATGCTAGTTGCAACCTTTCAGTTTTTAAAAGAAGTATGGACTCTTAGAATAAGATAAATACTCTCATATGGATAAGGCTGTTTAATGCCAGCATGAGTAATAGCATATTCATGTTGTACTAGTTTAGATTGAGCTGTAATAATAAGCTGCACATGACTCACTATAATGAGGTTTTAATATTATAAAGCGCTTGTGCTTTTAACAGTGTTATATCGATAATGTCACATAAGAGTAATATCAATATTGGTCGGGCTAAGTCTTGAAACATTGCCAGCTTTAGTTTTATTTCTCCCTATTTGCAATAACAATAATTTTCTGTGAGTTGCTGCACACTAACACAAATGTATTCATGTAACGTTTTATCTGACCGAGTTCAAACTTCTCCAAACGAGAATATTTCAACTGGCAATAAAAGCAATAGCATGCACGTGAATAATGGTCAAATTGTTAATTTTGTTTTCAATACAGAAAAATAGAATTATGGACACTTAAAAAAAAAAATAGGGAAATCAACTATGAATAAATAATACATGCAAACTTCTGCACTTTAGTGAGGAACAATTGAACGTAAATAAATTTAATCAGTTACACTCGCATTTTCACTGTATTTTACAACCTAGTCCTTCAGCAACTTCAATACTATTTTACTTATATACATAGCACTACCTTGATTGTTATTTGTTACTGCAAATATTTTACAAAAATGTTCTGAAGAGTAATGAGTAAGCCACATGTCAGTTGCGACATATTTTTTGTGTAATTATGCCCTCACCATTGCTCAGTTTCAGTTTTGTCACAATGCTTTTGTTTCTACTAGAAAGTTAATCGCTGGTCCTCGATATAGTTTCCTTCAAGCACTTCAGTGGGCGCTCTAGAAGTGTGTGTACCAATATGGAGGTAGCTAATTTTGTTTGTCTATTTCACATTCAGTAAGTTGTGTAAAAGGACTGAAACCTATGGCCAGTGGATATATTCACTTGGCTAACACAGAAAGTCCTTGAAATCGTAATAGAACTGAAAATAAGGAAAATCGGAATAAAATTATGGCCTAACCCTAATGTGGTACACATACTATGGGATTAACTTTAAGTGGTTACTCCAACGGCAAATTATGCTCGTTAATAATTATCCTAATGTGTTGTTTTTTAATAAAAGCTTCAAGACAAATTTCATACATACTTGCATAGGGGGCGGAAAATCTCCATTAATTTTCAAAGAGTCGAGTGAAATCGGTGGAGGAAAGTTTTCATCTGGAGCTGGTATGTCAATATCTTCAAAGTTATACTCTCTGCTTGCTGATTCTCCATTCATTATCGAAGGGGGAGTCGGGGGTGGTGGCAGGAAATTTGTTTGGTTCGATGGTGGTATTTCCAAATTGCTTGTTCCACCTCAAAAAATTATAAAGAAACAATAAATAACAATGCTGTATGTAAGTTTTTCAATGCCAAGAATTATATTATAAAGGTACTAATGATTAGTGCCAGTAGTGAAAATTATCTAAAAATACACTATGAAAGCTCATATTTCGAGATTTTTAGTTTTTTAGGATGAAATATTGATGGTTATTAAGGGACAACTTACATTACATTCTACTCTACAGAGTAAACCAAGATACAGAACCCATAAATTTCTCAAATATTTTCATGAAAATGGAGGAAATTTGTTTATCACTCTAACATGATTGTACCCAAATTGAGTTTATGATTGTACCCAAAAGATTCAGTAATCTTTGCACAAACGTTATGTTCTCTTTAGAATAAGTTATGAACATCCTGGGTTCTGTTTTTTGGGCCTTTTTATTTTGTCTCTTTTCTTCTCACCTGGTACATTTCCATTCACAATTTTATCGTCGCATTCTCTTTCATCCTCACTGCTTGACCATTCTTCATCAGTAAAATACTCATCTTCCTCTTCTGTTGGATTCTTCTCTTGTGGGATGAATTCGACTCCCATCTTCAACTTTTGAGCGTTAATTATCCGACTTGCTTTTGCTCGCTTCACTCTTCGTAATTTTGTTTGTCGCACTGTTCGCTTGGCTTTCCTGTAGTGTATATGGTGTTTAGAGTATCTGTCATGTGACTTTGAGAAGATTCTGAATTCTCTTGCCCCATGGGTATTTATTGTCTAGAATTTTCCATTCAAATAAAAATTACCGGTAGGTAGCTGTTAGCCACTGTGCTTAGCTGGGGCGGTGAAGTCTGGGAGTTTTGCATGCTTCCATTGCTATTTTAATCGTAATTTCAAATTCTTTGTAGAGCTTATAATCGGTTATGGCAGGAACAATCAACTGCATACAATCAGAAATCAAACGAAATTCTTATGTTTCTGTTGGAATTTGGGCATCTGCAAGAATGATTTTACTATAGTTGTAAAATTGTTCCAATAAATCGGTAAAAATTCTAATGGTAGCCTATTTAACTATTGCTTTTTTGTACAGTGCTTTTCCATCTGTACATACAGCTTCTGCTTGGTAAGAAGCTATGTTTGTGAAAGAGGTTGGATCATTCCGGTTCCACAATACCTACCCAATTGATTGCATCCTGAGTGAAGTGGTAGGCAATGGATTTTAACCCCAGATTTTGAATTATTTTCGAAAAATTTACTCACATGTCTGATTTATTTTGTTGCTCAGCTATCATCTGTTGCAATGAATCTTGCCATGCCATGAAAAATAAGTCCGGATTCGAATAGATTTTACTGCCTTGTTTATTATCAGTTCGAAATTTATCAAGTTCATGTAACTTAGGCAATGCTTCGGCTGTTTCTCGTAAAGTAGTTACTTCAATGGGTTGCCCATTTTGCATAAATAATCCAGTTTCCATGTTCTGGTCAGACTGCGAATTAGACACAAAATATGTATGTTGAATCAGTTTTAACAATATTTATTGCAATTTGATTGGGATAATGCAAAAGCAATGGCCTATTGTATATGACTTTTTAATAAAAAATCTTCATTCATCAATCAAAAATTTCATCAATCTGTTGTTTGGTTGTATTACTTTATTAACCAGGTTTTCTAAAACTGGGTCCACTGTTAACTCTTTCACCAAACCATACAATTTGTCTTTCTTTGGTTGTTTATGAAGCCACAGAAAAAATATTTTTTTAGTTGCATCTGTATTAGGCCTATATAATTATGATAAGTCAACTCACCTGATAAAACCTTCCTCGTTCGGTTATTAACTTATAAACAACTCTTTTATCTCTTCCAAAAGCTACACCAACTTCTTCTTTAAGTGAATCCAGTTCATTAACTTTTTGTTCAACATTATCCAAACGAGATTTTACGTCCTTCAAACGCGTAGTTAAATTTGCGCTTTCATTTAATAGTGTCCCGAATATTTGGTCTACTTGACCAGAGAGTGTAGCAAGCTGTCTGATGAAGTTGGCTAGAATCAAGTTACTATATTCATGTAAAGTTACTCGTTCATTTTGTCCCTTTCTTTGTAATCCTTGGCAAAGGTGTTTTGGTTCAACTAAATGCCTTGGAAATGGCATTTTGATAAACAAAGAATTTCTGTTTCAAATATTTTTTTTGTATATAACAGTATTAGTATTGCTTCTGGAAGAAAGTTTTGTGAAATTTGCACAGATTAAAAACAGACAATGCAAGTATATAATTAAAATATTTCAAAAATGTGTAGTTTTCATTTGAAAATTGCAACCAATAAGAATGATAATATGGAACCATAAGATAATCAGAAGAAATACTTTACTGTCTAACATTTTGATTCAAATTGTGCAACACTGTCACAGAGAATGAATGGTGTGTGGGTCGTCCTTCTTTTTGCACATTGTAATAAGTCAGTGGCTGCTTGTATAGGGCCTTGTTCAGAGCTAACATTATGAATATGTGGCATATTGTAATAATTTTTTATTCCTTGTAGGCCTGAGTATAAATCTAAATTTTGAAGATATCAAGCTTGGGCTTGCACCCAATTTCTGCAATGTTCAACACCAACATTCTCAGACCAGTTAGTGACTTACCTAACTTTTCTGTCTGCCAACAATCCAACAATAATCCCACTTATATCACAAACTCACAATGCTTGAAAGGCTCTTCATAGTTGCTCACTACTCCTATTCTGTGATTGTCTGAATGAAAGAAACTAGACTATTTCACACTCAAACAACCTGATTTATTAATCATAGCAAGGTTTAATCTGTCAACCCAACCCTACTACATCCCATAGCCATACATAATCATCAATCTAAACCAGACATGGGCAAATTACGGC
This sequence comes from Styela clava, assembly GCF_964204865.1. NCBI lineage: Eukaryota > Metazoa > Chordata > Ascidiacea > Stolidobranchia > Styelidae > Styela > Styela clava. The sequence goes on from NC_135263.1 coordinate 5,502,205, forward strand.
CTGTGGGACAAATCCTGCCCGTTGGGTAATTCAATCTGGCCCGCCTGATGCTGCCACAACCAAACTGAAACCAAATTTTGATGTTTTAGCTAAAAATAGCTCAAGGAATTTGTTGAGATTGCGGTTAAATTTAGTTTTGGCACGGGGCCTATTGTTTTCCACTGTTGCTTCTGTAACACTGTATACATTGTTCATAGAAAGTAACTTTTCACGTCATACTTGTGTTCAGATTGACGATATTAAAAACCTGTAAAAGTATTCATACCCCAACCTTTCATTGATCAAATGCATAATAAGATTTCATGCAAGCCACTCGAGTCGTTGCACAGTTGGACTCTCAATTTCGTTATTGTGCGCTAACAATTTCCTTATTGAACTCATACTGAGAAGAAAAACCTAATTCTTTTCCGTATCACACATGATCCTTTATTAACATTATAAAGAATTCATACATATTGCCATTAAGGCTTCATATGTACTCATTGTTTTGTACGTTGGCGGTTTTTTTCTTGATTAGTCCGCCTTCTGACCTCTTTAAATGAATCTTGCTTGAACCTACTACGATATATAGTTAATCAACTACAAGTCACAAAAGCTGGATTATCCAGATTTGTACTAAGTTGGCATTACTAAACAAGTTTAATATTAGTTAATGGATTTTTGAATATGCATGTGTTTCTAAAGTTAGAATTACATTTTTGTTATGAAGATAGTTGTAAATGTATATTAATCAGGTTTGTTTTATTTTATTCAAGTTTTTTATTTTTTATTTAATACACCTTTATAGGCCTGAAACATGTGAAAGTTCTTTGAACCTAATTGAATACAGGACTTTACGAACACTATGTATATATTTAACCAGAACATTGAAATTCTCCCATGTTTGAAGCTTTTTTGTTGTTATATTCCAATACAATTATGAAACCTTGTCTTATGATTAGCATTTTCCGAACATTGCACTTTTGAAATTGAAACTGAAGTTAGTGAAATCATCGGTAATATCAGCAATACATCAGTAATATTTACACTTACATGCCACTTGTAGCAGTGATATAATCAATTAGATTATAAAGTGAGTTAATAACAATGAAAAGCCAGTCAAATAGGATTGAATAAAACAGACAACTAAAATTTTCTCCCAACAATTCACTGAAAAAGTTTGATAAATTTTGCAATTAAATAGTTGCATCAAGATTTGTTGTCAATTTTGTATCAATAACCTCTACTGTGCACTGTTATGTACTGATTATGCTCGTTTTATGAAAGTGATTCAAGAGTCTTGCAACACACTAACACAAAATATTGTGTAATGTTTCGTCTGACCAAATCAGATCTCGTTGTAGTTCAATTATGCATGTCAGAGGAAGTCTGACCTCGGTCAGACGAAACGTTACAATAATATATCTGTTAGCGTGCAGCATAATTCTTGAATCACTTTCATTATAGCCTACTGTTCATGAACCAGCCTAATTAGTATATAACAGTACATAATGGTTATCTTAACTTAAATATGTATAAGGAAGTTAGTCCAGCAGAAAGCCAAGCGATTGCAGAAGTGTAATAAAATGCAAATTTTTTCTATTCTATGCAAGCAGTGGCGTATCTACGTGAAATAGCGCCCATGGCGAAGTTTAAAAATACGCCCCCTTGATAGGCTAATTGTTCGACAATTTAAAATGAATATTATTGAATTGAGAAACTTGTACGTTATTATTTGAGTAAAAACAAGAGTTTATGTTATTTCCAATTGAAATTATTCTATTGAAACTTTGTATGATTAATAATACTTTTCGTCGTTTTTGCGCCCCTGTTCAAACAGCGCCCAATGGCACAGGCCATATTTGCCACACCCTAGATACGCCACTGTATGCAAACAACATATACATATTTTACATTACTCAATGACATAGTGATTGTGCCACTATTGGATAACCCCCTCTTTAAGTTGTGACATCATAATGCCTATTTCCAACTAGAAACAACTCAAAACTACCCAATCTGCTTTTGACAAAGTTTAATGCACTGACTTACTTCACTTAATCTTTGCCTAAGAATTTGATTTAACCAAGATTTCAAATTTTTGCCTATACAGAATACCGAACTATTCAGACATACACATATCCCAGTGGTTCTAGCAACTAAATATCTGGCCTTTGTATATTCAAATATATTTTCAAGTGTGTATTAAGATGTACTACTATAATACTAGATAAGTTAAGAATATAAATGATACTACTCACAAACACAAAGTTACATTTTCTTCCCTCAAAAACAATTAAATTCTCTGGTGAGGGATTCCTCCTCTATTGGGAAATACTGACGTATCCAATCCAAAAAATCCCTTCCCGATTTCATAGATTTCTTTATTTTCATTATGACGTTAAATTTTTTTTTCTGCAGTTTTAAATATCGTGCTAAAGTTTAGTCCACTCTGCGACTGAACCTAGAATAGCATTTCATGGCTGCCACAGTTATTGCTTTAAAATAAATTCTCCTTTTCCAAAGCCTCGCACTGCTTTCCAATTGTTAAATTCAACGGTCGATTTAGTCATGACACACCACACCTACTACTAGTTAGCGTTATTGTATTCATGCATTATGTTCTATATCAGTGTTTCCATGCATTGCATCATGACCGTTCTCCCAACTTGTGTTACCGTGCACATCTACTTTCTATTTATATAACATTAATCTTGAAACATATTGGTTTCGTTGTCATCTTTTATAGTAACCTCATGAAAGCAGACTGTTGTTTCGATCTTAGATTGCAATTAAAGAGAATTTCAATGCTGTTTATACGGTAGAAAACGAATGAATATAAATTGGTTTACATACTCGCATTTATAAATATGAATTTCATTTTATCAAAATTCAACATTTATTATGAATGGAAAATGCACAAATGTAAATTCATTCGCGCCTGTAAGTGTAAGATTGCAAAGTACGGTTGTTAAATTGATTAAAATTCAACATTACGTTTTTTTTTTTGAGTTATCAGGTAATCAAAAGTACAGTTTCTGTCGAATTTTATCATTTAGTAAAATTAGTACATAAATATCATTACATAGATATTAATATAATTAGGTATTGGAATTTTGAATATAATTACAAAACTTTCCAAATACCAAAATAATCCATATACAGCTTTTCATTGCCACAATAACTACTTAAGCTCAGTCTTATTATGTCCATCACAATATACTATTAATATCTAGTCTAGAAAATTTATTCTATTACGAGAATATTATTCATTTTACTATGCTATTACAAGCTTTCCTACTGGTTAAACGTCACAGGAAATTGTTCCATACTCGTGCTGCTTGCATAAGAACGAGTCACTACACGCTTTTGAGCGTAAGATCATAGATGCCTCACAAATCTATGAAATATTTCTAAGTTTACAATATCAGTGAAATACTTATCAATTTGAAAGCTCTTTTGGGGAAGCTCACTAGATAATTTAATTAATATTTAAATTTATTTTGAAATTGATTACCGTAATTTGATTTTGATTAATCTAAGCGAAATTAAAATACATGCACAAATGTAGGCCATTTCACCTTGAAAATGGCAAATTCTTTGGGAAAAAATAATTTTAAATATTTATAATTCTAAAAATCAGGTCTTCAAACAGCAAAATTTCTAATTATATTGGATTCTATGCACAACCACACTTTCTGTTGTTCTAACTGTGGTTATCAAACTTTCCTGATCCATGCCTCTTTCCAAAGACTCAACACTCCGTCGACTCCCACACTCTGCTTTTAACGAGTTTTCCATCTGTTATTTTATCTGCCATGACAGGTTTCAAAATGCAATTCCAACATACGAAAAATGAATGCATTATATTCGAAGAATTAACAAATGGCAGTAAATCTACTTTAGATTAATGTAGTCACCACGAATGGGACCTTGTGGAGCCCAGATGAGTGCTCTAAGAAGTATCTCACAACTCAATTTAGGAATACAGGTACAACAATAACGCGATAAATCACTCTCTCATTTTTAATTTGTTATCGCTACAAACATGTTAGTGTATATTTTAACCTACATTTCCTCTGTTTTCCTTATCACAATATTAAAATGTACCAACCAAGTGTATAGTGGGAGAACAAAAATAAATAAAATCTCTTAAACAGCTTAGCATCGTGGAACGAAAACAATTTTCTCTTACAGTATTCGACCTAACGTTAAAAAACATGTTTAAGTACTGGTAATTTGACTATTGAACACAGCAGTTTTGGTTTAGCTGACACAATGACTTTATAGCAGGGGTTCCCAAACCGCGGCCCGCGGGCCTAATCCGGCCCGCGTAACGATTTAAAATGGCCCGCCGAGCTTGAGTGAAATAGTGTGCAACCGATTTTGTTTCACCTTTTTGCATACTAGATAGCGCCAAGTGTTACGCCATTATTACACTTTAAGCACGAGTTTATCGTAACAATTCGATTAAAGCGTTTTCTGAGTTATTCGTACCGGTATTATGATTACATAGGGCAGTAATTTAGTTATGAACCATAATAGCTTAGACATGTCACGCACTTTCGGGCGCTACACTCTTCCGGCCCGCGAACATGACTCCGATTCAGATTTGGCCCGCGGCCAATGAAGTTTGGGAACCCCTGCCTCATAGTCTTCAGCGACTCATTGCCAATTGCAGTCAAAATGTTGTATGTCTGTTATTCTTTTTCTTTTGTTTAATTGTATAATTTTTCATGCAAAACGGAAATAAATATCTGAATCTAACTAGATTTCTGTTCTCAATTTACTGCTTTCTACTTTTTATTCAGAGTTTTTGATTCCCATCTATTTTTTAACTGAGGGTTTTTCTGAATCATTTTTTGGAATTTTCTTCAATTCCAAACTGCTTCACCTCTCATTTTATTAAATCTCTGAAAGAACCCTCAACACAGACTTCTTCATCTTAAAATATTCTTATTAATTTTGTATCGATTTCTATCAACATTCTAATTATAAAAGCAGACACTCAAGATTTCGTAACTTATTAAGACTTAGCAGTTCAAACATCTGTAGCATTGCAGTGCCGAAGATATAATGACTTTTGGAATGCAATCTGTCTTGATACTTGAATGAAGATTTCTGAGTATTTGCATAAACAGATAGAAAATGCTAGTTTCTGCATAACCTATCGAAACAAGTAATTTTACAAATTTTCTCATTGTCACTAAGTTATATTTTGCTTAAATGAATTTGTCTACAATTGAAGTGAAACTATAACATCCTATTAATACATTTCCTATTATACTTCATACCTGTGTTGTCTGTTAGTTGATACTATGGTATGACATTCTCAGGAAATCTCTCGTACTTTTGTATCTAAAGACAGGAAGTGAGGTCATTACGCTTCCCTTCCCTCGTATGTGAGTCAAAAATTTCTCAAGAAACCGTGGTTTGCTTGATTTATCACTGTTTGTTGTATTGATCTGTCTTCCGAATTTATCTTTCTTACATCACGTGTCTACTGTGTTGTGTCGCGAAATTCACGTGATTATGATAGATAGTCAAATTTTGACAAAATAAATCATGCTGACATTTTATTGCCTGTTTGATTAATGGGAATTATTGTATATTTTGTCTGATGAATTTAGCTCATCATTGTTTGTTAAGACTGGAACAATCGATTATGAATTGGTTTATTGTATGTTTTACTTAATATCAGTGGACTCGAGAGTATAATTGTTAAAGTGTTAACTATGATAGGATCGAAGGTTAAAATGAAATCCCTGGTTCAAATCCCATGCCTACTATCTCACTCAAGGAATGAATTGGGTAAGCAATGCCGAAACGAAAAGATTTCCAAAGCACAGTAGCTTAGCAGAGCCTTCCACGGTACAAAAAATGTTGTATTAAAAATCTACTTCATTGAAAATGCGTACATCACATAAGCTGCAGATAAACAATTTTTGTACCTCCTGAAGTATGCGCTCCAAGATGGCGCACAACCTGAACATAGTATGTGTGTATTGTGTACCAGTTAGGATTCAGATTGTGCGACATCATGGTGTGCATACTTCTGGAGCACCACAATTTTTAATCTGTCAACTTACAGCAATGTGCTAATTTATAGATTTTCTTTGCTCGTTCATCAGTGATAGCAAAAGTTCATCTTTTCTGATATCTAAATTCTTCCATTCTTCGGCAAATTGTCTGTTTGAGAAAACTTTCTATACTGAAGATACTGTTGTTAATGTTCTGTCACAAACTTATGAAGTATTACTACTAGATTCTATAGCCAGCACACAAACTTGAATTGCTCAATAAAAGATAAATCATTGACTAAGCTGAATTCTCTGATAACACCAGTTTTGTTTCAAGCCTAGTTATTTGTTTGCTAATGAATATGATACTGTCAGAGCATAGTTGTGAATTGTTATATGGATTGATTTATGGTTGCTAAATAACCAGTCTGTAACTATGTTTAATAATAAGCATGCTCATATCAAAGTTATTAGACACATCATAGAAACTATTTATGAGCAGTTCTGGGTATAGAGATATCATTGAAAAGGCAGCATCCTATCAATATGGCATTTGTTTTCTTGGCATTCTTTATTCTGTAAAAATATAGACTTACGGTCACTGATTATACCAATCCTTTTTAAACTAGAATGTTTCAATGCTACTGATTTTTTGCACACCTATAAATTGTTAGCTATATGTGACGACTGATGGTAACTACTAGACCTACCAAGTTTTGAATATATAGTGGATAATGGGTATCATGCTTTGCTTCGTTATATTTTCAGAATCAAGCAAAACTTTGTTGTTTCTGGAAGTCAAGACCAAACATTGAAAATCTGGGCAATTTTGGAAACAGTGGATGAGGATGGGAAGCAACTTACTAGTCTGAAATCAAAACACTCCATAAAGGCTCATGATAAAGTAGGTTTTGTGTGTTCAAATTTTGTAATCATTCTTGAGTTTTATATTGTGGAAGATGTCACAAATTATCATATTGGAGTATCTAAATTTTAAGTTGAACTAAATTTTAAGTCAAATTGTTTGTGAATCAAGGATTTTTTATTATTACTGCTTTTTATAATTACGAAATTGCTTTAGTCACTTTGCCACCTTCCAGCCTTATAAATATGATCATATAATTGTGATCTTTGAGCAATTTCAATTTTCATTGTTTCAACACTTTCTAATTCACAAAAAAATAGTTTTGATATTTGATTTTTTACAAGTTAATCTGACAAGTTAATTCGAAATCCCTGTTATGTGGTTGCTTTACATTATGAATTGCAAATTTAAATTCCGGAAACCATGTTTCATTTTTTTCCGAAATCAAAAATTGGTCTACACTAATTTGAGATACTAATTCAGACTTCAAGCAGCCTATAAAAGTGAGTCAAGATTTGTTTCACAATATTTCTATTTGACAATGCTCTTGTAATTTCCTTCGATCAGCATTATGTCACATTGCTCATACTTTTTTCAGGATATCAATTCAGTCTCTGTTTCTCCAAATGATAAATTAGTTGCGACTGGATCACAGGATAAAACTGCAAAAGTGAGTTTTTTTCATATAACATATTTATATACCCTTTGCTCCAAACAAAGCTCTGCACAAGCTGTCATTGCTAGGTAAAAACCAGCAATATTTTGAAAAAAAAGGTTCAGCATTGCCTACCCAAGTTATTATAGCATGGGTGAAGTTGGTGGTCATGGGGATTGGGCCCCAGTTTTTGACCTGCAAAGAGAAACTCTAGATGTGTAATGCCAATTAAGTTGAATGGTTAGGTAAAGTACTTTTATTAATGTGCTGGGCTTTAAAGGTTTTGTTTAATTGAGTAATTTCAAAAAAGGCTTTGTTTGCTATATTATATACTTTGAATGATTATATGTTAACTTATTTTATAATCAGTTATTGAATTTGATCACATATTTTTGCAAATTGGATAGGCTGTGTCATATTGAGACATGGTATGTTTTCAATAATAGGAATTTCATATTCTTGTCCAAAGTTAAATTCACAACAAACATTCTGAAATTTTTTACAGCTATGGAATGTAGCTGATGGTCTTCAACTTGGAACATTCCATGGTCACAAGAGGGGGATATGGAGCACACAGTTTTCTTCAACAGATCAGGTTCTTGGTACGTCATCAGCAGATGGAACATTGAAACTATGGGCTTTATCAGACTTCACATGTCTAAAGGTATCCTATATTATCATACTTATAATAAGCCAGTCTTACAGAAATTATGCCACCATCTTATAATGCATTTTTATATTTTTACATCTTTGCTCAAAACAAGATTGTGTGGGCTTTTTTAAAGCAAAGCACGGTGTCGCAAATGCCCAATAATGGGTGCTCCAGAAGTGTGTGTACCAATATGGAGGAAAGTAATTTTGTTCATCTACATCAAGTTGTGTAAAAGAACTGAAACCGAGGGACGGGGGTATATTCACTTGGCTAACACAAACAGCCCCCAAACTGGGTAATAGAACTAAAATAAGGATAATTGGAATAAAATTATGGCCTGACCTTAACCTGGTACTGTATTATGAAGATATCAACACTGTCAAGGTTATATGGGAAGAAGAATCATGAATTATACCAATTGTTCTTATCAAACAAAGCTAAACTAATGCATTTGAGTTATTTCATAGATAGGAAATTATGTAGTTGTTTAGCTACTGATGACCGTTGTTACCTCCATCGTCTTCTATATTGATTTGCAGACATTTGAAGGCCATGACTGTTCTGTACTGAAACTTCTATTCATCTCGAAAGGCTCGCAAATAGTGTCTAGGTGAGATTTTGTGCATTTTTTTTTCTACAAATACCTCCGAATGGTAATTCAAATAGTGAAAATGACTTTGTAATGTAAAATTGTCGATATTGATGTTCAAAATTTATTGGGTTGACTGTTGAGTCTACATACCCGTCATTAAATTATTCCAATATGCGTCACAGTGAGACTATGACTTTTCATATCCTTACATCACTATTCAATAGATGAAATATTCCGACCTTCTAATCGAATCAATTTCATTCAACAGTGGCTCAAACGGTCTGATCAAATTATGGAATATCAAAAGTTCAGAATGTGTTAAAACATTTGATGAACACGATGATAAAGTTTGGGGATTGACTGTTAATTCTGGAGATAACATTGTACTGTCTGGTGCTGCAGATTCCAAGATCATACAATGGGAGGTTTGTATATCATATTTACTTTCCCAGTTAATCAGAAACTGATCTCAGATCTCTACTTGCATCGATCATACTGCATTTTATCCGACTTTTTTCAGAACGACTCGTGATTAGGTGTTGTAATGATTCTGAAAATTTTTGCTGCATTAACATTTTTGTTACTCCCGAGTCCCGATGTATGTGAACCAAGATGGCTGACACCGGAACGTAGTGTGTGTACCAGGTTAGGGTTAGACCATAATTTCAGGTACAAATACTACAGGAGTCACTAGGCTAGTCCGCGAACTCGTAATGGAACTAAAATCAGGAAAATTGGAATCAAATTATGGCACAATCCTAACCTGGTACACTGACTATGTTCCAGTGTCCGTCATCTTGGTTCACATACTTCGGGAATACCACATTTTTTTGCTTAAATTTGCAGTTTTTAAGCGCTCACACTCATCTGACTCATTTACATGTTTGTAACGCAGGACATTACACAGAAAGAACGTGAAGAACTGAAAGTCACTGAAGAAACAACAATATTAAGGTTTGCTTTTGTTCCAATCATAAGCCAATCACACGGCTCGCACCTTTGTGATAAAAATACCTCGCACTCATAATCTTGTAGTAATAAAGCTACCTTGAACTAAATTTTTGTCAGATATGCCTGTTTGATCGAAGGGTTGTAAAAATTTTCAATAGACTCTTTCAAACACACCCAAAACACAAATGTTGATAATAAAAACTTGCAAATGCGAACCTACTTTAATAGAATGATCAAAATGCTTCATCAATTTTTATGGTTGTGATTCTGTAGAAAATTTTGATTGTGCTCATCACTATTAAAAGTTCCAACTCCTAACTCGAGTGAATTTAAAATTCCTACTCCAGAAATCGTGAAATTTAAGTTGACCACAACTCCAAAGAAAACATGCCTTTTGACTCATGACTGTACAGATTTATTGTGTTTTCCGTGTTTGGACATCTTTGAATGAATTATAGTTTCAAAATCATGCAGTCCCATCAATTATCATCAAATATTATAACTATTAAAAAAATTTTATTTTATTAATTCACAAGACATTTGTTACATTATCACCTTTAAACCCATTAATTTATTTGATATCAATCCCTTTGCCTTACTTCAGACAACAAGAGCTGAATAATCTTGTCCATGAGAAGAGGTTCGCAAAAGCTTTCAGACTGGCAATAACATTGGAACAACCTTTCACAGCGCTAAAAGTTTTAAAAGGTAATCTTTTCATCTAGATAGATGTTTGTGTTATCATATTGTCCAGCCATAATAAGAAAGTTCTTAACTACTATGGCCGCCCAAATTTCTTTCTTTTATTAAATTTATTAATTAAATTTATTAATCAAAGCTTCCTAATAATTATAGATCGGAAATATACTGTGAAAATTAAACCTAATATTGTGACTTTCTATTATAGAAATCAGATGGGAGGCAAATGGTGATGAAGTATTAGAAGCAACTATTTCAAAACTCAGACCTGATCAAAAAGGTATGCTACATTGACCTTTTCATTCTGATTTTAACTTTGAAGTCTCTGTACAAGCAATTCTGATTGATAAGAAGCTTCTATTTTTGAAAGCACTGGAATCCCTGGGTTCAGGCAGTGGCTGCCTAGTTTTTTTTACACCCTTGGGAAGGTGGTGGACATACGGTCGTTTTAAACTTGAGAGTGTAAATGTTATGCCAATGGTGCTGTCACTACAAGACCCGGGATTCTTGCGGAACACTCACAAGAAAATGAAAAGATCTTGTCCCACTTACTATCAAGTCCATGCTTCCGAAATAAATAACTAACTGATCCCATACCTGACATAGAATGGTAACCGGTCGAGAGGCCGTGGTTTGCCATATCATTTCCTCTCCCTCGGGATAAATATGTAAATCCTATCCTTACTACAAAATAAAGTACTTAAGTCTGAAAACAAATGCTTACATATGATCCAAAATATTTCGCAGCACTGAGAATCTAAAATGACACACTTATAAGCCGTGGCACTTGCAAACCACCGCACACTGCCATTGTGCCCACACCATTTTTACTCTGAGCTCGCTATGACCACAGGAAAATACAAAGCATGCACAATGCAAATAGTGTATTTAATTGAGATACAAGGTAACCAGTACAGTTTTGATAAGTTTACTAACTCGATATTCAATCTCCTTAGATACCCTTCTTAAATTTGTAATGAGCTGGAACACGAATTCAAGGAACTGCCACGAGGCTCAGAAAGTATTGAACCTAATTTTGCGGCAAACGCATCCTCATGAATTAATGGAATTCTCTAATGCACAGACAGCAATTGAAGCACTATTACCATACACAGGTTATTATTACTATTACCATACACAGTAATGACTTACACATATTATTAGCCATGCAACTACCAGCATTTTGGGTAAGAAAATTTGCCCTAAGCAAGGTCACACGTACTTCCTCAGGAGAAAAAGAGACTGGTCCCTTCGCAAAGTCGTGTGCTAAAAGCCACTGAGACTATGAATAAGCAAATATTTATTGATTTTCTAATTTCAATGATTTTTGTTTGAAAAATTACAATCTTGAATAGTAAACTGGATTCATTCCAGGTTTGCAATTTAATGTATTCATCATAACGAATTATTCCTTATTTGGTACTCTTGTATTTTCTGTGCAGTCAGTTTATGATGCCATATGAAGTTTTCTGTTGTGTTTCCCATCTGTGACGAAGTTTGAATTTTAAATGTTCAAGATTTTGGTCAATTTGATTGCCAATAGTTTTCCAACATAATTAATTGAAAGAATAGCCAATATACAGCCTTAGACTCCACTGTGTTGAAGATGGCATCGCAGGTTACCCATCTCATGTGAGAAGTTTATTTGCCTCAAAGCAGATACACATTTACAGGTCCATGAGCTTGTTGCAAACTTTGTTTCCCTATCACCAAAGCAGCACCTTCACACAAACATGTAAACAAATACCGTAATAATCACTAAGTGAAAATAAGTAATGGCAAAATGGACCTCCAGAAGTATGTGCATCAAGATGGCGCACAACCTGAACATAGTAGTTGTTCCAGTTCAGGGTTCAGGTTGTGCGCCATCTTGGTGCAAATACTTCTGGAGCACCGGCAGAATAATTACAAGTGTCTGGTAAAGTAATCAGACATTCACATCCTGATTAAATCCGACTCCCACCACCTCACCCAGTGTGTACCAAATTGGGTAGGCAATTTCGAACCAGAAAGATCTCAGTCTATCCAATAATAATAATAGCTCCTTAAATGTCGTTGGATACCAATGGCCTTGCTTGGAGCGTAAGACATGAAGGAACGCCATATATAAATAAAATAATAATTTAATGACATAACTCAAATAACCTTCAAATATTTAACAGAACGTCATTATCAAAGAATGTCTCGTCTTATGCAACAAACAACATTTGTTGATTATATCTGGCAAATTATGAAGTTAAAACCAGTCAGGTAATACTCGGTGAATATTGTTATTCATTAAAGTATTTCATTTTCTAAGTTGTTCATTTGTTCTTTCATTTGTTTATTTTTTGGCTTATCTTGTTTCAAATTATAATATCTCTTCATTCCAGAGTGAAAATTTACTTGACATTAGGGTAGCGAGTTACCTTTGTGGTGTTAGATTATTAGTTAAGATGGATCAGACTACTTACTACCTGGGTGGTATGGTAGTCATATCGTGATATGAATGAGCCATATCATCAGTTATTCTCTCTCTTAGGATATTAAAAAAAATTTAATTTGTAATTGAATTTATATGACTGTCATCATCTGATGATTGCATACAGCTTCATCTGTTATTTAAGTCGTCACTTTTTGTGAAACTTTTAATCTTAAAACTCTTAAATTAAAACAATATCGTGGTCCACTAACAAAATTTTAATTTTTAGTCTGCCTGACACGAACGAGATCACTGAAACCAACGCAGAACTAAATAAGACTCTGAAAGAAGCGAATCAATCTTCGACCCATATTCATCCTTTAAAAGCAGTTGCTGATTCAATCGTTCAAAAACCACAAAAAAGGATAAGAAAGCCTGATAATAAAGATGATGGAATTGGAGATAAGAGTGAGACTGAAGAAGAAGATAAACAAGAAATTATTCCAATTATTTCACCAAAAAGAATGAGACTTAGAAGTGCAAAAAAAGGCAAAAAAGTTAGTATAATAAAATCTCAAAATTGTGCCTACTAATGGATGCTCATGCCAATGTAAACCGATGTTTTAGACTCATGCCAATGTGAATAGATTACACATTATAGCACACTGATATATAGGTCACGTCCAGCCATCAATTTCAAACAGTTAAACAATTTTTACTGTTGTGTTTTGGATAAAAATTCCGTATCCTCGTTCAAGATTTCTTATCCAATCACCATCTTTTATTTTTAAAAAATAAACTCTCTCTGAGCTTGTTCTCAAAGTATAAATATGCGCAGAGGAAGTTGAGTTACTGTATTCATCACATCAGACTTAACAAAATTTATTTTTTTTAACAGATAAGGAATCCTTCCACAAAAACTGCTTCATCATGACGAGAAAATCATTTATCTGCTTTTGTGATGATATTTAATGTAAAATAAACAAAATGAATCTGACACAATTTTGCTTTGTAGCATCTAAACGTGCATAAGAATAGTGATGCTGAAAAATCTCAATGTAACATAACAGTGGTTTTCTGCCTTCAATCTCTCACCTAATGGCCAATCTCATGAGTAGAATTGACTACGCAGCCAATGTTTTGTTATGGAAATATAGAGATAGTATTTTCCTAGTGAGAGTTGAATAATATTTACTATACAACAGAAGGGCTTTTTAAAATTAATCCTTGGAAGTTGAGTCAAATTTTTCTGGTGTTGAGAGCCCTTATTCACAGCCAATCAATGACAATCTTGTACAAGCACTCAATAATAGTTTACTCTGTGACTGGTAAATTTAACAGATGCTGTATAGTGTATGGTAAGGTAAAAAAAAAAGATGTTCAAACAGCGGAAATGAACACTTTCAGGAACTCGGCACCGGTATTGGTGTTTATATTAATTACTTCGATAGTTCATTGTTCTTCGAAACGAATGTTTCTTACATTATTTAATTCTGCATAAGTTAATTTCATGACAAAGTCTTTTTTATAGGATTCTCCAATATGAAGTTTTACCTATAATTATGAGCAAGGCGATTTTGAAATAATTTTACGCTTCTATGCTGTTTGCCATTTGTTTAATCGGTCTTAACCGGAATAAATTTATGTGTGGGGAAAACGCAACATCATTCAACACTGGGTAGTTCATGAAACCGTTTAACTACGGTACCTCGGCATTTTACGTTCAATCATCCGGAACGGTTGTCTGGACGACTGTTCAATCCTGGATACCCCAGGAGTGGAATAGTAACCATTTTCTCTATCCCACCCGATGAATAAGAGCAATTTAATACAGATGTTATACTGGCATTTTTGTACCGGATCGAGATTACAATTATTTGAGTTATAAATTATTCCTTGGACATTATTTCTTGAACTCTGGCCCATTTCCCAACCATTACATGCGTTTACGCTTCGCCGTGCAACCTGCTCTGATATTGGCAATGTTTTAAACAATACGAAAACGAGGGCATGGACAATTATTTATTTCAGTGGTTTCCGGTAAATTGGTCTTCGTCTATTTGCATTCAACAATACCAGCATTTGCTTAAAGTAGCTGGGCTGTCAACTAGTATAGTTCCATCCTACACTGTGAGTTGGCAATCATTTTTACTCCGACTTTACCAGCTCCCGACCACCTACAATTTCACCTCAAAACTACTGTTTGAAATTTTCAAGTCTATTATACGTGTCCATTTGGGAAGAATCGCATACACAATCTCGATTTTTTCTTTGTGGTACAGGTGTATACAGAAAGAAAGAAGCAGTCGTGAGCTAATGATTCTAGTTTTGCCAAACACAACTCCATTATCAAGAAACCAAAAGTTTAATAATATTGCCGAAAATTGAGCTTTCAAGTAATTTATGATTAAAAAGAATTGTAAATACAGTACTATAATACAATACGAAATACGTACAAAAAACAAATTGGCCAAAAAGAGTTGAAGTGCATATCTATTTAGTTCAGACGACTCTTTATCAACCAAACATTGAATCATGATATTCCTTGACCCGATCTTCTCGTGCTTTTTCCTCTTGCTCTTTCTTTTTCCTATTTTCATAATTTTTATCATCTGTCGGTAATTCATGTCGACAGTTCGGACATGAATTTGTTTTATTTAACCAAGGTAAGATACATTGTCCATGATATATATGTTCACAGGGCATTTCTAATGCAGTTTCTGATTCATCAAATGGAACAAGACATACCGGACATTTTAGTTCATTTCTAAGTTCCTCTTCTGTTATTTGGCGTCGTTCTAAACTTTCAATTGCTGCCTTTGAAGCAGGAGGTGCCAGACCATAATCTTCTGCCCCTCCCATTAAGATAGTATCAAGTCCGTCAATTCCTGATGAATCTCCATTAGATAAAAGAACACGAACTAATTCCATTAAATCAACTTGAGACAATCTTCCACTATTAATCGGTGTGTCAGTGTCACAATCATGTTCATCATAATATGAAGCCATATTAGATTTCCTATGATCTATTTTGAGAAAAAATAGTAGAATTAAACAATTATTTTCTAGTTATATGCAAAATAATATTTGACTGAAACATAATGAAAACTACACATAAATATACCTAGATCAGAAGGACTTATCGGAACATATTAAGTCACTTATATTGAAACCTAATTAACTATACCATCATTACATTTCAAGAAAACTGTAATTTGATTCCTCACACTAGCAAATTTTGAACACCATTACGAATGCAGTCTCCCAAATTCAAATCACATTTTCTAGTAAAGAACCTATTCCACCTTGGAATATTCGCCCCTATAAACTTGTCCAAATAAATAAAAATAATCAATTAAACTGAATGTCTATGCATATAAATAGAAGTCAGAAACAATATGAATTTAGAGCTCGACCGATATCACTTTTTGACGCCGATACCGATATAACGGCCAACTGGTGGCCAATTACCGATATCGTAATGCCGATATTAATATAAATCATATTTTGAGCCACGCTTTTATGATGCACCTTGTGAGTCTGTAGTTTCATTTTGATATTTATTATCATGGCAGTAAGACTTATTTAACTAACTTCAGTTAATGCTCGAACAAATGTTATTCTGTAACTTTTCCTGCTACTTCAATATCAGTCTAGCTATTTTCAGGAAAAAGAATTGTTAATCAGACGTTTTTAAATATACCTATGGACATATGTTAAGGGTATTAGAAAATTATAAATTGATATATTTTAAAGTGAATCGTGATAATGATCCTCCGATATTGTGATAGCATATGTGCAGTTACATGTTAAATTTTTAATAGCTTTGTTTCCAGAGATTCTCAATACCTTATTTAGTCATTAATAATGGATTAAGTTTTTATTTTGTAATTTTCAGCAAAATGATAAACAACCATCAATATAGACAAAACTATTACCCCAGAAATTCAAAATTGAATTTGGGGAGGTCAAAAATTCGGAACTGACATTATTGCTTTGAGCTACCTGTACTATGTTTCTATGATTACTAACTCACCAGCTTCCAATCGATTTTATTTATAGAACCATCGTTTAATGTTGTTACTAAATTTGCCTTTTTCGCATTGTGTACTCTCTTAAAAAAGTCACCTTATAAAACGTCATTGTTACTCTAGATAATAACTTTTCAGTTATGACCATGCATGAAATGGCTAATCATATAACACCGGGAATTAAGAGAGACACCGTTATAACGGCAAAATGAAAGCGAGAGAAATATACGAAGGGACGAGAGCCGTTGCAGCACGCAGCCAGGCGCTTGCCGAGTATGGTCGATATATATCGGCGATTTACGGCCGATATGATATATCGGCTTGATATATCAGTTGGCCGATATATCGATTGAGCTCTAAACATGATTGAACATAGAAACACGATTCACTACTTTGTTGTTTCAAACACTTCTTTTTCAATTTCATCATTTTCAGCATAATCTGTTCTTTTATTTTGACTTTCCCAAAGTTTTGAATAAAGAGAGTCAGAACTAGCAATAAGTTGTTCATGTGTACCACGTTGCACTACTTTCCCATTTTCTAGAACAATTATCTCGTCACAATCCATCACTGTTGAAAGTCGATGTGCGATAAAAATAGAAGTCCTGTTGATTGTGACTCGCCTTAATGCTTTAAGTATGTTTTGCTCAGTTATGGAATCTAAGGAAGACGTTGCTTCGTCATACAAAATAATGCAAGGTTGTTTTAGCACCGCTCGAGCAATCGCAACTCTTTGCTTTTCCCCACCAGATAACTTTAATCCTCGTTCTCCAACCGGGGTTTCATATTGCTTTGGCATTGCAAGAATAGAATCATGAATATCTGCCATTCGTGCTGCATCAAGTACTTGGTCTTTTTCTGCTGATAAATCACCATAAGCAATATTGTGATAAATTGTATCATGAAACAATACAGTTTCTTGCGGGACAATTCCAATCAACCGACGAAGGCTATCCAAAGTAACTATTCGAATGTTTTGGTCATTGATGAAAATATTGCCATGCCATGGGTCATAAAAACGGTAGAGCAATCTTGCAATTGTGGTTTTCCCACTGCCACTCCCTCCAACGATTGCAACTTTCTTCCCAGCTGGAACTTCCAAACTCAGACCATCAAGGATTTTTTTATCTTTCGTGTAACCAAACGTAACATCTTCAAACCGTATGGAAGTTTCTCCGTGATGAGTCCTGAGTGGCATAGCATCAGGGATATCAACTATCTCCTTCTTTATCTCAGTCAAAGTAAACATAGTGCCCATATCTATAAGAGATTGCCTGATGTCCCTGTAAACGGAGCCAAGGAAATTTAAAGGACCAGATAATTGGAATAATAATCCATTTACCATCACAAGATCTCCAACAGACATTTGTCCATTTTTTATCCCTTGTCCTGCCAACAGCATGATAGCGGTCAATCCACATCCAAATATAAACTGTTGTCCAAAGTTGAGTAATGCAAGTGAGGTATTTGTGCGCAAATTGGCGTCTTCATATTTCTTCAAAACTGCATCATAACGTTGTGTTTCAAACTGTTCATTATTAAAATATTTGACTGTTTCATAGTTAATTAAAGAGTCTATTGCAATGTTTCCCATTTGGTTGTCAGCCTGGTTCATCTTTTGTCGAAATTTTGTTCTCCATGCCGTAATAGATAAAGTCCATGCAATATAAGCCGCTAGAGTGCTCACTGTTACCAAAGCAAACTGACTGCCACACTTATACCATAAAATGAAGCTGACCAGAGATACTTCAAACAAAGTTGGCACAATATTGAACACGAGGGCTCGGAAGACAAAATTTATACCTCTTGTTCCTCTATCAATAGCTTTCGACAGTGCACCAGTTTGTCGTCCCATATGAAATCTCATATCAAGGGCATGAAGATGACTGAATAAAGTTCGTGCAATTTCTCGAATTGAACTCTGTGCAACTTTAGCAAACACAGCATCACGTAGCTCATTAAACAAAGAAGCACTGATGCGTGCAGCACCGTAACCAAGTATCAAAAAGTAGACTGTGGTGAAAACAGCTAGCTCAGGTGAATTTGTAGCCATTGCTGAAATGTTATCAACAGCATATTTAAAAAGAAATGGAACTTGGACATTCATTATTTTTGCCCCAGCCAGCAACGATAATGATAAAACCACTCTTTTTCTGACTTGTGGTTTATCCTTCGGCCAGACATAGGACATCATGAATTTTAAAATCTTTTTGGCTCCAACTGGAGTCGATTCTACACCTTCGATTCTGCCAACAACTGACGATGATCCAGGTACTTGATGTCTTGTATTAGGCTTTGGCAATATTCTCGGCCGCCGGTGGAAGGTCCATAATCTACTATGCGGAACTTTAGTATAATGTGTTCCAGAATAAACAAGTAGACATCGTTGTGAAACAACATTTGAATTTGCAGTGTATCTTCTCCCACTTATTCCAGTTTGTAAAAGGCATCGGAACGGCAAGGACATGATCACAAAAATATGTCAATCTTCAACTTTTGCCAAAATGTGAGTCATCTAGCCTACAGGCCTATCTATAAATTCAATAAAACTTTTTATAGGCTACATCAGACATGGGCAAAGTACGACCCGCAAGCCAAATCCAGCACATTTTTTTAGGGATAGGCTACAGTTTTGATGGATTTGGGGTTAGGGTTTAAGTAGATATAATTCTGCAGGATCAATTGAAATCTGGTACATTAATTTGCGAATATATCGTTAATACTGATTACTGAATACTGGAAAACGCGCTATAAAACCATGGCAAGAGCTGCCGCGGTTCGTTTGTGGCAGGAGCTGCCATGAAGTGGTAAGAACTGCGCCTCTTAAATATTGATCATGGAATGTACGGTACGTACCTTAACTTTTTACTTCACACTGACATGGCCAGCCACACAAAATGGGCAAAATTTTTGACCCCCGGTTCGAAAACCTTGCCCACTCCTGGGCTACATTGATACAATATTTTTTATTTGGGCTACTCATTCCGAATATGGCAGATACCGTATTCATCACCGTATTTATCCCGGAGGAGAAGAAAGTCGATACCGGTACCTGGTAACGATATCACTCACCGGGATGGTAGTAGTTTCACAGTTCTGCTTGAACTCAAAGACATACACAACGAAGCAAATATTTTGCCCACATTCAGACATTCACTTTACAACAAAATACAGAACAGCATTGTAATCATGAATCAGCAATAATACAGCAAAACTGCTATTTCATGACTAAGCAGATATTTTCCACGAAATGAACAAACAAGAGAGAGAGAGAGATTTTATTTTCGTCAACCAGAAAAAAAAAAGTCATAACAATAAATAATGGTAACAAAAAATACACTTTTTTCGGTATAGACTGGAAGGAGCGATACGACCATGCGGTCATCGGAGTCAGCTCCCTCCAAATTTACGCTGATAAGTTCACAGTAAAATATGACTATTTGAAGTGGTTAAAATTCATGAAACAAAATTTGAAAAAAAAAAAAAAAAAAAAAAACGAACAAAACAAAAAAATGGACTAAGCAATTGTTCGTGTTAACATCTATATATACAAACAAACAATTTGAATAAACATGGTAATACAGAAAAGTTATAAAACTAACAAAATAAATGTGGTATGATGCAACTAAGAAGCCCATTAATATTTTTCATTTGAAGAAATATTGCATTCATTTTGGACTGGGAGAATAATTTATGAAGGGGTCAGGTAAGGATATTACAAGCATTCGTCATGGATACATATTTGGAAAATATATGTAAGCGGGATCGGGATGCTATTTATCGTTTTGATATTACATGTGATGTTGTTATCTAATTTACCTAAATTGCCTGCAATTGGGCTAAAAATTTCAATAGCCATCGACATGTGATGATTAAAAACAAAATGAGAAAATAAGAGAAGGGCTGAGGCGCGTATACAAATTGAACAAAAAAATATATAATTATTTTAGCAAAGTAAATTTTTAAAAGATAAGATTTGTCTTTGAGAAATGAAACAGTTTGAACGAATAATCAACTATTACACAGACTATTATTTGAAAGCGAGGTCTAAGTCCCATGAATAAAAAACAAATTTGGCTATTGGACTACTATACTCAAATGTAATGTTGGACACATAACAATTAAGCCTCACATATAAAAATAAGTTTCCGGAGATAAACAAAATGGTACTCATAGTCATGTGAATATAATATTGGGAAACAATTGTATAAAGAGTGGAATCAGCCTTATAACAAGAAAGAATTTAGCCAGATGTATGACTAATACCACAAATACATATATAAGTACCAATTTATAAACTATTATATACCCCAAATGTGAAACAATTTTGGTAATCTTAATATCGAGTGGAAATTTGGATAAATAAACATTATTTGAAATAGAGAGGGTCAGCCTCTCAAATGCACAAAATAGACCTCAATATAAAGAATATGGCAAGGGTTCAGCCTCAAAATTAGACGGCAGTTATTGCAAATACACCAATGGTTCTCATAATATAAATATGAATAAATAAACTATTATTTGAATCAGCAAGGGTTTGCCTCAAAATTAGATGGCAGTTATTGCAAATACACAAATAGTATTCAATATATAAATATGAATAAATAAACTATTATTTGACTTAGCAAGGGCTTACCCCAAAATTAGATGGCAGTTATTGCGAATACACAAATAGTATTCAATATATAAATATGAATAAATAAACTATTATTTGAATCAGCAAGGGTTTGCCTCAAAATTAGATGGCAGTTATTGCAAATACACAAATAGTATTCAATATATAAATATGAATAAATAAACTATTATTTGACTTAGCAAGGGTTTACCCCAAAATTAGATGGCAGTTATTGCGAATACACAAATAGGATTCAATATATAAATATGAATAAATGAACTATAATTTGACTTGGCAAGGGTTTGCCCCAAAATTAGATGGCAGTTATTGCGAATACACAAATAGTATTCAATATATAAATATGAATAAATAAACTATTATTTGAATCAGCAAGGGTTTGCCTCAAAATTAGATGGCAGTTATTGCAAATACACAAATAGTATTCAATATATAAATATGAATAAATAAACTATTATTTGAATCAGCAAGGGTTTGCCTCAAAATTAGATGGCAGTTATTGCAAATACACAAATAGTATTCAATATATAAATATGAATAAATAAACTATTATTTGACTTAGCAAGGGTTTACCCCAAAATTAGATGGCAGTTATTGCGAATACACAAATAGGATTCAATATATAAATATGAATAAATGAACTATAATTTGACTTGGCAAGGGTTTGCCCCAAAATTAGATGGCAGTTATTGCAAATACACAAATAGTATTCAATATATAAATATGGATAAATAAACTATTATTTGACTTAGCAAGGGTTTACCCCAAAATTAGATGGCAGTTATTGCGAATACACAAATAGTATTCAATATATAAATATGGATAAATAAACTATTATTTGACTTAGCAAGAGTTTGCCCCAAAATTAGATGGCAGTTATTGCGAATACACAAAAAGTATTAAATATATAAATATGGATGAATAAACTATTATTTGACTTAGCAAGGGTTTGCCCCAAAATTAGATGGCAGTTATTGCGATTCCACAAATAGGATTCAATATATAAACATGGATAAATAAACTATTATTTGACTTAGCAAGCGTTAGCCCCAAAATTAGATGGCAGAGGGAGATGAAGATTTATTTTAGCCAACCGAACAAAAATAATCGTCTTAATACTGTATTAAAACATAACAAGTAACAGTATTAAGTTTGTTTGGTATAGACAGGTTGGGTATCAAAGTCAACTTATTCGCTATAAACAGTTTTAACTTATATACTGTACTTGATTTTATTGCCTGTTATACTGATTATGGAGTCGAAATAAACTTATAGTTGTGATTGGGATTCACAATTTCACATTTGGGATCCGTGAAAAATCCGCCAAAAATTTGATGCTCCCAAAGTATTCGTGTTTGTGCATCATCTTGGTACGAATACCTCCGGAGCGCCAAAAAGTGCGATATACAATTGTTTAATATCCTACTCATACTTTTTTACCACCTTCTTATAATAACTCAATTAATATTAACTGAAAAAGACTATGGAAGGCTACTTAACGCAAAAGCGAGCAGTAGTACATCTGATATTCATCCGTCCATGGGGGATCCACCTACAGCTGACCAATTTGATTGTTACGTCATGCAGAAGTCTGCGTTCATTGGCCCATGATACCGAAAAACAGAGAATATAGGACAGGTGGTAACACATATTTATTGTAGTAAAAGCGTCTTTTCCGTAAAACATGAAACTTTTGGAAGTGGGAACAAGGCAATATTTTTTATTAAATTTCTAAGGAACAATTTAAAATCATTTTCAGGTAGTTACCTTATGTGCGCTACGGAACTGAAAGATAAATGGCCTCGGCTCGCGGCCTATGATATATATAGAATGATGGCGGTGCACAACGAGACAGCAAAAGACATGATAATTGCAACAAGAGTTAGAGCATTTCAAGTCACTACGAAGAAAACATCTGCGGCGTAGTGAAATCCTCATAACTGGAGTTCTTACTTCCAGCATAAAAATTGGACAATGACAGTAAACTGATATGACCGCCGAAAACTCTCTATGGTGGGTAAATTTTCAGAAGTTCAGAAGAGCACAATTCGTTATAATATTTGCGTATATATATATATATGCTGAGGCGACCCAACAGCCCCATTGGAATGTCGGATGTTTCTCTCTGTGGTGGGCTTCGGCTTGAAGCCATATTTACGTTACTCACAACTTTTCTCTTTGCTAATGACAGCAAAAAATGGGAAACAATTCAGGACAAACGCAAGGTTTGCCACACTGTGGTAAAAGGTAAATATTTTTTCTAAAAGGTATCTATTTTTTCCAACACGTACTCAAGAAAAATGAACTTGGCAATTGTAACTACGGTAGGTCAACAACAATACAAAGATATGAATGCAAATTTCCTGCTCGCAATAATTTGTGTAATTTCAGGCTTAGGCTTCGTATGTCTCGGTGGTGTGGCGCATCGTGCTAAGCGTTAGGAATACGCTCGCCACCGCATCTCTGATTACCCTTCGCGGGTTCGGATCCCATGCGGTGATGATCATGTGCGAGAGGATTGCTGGACTCCTCGTCGCCGTAGGGTGGTTCACGTAACCGCTGGACGGTTACGGCTTTTTCCACCATCAAGTCCATGCTTTCGAAAACAAATAACTGGCTAATTAATCCCATACCCGACCTGGACCGGTAACCGGACGACAGGACGTGTTAAGCCGTCTTATTGGTTTTCTTTTCCCCCGGGATAAATATGTAAATCCTTCAAATGTATTTATCAATCTACGAGCAATGGTTAGTAAGGGTACTAATAAAACATATTTTAATAATTATTATCATTGAAAAAGGAGTTAGGTCCGCTTTCTCCTGGGAGTCGAAACCACTTCTCTTGATTAAAATCAATTTGTACCATTTATTCACAAGGTTCTGATATAATCTAGGGGCGAAATTGGATAATCGGTTGATATATTCCAGGTTGAACAGTTACAATTGATTTAATTCTGTAGTCGTCCCATGTTTTTACTCTACTCCTTTTTCGGATGTATATTCACCCAATAAAAATTATGTTGAACAATGTTATTACCCGTAGTTTTTTATATAACATAAAAATAGTATATAAGTTATTTGTAGCCATTATCAGTTAATAAATTGAGCGGTCATTTTCATATGATTAACGGTCGAAGTTTTTTCACCGGAATTCCTTGGAATAGATATGATTGATTTCACGTGTGGAATTTTAATAAATTCAATAAAACTATAATATACTAGATCGGGATCGCGCTTTATATTTAGAGATATCGGTAGCAGAATCCGGTATTGATTCAGTCGTGAATAGACCTATTCTCTCGCCACATAGCTCACTCATTGAACTTGACAATACAAGTACGGATTTAGCAAACACTCGATTCCACGTTGAGTACATTTCATCCACGAAAACCAAACATATGAACCACTTGTATATTGATAGAAAAAAGATGGTAAAATAAATTGAACTTGTGAGTAAATGATGACCGAGAATATTTCATCTATGATTTATATATACCAAGTAACATTGACAGTCAAATTTCAGAGGATATGCTTTTTTAAGTTACTTGACAAATGTGATTAAATTTACTGAAGTTTTAACAGCACACTTGAAAAATATTTAATACATACTGCCTTGTATCCGCGGATGCTACTAGAAGTGGTTATGAATTTGTTGTAGAAGTTTACTGGTGCTTGCAAAGGTAGTTTCAGAACTTACAATATCCGGGGGAATATATTGAAACTTATCTAATATATACATGCAGGTTGCAGTTCTGCTTTATTTCTTACTGATTTATGAACGATTTAGGAAGTCAGGATAATCCAATACGACGAAGAATAACACGAGAAGAACTGCGCTACTACCCATCATGTTGCAAGATAACTAACTAACTAACTTTATTTAATTGTGTTGTACGGTTCATTATTTATGATCGAAATTTTCATGGGGGCTCCAATATCATAAGAAAAAGTTCTAAAACTTTATACAAAGTAAATACGCTTAAAACCCGTAAAATATTTGAGGTTTTATTGATTTCTTGAATCTAGCTGTAGAGTAGGTGGGACTATTTCAAGTACAATACAAGGGAATGGAATGAGTGAGTAGGGCGGTGTCGTATACCAGTTTCAAATGATGATTTGGTATTCAGGACCCAACATGAGTGGATCAGAAATGAAATTTTCTATTTATATACATATACACGAGTTTAGATATATGCAGAATTATATTGATCCATCAAAACATTATTCAATAAATTAAATGGGCAAGTTTGGGATTACTTTACTATTGCGTTTTCCGGAAAAAAACACTACAATGCATTTTCGTTGGTTTGCATCGATTGGCCATCGATTTTTGATAGTAGGCCTGGAACTGCAACCTCATCTCGATATAAAATTTTCATTTAAATTGAATTTGTATAGTTTTTTAAAAGAACTTTAGTTTACTATCAATAATAAATTGAGTAGATACATTTTTTATTCAATAAGATGCATTTTCTATAATGCTGTGTTATGTTGCCACATGGGGCGCTCTTTACCTATTGGCGAAGTGCCTTTTCCCGTGCGGCGTTTGGTGGTTTTGTGTAAACTTAGAGATCATTGTGATATAAAAATAAATTTTAGTCCTAATTTAAATTCGGAAATTAAATAAAAACAAATTAATAATGCTTTTATTTTCAGATTTAGGTGAGTTTTTTATGTATCTGAAAATACATGTATGTAAATATATATGGCTTGAATTGTGTGCACATTTTTAATCAATTTGTATTTCTAAGAATATATTTTCGCATGCAAGAAATCCCTGACGAATGCGAAAAAATTTGTATTTCGAAATTTTCTTGTTTCCATTTCTCTGTTTACAGCGATACTGATTTGGAACCTGCTGAATACGCCAATCATTGCGCTATTCTCGTTACGACTGCATAATACTTTGGCATTTTATTCGACCGTTTATATTTGGGTTGTTTGGTGCTGAAAATAAGGTACTCCCGTAGTATGTGTACCAGGTTAGGGTTAGGCCATAATTTTAGTCCGATTTTCCTTATTTTAGTTCTATTACGATAGGCTTCCGTCCATTTACACAACTTGATGTAAAGTAGGCGACTAAAATTAGTTACCTACATATTGGTACACGCACTTCTGGTGCGCCGAAAATAAAGGTAATTTTTTCCGAATTTGCCCTGGGTTAGGCTAATTGGAAATTATGGGGCAAGGTATATTACAATAACCATGAAGACGAGTTGTATACATTTGTTATGTTTATTTGCTTAGGTGCCAGTTTCAGAGCATCTTTGGTAACAAAATCATAACATTGAGTATAGAGAGGAAAATCATTCCAGTCCATTTCATACAACCAAAAAGGCTCAACGATATAACGCAGGGATTAAAATATTTGGACCCGGATGTGTAAATTTCTGGGTTTAAAGAGTTTAAACATCGATGATTATCGATCATGGATTGGAGCCTAAACTCATATTTCAATACACTTGGCCTTGAACGCAAATTGGGTTGTAAAAACTCAGTAATTTAAATGGGAAATTTATGTTATTATAGGCACCTATACTTCAAAAAGAATTTATGTCAAACTTAATATTGAGTTGGGCCAGACCCCTCTGAGGATCATTACAATCAGTTGTATGTAACCAATAGCAGTTCAATTCTAGTTAGTGTAACTTCTATTCTTATTATGACAAGAGCGTAAGTAGGCAGTGTGTTGAGAGTTCTTTCTCACCATATCCGGTATGGTAGAAATGTGCTTTAGCGCACTTTTTGAATGGGATTTGATTACGAATTTCACAGAAATGGTAGTAAGAAGGATTAGTCAATTCTATGTAAAAAAGTGGCAAATCGTTTCTAGATGGTTTTGACATCACATGGTGAGAAAATATGGTTATGATTTTGGTACTCACGTAGTGTGTGTACCAGGTTAAGGTTGCATAACTTTATTCCGATTTTCTTTATCTTAATTCTATTACGAGTTCGAGGGCTGTATGTGTTAGCGAAGTGAATAAACCCCCTGTCCATAGGTTTCAATCCCTTTACACAACTTGAAGTAAAGTAGGCGAACAAAATTAGTTATACCTCCACATTGGTACGCACACTTCTGGAGCGAGATGATTTTGTCTGTAAATTTTAGTATTTGCCAACTTGTTTTGTTGAAAATAAAAGCATAGTAAAATCTTAGCGTGCCCCCTATCCTAACTTTAACTAACCCTAATGCAGTCCAGCCTCGATTACTCGAGTTATGTATGAGAGCTCACCGGAATAAATAGGGAGTTTTGAGGCAACCGTTTTAGACTCGCTATTTTGAATGGATTTTGATGTGGATGCAACTGATTTATAGAAACTTAGAGATTCTGTGACGTCACAGAAGTTCAATAATCGAAAAATTAATAGATTTTACAAAATGGCGCATATGGATATCATGCAAGGCTATATAAAGTGGAGATGTTTTAATAGGAAAGCTACAGTAAGAATAGTTCTCACGTACCACATGGCGACCTAACCTGGCCACAGATAAAGAATTAGTATTTAGTAAAGTAAGATTAAATACCGGAATTATTGTCTGTTTGATGATACGTAGCAACTAAAATTAGATTTTCCTTATTTTTACTTGAGGCAATTTAGTGATGTATTACCACGAGTTTAGACAGGTACTTTCATGGAGTATTTATTTTGTTTAATTTTCGGCAATCGTGTTTTGCCTTAGGTCTGGAAGATTGATCGTTTTTTGACGAATAATAAATAAATTAGATTGTAGATTTCATTTTCACTTTTCGATCTAGAATTAGTTAGGTACGAAAACACTCAACTTTTATAACATATGACGCTGCATTAGTGAACCAATTTGTGCTGATTCATATTAAAACGATGGGCTTGGATGTTATTATAGGCTTTTTAAAAGTTAATGCAAGTATAGATAGATATGGAGCATTGAGTTTGGAAATTCACTTAACAAGACTAAATTTTATTATTGTTTACATAGAATATAGATAGTTGTTGGGTACTCCCGTAGTATGTGTACCAGGTTAGGGTTAGGCTATAATTTTATTTCGATTTTCCCTCTTTTAGTCCTATTACGAGTTTGGGGACTGTTTGTGTTAGCCAAGTTAATATACTCCTTATCCATAGGCTTCAGTCCCTTTACACAACTTCATGTAAAGTAGGCGAACAAAATGAATTACCTCCATGTTGGCACACACTTCTAGAGCGCCTGCTGTTGTGTAAATTACCAGTCCTGGTCAATACTGGGTGTCGTGTAGTCTAAGTTATCATGTATGTTTTTACTATATAAAAATAATAAAAGATATTTGAAACACCTCAAGCACATATTTCCAGCATAGGAGACCGAATTCCACTATGTCGAAGTTCGGGGGGAAAAAATTCACCATTCTTGGATTTTCAAGCGAGAACTTGCAGCGGGAAATTGACGGGTACTAGCACAAATGATTGATGCGTTAGAAATGCAAATTGCACAGGCATATTAACCCCCAAATGCACGCATGGTTACGTACTCAATCGATTAACCAGTTATCGACAATTATTAGGGTTATCAACTTTTCACTTATGTAGCATAAAAATATATTTTAGTGTGGCTATGGATTTCGAGAATGATATGGTACTCATAGCTAGCTGATTGTCATTTCATAACAGCCAGAGGTAAATGACAATTGGGCCATTCATCTATTTTTATTCCAAACCGCCGCCAACACGTGATATACAATTTTTCTAATTAAAATGAATGTAAATACTTGAGGTTTGCTTCAAAGTTAAATCCGAAATTAAAATGCTCCATTTAAAAATATTACTCGCCGATAATCCTTGGAAACATCACAAGTTTAACCAATACCACGGATAAGCGCCTTCAGGCGGATTATTATTTTACCGTCGGGCACACACGGTCCAAAGATAGGACGATCATAAATTACGCTGTTAAATAGTAATTAAAAGTAAAATTAATAATATTTTACCGTTACTAAATGTATGAACTGTTGTAAATTATGCTTGAATTCCTATCAGGTAAAGTCTAATAATTCCCTTAAAAACTGGCAAGACGTGATAGTAAAATTGTGTTGAAAAATTAGGTTCTGCTTGTTCTTGAAGGTGCATATATATCATGTATGGCGATATATTTTAATCGATATAGACAATATTGTTTACAATAAATGAAGAGATTTAAAGCGTTAACATATAAACACGGGTTCAAAGCAGTCGTAAAACAATAAATATATCCAATAAGTCTCATTTGGTGAGGTTCAAAATTGACATGTAAATAAAACGAACATTAACTACAGAAATGAAACACGTAGGTTACGTGTTGTCCCCCCATGACCTTTACGTCTGCAAGTACAAGAATGAGGCACTGACAAAAAAGATGTGAAATTGTATTATTTTTGTGTAATTCAAGAACTTAAATATTGCTATATGAATAATATCAAAGTATTTAGAAATTACGTTTAAGTTTGTTTCACTTATAGCTCAGTCGGCGATATTGAGCTATTCAGTTTTAGTTGATTATAGATTACGGTGAAATTCAGTAAACTAGCTGGGTATTTTTAATAGCAAAGAGTGTCGTGTTGTTTCGTTGAAATCTCGCAGCACCGGTATAGCTTTAGGTTTAGAATGCGCTTAGGCAGGCGACACGAGTTAATCCCTTAGCGAGTGTTCCGAAAAGTGCAGCCATATGCTGGCAATATTAATATATTACATCCATATGCGATTCTGGCGGTGTTAGTTATTAGTTCAGCAATAAATATGGAGTTATGATAAAGCTATTTGCGGGTGTGACTGACGTGCTTCGCGGAATTAATAGAAGGATAGGCACGATGGAGGACTTAGCGTTTTTTTTTATTAAAGTTGAGTGCGTAATAGAATTTTTTAGATAAGTAAAAGTTCTACGATTTATTATTAATTTAAATTTGAATAGCAATTATTTTCCACTTATTTTGCACTAATTGTAGGCGAAAAATACGATTTGATTTTAAGCAAGGTAAGGTGTGCCTAAAGCTTACAAATTGACTTCGTACACAAAAATTCACAAAGTGCAGAGCAATGGAAGTAATATCTTTCTTTAATGCTTTTGCCTTAGTCAATCCCAGTTTGTATTATATGCATGCAACGATGCTGTAGTGCAGGGGTCACCAAACTACGGCCCGCGGGCCGGATCCGGCCCGCGGCGTCATTTTATCCGGCCCGCGATAACACGCAAAAATGGCGAAATATTTTTCCAAAGGAAGTTTTCCCGAGCATCGTCTTCCTTGTTTATTTCGTAAAATTGGCCAATCAGCAAGATGCAAAAGAGTGACGTGATAATAGACCTTTTCGCATTCGCTCAGACACTTTTGTCACCCTGACAGATTTTCAGTCGTGGTTGTAAACAATACTTCGTTAGTTTTAGGTTGTGTTTGGGAAATTTAAGTATGGATCAAACAAATTAAGTCAGTCATCATTTGCCTCCTTAGGAGTTATAGTTTTAACAGTAGTAATGAAAAAATAGTCTAGAAATAGCAGTGACAAAATAAGTTAAAATTTTCTACCAGTATGCAACGTTTTCTGCGAAAGATACACTCGTGACGCGTGCTTTCGACGAAACTGTTTACGTTTCTTGTGCTAAAATGAACGTCGAATGTGCATTTTGCGCTAACAGTACTGTAATCCCTCGCGTACTGCTCCAATTTCACAAGTCACACTAACTTTTGTACTGCTTAAATGCGGATATTCATGTACGTATGTTACAAAAAAATTAAAGTTCATCCGATTTAAATGAAACTGCACAATTAGATAGATCTGAGTGAAAATAAGAAAATAATACCAAGTTTGTAAAAAACGGTCAAGAAATATCGGAATTTTAGTACCGCCCGACAGGCCAACTTTTTCCATAAGGATTGTATTACTTTTTTGATAAGAACTGTTATAAATATGAAAAAAAACATATCAATCATTAATCTTTCGATCTGCGTCACATCTATGGAATATTGAGACTATTTCAGGATTTTATTCTGGCAATGGTGTTTTACACCGCCGAAAGATCGTGGCAAATAAACGCTGGAGTTGTGCAAGCTTTGAATGATGGGAAATTTATTCGCTAATGATAAAAATCAAATACCAGATAATAGTTGTTTATTTTATCTAATTTAATTTTATGGAATTCCATACTACAGCAAGCAGTCCGTAGTCGTTTTAATGAGCGGTATTCCGACACGGCGTAACGGTACTTAGCAGACGTGATGCGGACATTTTTTGGCGCAAAAAGGCGAATTTTGTAACATTCCTAATTCATGACTGCAACGGTTTGATAACAGCTAAACTCAGGATAGTTGTCAAGATATGAAAATCTTGTATATTTGTTTTCCTAGGATGTTTGCGATCTATATCCTGCGATATAGATAGAATTTAATATTCAAGTCTTCAGA
The DNA here is from genome assembly GCF_964204865.1 of Styela clava. NCBI lineage: Eukaryota > Metazoa > Chordata > Ascidiacea > Stolidobranchia > Styelidae > Styela > Styela clava. The sequence continues at coordinate 5,534,071 of NC_135263.1, forward strand.
AATGTAGAATATATATCGTTAACAAATTGAATGGATTTCCCAACTTTTGTGAATTTATTGTAGGCCTATTGCATTGACAAAAATATTTGTCCGGCCCGTTTCAACACAGTTTGAGTCATACCCGGCCCGCGGTCAAAAAAGTTTGGTGACCCCTGCTGTAGTGTAGCAAGATAGTCATTCTAAGTAATTTAGGTGTCTTGCTGTACACCAACACAAACATATTTTTGCATCGTTTCGCCTACTCGAAGTCAGAATCCTTGCAACAAACATAATTTAACTAATATAATTTATTACATATATCACGTTATTGGAGTATTGTACAGCGCAGCTAACTGTAATTTATTTTGAAACTTTGCAAAGAATGTTTCTTTTTCAACAAAAAATTAGTGAAATTTGATTAATTAAACTAGGCCAAGCACGAAGTAATTCATTTCTTCAAGGGCATATTTCCTACTTAACCATTGCCATCAAATACATCTATATTCAGGTAAACTTTGCTTGTTATTTTTGCTCAAAGAATTGATATTTAACTTGGAGGTGGACCCCGTTAAATCTCGATGTTTTTACCATTTATTCTTTAATGTCAGTCCTATCATGCGGTGTCTAAATCTTAATTTCATGGTACACAAACATAAGGCGGAACCAATCGCTTTGATATATCGGAATTAGTATTTACTCTCTCGGTGGTACTTGTCGTAATCGTTTCTTAATTAAAGAACTAATGTGTTTCGATCTCCTAACTTTTTTGAATTCAATATATGAAATTTTAAATAGGTAAAAGGTAATCGATTCTTATGCTTATGCGATTAAAATTGATGGTATGCTTTTCACTTCTTTTTGATAGAGAATAAGAAACTACAATATTTAGGTAATATATTCATAAACTTGCTTTTAAGAGTAGAGGTTGAGCTCGGAGTTGGTGAGGGGGACATGGTTGTCGTACATATTCATGGTGAATGCATTATCATATCTAGGTAATATTCGTATACCGTTTCCGAACTCTCTCAATACTACGTGGTGACCTGCTATTGAATATTAAAATTAGTTTTGCTTTTTACATGTTTTCATCTCTTATTTTGTGCACCACGTTTAATAATGAGAAAATTTAATAAACAAAAGCAAAAAAATAAGGATCAAAGAATTAAACAAATTACAGTCAATTTACTTTAGGTTAATGTAGTCATCGTGAATGATACCTAGTGGAGAAAAGCCTTTGCTCGTACCCATCCGGAGAGGCTGAGGGCTCGATTTCGAAAACCCTGGACTAGACCCTTGATATAAGAGAGACAGAGATAGTTAGATGGAGAGAGAGAGAGAGAGAGTTCATAGGAAAATTAATTATTACGAAGACGCGCAATCAAGTTCACTCTGCTTGAAAAATTCATTCGTTTATTGAGCTTACTGTTAAAAACGAGGATCAAAACTAACACTGAATTTAATGTTACTAGGCTTCATTGTCATCATTCAAATCTGAAACACAAAAAAGTTGGGCCAAGCATGACAGAGTTCAATATCTATCTAAATAAAATCTATATAGTTTTTAATTTCGTCAATAACATTATGATAATTACTTGAAAATTTCAGGTGAACTTTACGACTTTTTCGTATTGATGGTTCAAACGAGTTAGGCGTATGAAGGGCATTATTAAGTCAGAGGCGGCTATTAGTACACGAGCCTCGCGTATGTAATTGGAAGTTATTATAAAAGAAAACAGTATGGTATTATACTAATAGACTGATTGTATCAACCTACCAGACGGAAAAGCTTTAAGTATATTATGAGATAATATGATATGGTACAGAGAGAAATAGGAAGTTAGCGCCGTTGTTATTGCGCCGTTTAATATTAGGCTGAAAAGGTTTGAATTATTGTAGTTAATGGTAACGGTTTTTGCTTGTATTCGTAATTTCAAACGCAAATAAGATTTGAAAACATTGATATTGTACGTTTCGCCTTCGCTGAAATATAAAGCTGTCGTACGAAAACAGCCCTTTCTAAGACAGAGTGCGGTGTAGTTTAACAGGGAACAGATCCAAATTAAATGAAAACAGTTTGCTTGTCGGAATTTCCAAGTAAAAACTTGTATATTTTAACATAAATTTCAAAGTAATCTATCGATGATAAACTTCGCTTCGTGGACTTGATTTGTGAATGACTAAACTAAACTTTATATAAGATATTATGCTTCTTTGTGTTGAATGGCGCTCAGGGCGCGGGTTTTAAAGAGGTTTTACCAAACTCGCTTTGGGAGAATCAATCATTGTCAGGTACATTTATATTGAGCAGCCCTGTGAAATGTATTAGAACCATATTCTTTCTGGTTCTGCATTGTCTTCCACGCATTGTCTTTCCAAGTTGCCTTACAGTTGAAATATTCACTCTTCGACAAAGCTAATTTACTCAGTGTATTTCTTTGATTTAACTGATCGTTTTCAACTGGTATGTACTCTAACATTTGCGGTGAAGTCAAATAAACACCAGGAGCTATTCTGCTGTGTCATCCCACAGATTTGTACGTTATCAGATAATATCGGTCTATTACGACTTTCAACTTGTCAAAAAATCATTTATTCTTGTGAAAAAATGTTCATAGTTTATGGTATTTTTATCTTAATAAACATAAGCTTGCTTTAGGCTTCAATCGCGTATTTCTCTGCTCTTTCAAAATTTTATTTCGTATGGAAAGGGATGTTGAAATCGTGTCAGTTGACGCTTCAACTGAAGTTGGAACGCCTTGACTAATTTGAGCTGGGTTATCGATTGATATGATAGTCTTAAATCATCTATAATGATTATCTTCACTGTAGAAACATCCATATTACTTAATTATATACCAACAGATCTTTTTTTGCAATTGCATTGTTGAAGGATAGGTAGTTAGTCCCACTAAAACCCAGATCTCTTTTGGGTCGATTTTTCAAAAAGCCGTGGCAAAAAGTACAATCGGTACTCTCGGTGAGACGACGACACAGGTATAAGTTTATAATTAATATGGAATTTGATTTAAAATTAGTTCGATGTCGAGTGCAAGTCAACTAGATTCTATAATTCTTGAATTACTGTGCATTGCGTTTAAACTTTACGTCAATTTTTATAGTGTCAGTGTGAGATGCCGAATTAATCATCAGCTAACATGATATACTTTTACAGTTATGCTTAAAATATCTTTTTCTCATACAAGTTAATGTATTTATTATCATTGATACTTACTATTATAAATAGGCTGTGCGATACAGAGATAAAAACACATAAAATGTCTCACCCATCTTAGACTATGTATGAGTAGATGAAAGAAGGTGATAGGTTTTGTGTGACAATTTTAACCAAAACAGGTGAAGAGCTGATAATAATAACTATTCTGACGTGTGTTGTCTTTATGACGCATGAGATTTTTTGACCAATAGCAACAAGGATAAATATAACTTTCATGTGGCATGATGTCTATGGGTTTGTGAAAACTTGCCAGGCTAGAAACCGAATTGAAAGACTAGATTACATGTAAATATCCATCTCCTTGCCATCATATTTTGTTCTTTCCAGATCCAGCTAGGTGTCAGCGAGTCTGGTAAAGCATCAGGTCTACCACTAAATGTCACTTTTCCAGGTTAGGGTTAGAAATAAGTGATTTCCACTAAAAATATGGATAATACAAGGACTAGCTTATGGTAGATCTCATTATAGTGCGGTTGACTTCACGCTATAATACAGTGGCACACTTTTCACTTTATCAACGTAAGTTCCGTGCAATTTATTTTATTTTCACCCTGTTTTCTGGAGAAAAAAATGATAATTCATTCTCTGGCGTACAGTAACATATTTTACCTTAAAACAAATTTGATGGAGTTGCCCGAATAAAATTAGTACGAGAACACAAGTTTGACGAATAAACAAATCAATGAAATACAAATTTCGAGCGCCGAGCATCAGTATAATTTAAAATTTTGGCGCCCCAGAAGTATGTGTACCAATATGAAGGTAACTCATTTTGTTCGTCTACTTTACATCAAGTTGTGTAAAGGGACTGAAACCTATGAGCAGGTCCATGCAGTCCCCGAACTCGTAATAGAACTAAGATATGGAAAATTGGAATGAAAAAATGGTACGCACACTACGAGAGTACTTTTTTTCTTTGTCCCGGAAGTTGTAACTTTCAGTATAATCAGTTGTTTCCTCTTTATTTTATTTTACGTGTTGGCGACAAGGAAGAATGAGTTTCCGTTCGCTGCTTAAAGATTTTCCGCTACGAAATATCAAGTTTCCGACTGTTATGAAACTCTCTCGAGTTTCACTAAAGGTTTAGGGTAAACAAGTTTGAAACGACGAGTTATGAGGCGTAAGCTAGACTGATGATTTGATAAAATAATTTTACGATGTCGGTATTTTCGTTTCGGCAAAATTTTGGTTGTGAGTTACTATCGTAAAATTTGTAAGTCTGAGTTGTATTTTTTTTATTTGTTTATTGTAAATCCACTCATATTAATTCTCTATCGAATTACCTCGAGTATTATTGGCTCGACATAAAGAGGTGGAAAACGCCGTATAAAAATGGGAAAATGGATAAATTTGTATGAGCGATTGCATATTAAAATAATTGAAATTTAGTGTTTTTGCGGCATTGATGCCATGTAGCGGTAACATTCAGTTTGTTTTTTCCTATATTTACAGTCAAACGCGCACGCCAACGAGTCGCCGACTTCCAGAAAACCGCTTTTCCAGGAAATTTCGCTGCAAGAATTAGTGCAACCACCAATTTCCGGACGGGAATGCGACTTCCATATTCCCCCGCATTGTGTCGACGCATGCTGTCATTCGCGAAATGTTGTTCTCTGCTCGGCAAGACCTGACGATCTCTTTCGAGCGGTAGCGCCAGACACGAGTCTAGTGTACACATAGAGCTCATTAAAACGGAGGTCGGAGTACGAACGTTTCCGAATGTAATAAGTAAACAAGATCTCCATTGGTGTTTACTTTGCGTGAATTTATCGCAATCCGCCAATTACTGGCCGTAGAAAAGTTAGGTTATTATAGATCGTATTATAGTTGATGCATACTTGAATTAATCTTGAATTGTGCACAAGAAAAAGGTAATCCGTCATGAGAGAACTACATATGTTAATAAAATTCCTCGTTTAAAGAATTCGGTTGTCAGTCAATCCAAGGACGGTGTGGCAGTGAGGACGATACAGAGAGTAAAGATTAGGTTTTGGATATTTAAACGTCAGTAGCAATGTAACAAGCAAAAAATATTCATCAAGACAGTCTATCAAAGTATCAGAGCTCAAAAACTCCGACAGGTTACGCAGAACTGGTGAACTTGTAAGATCGCGGTTTCCCAAACCGGGAACTCATTACAATTTCGTGTCTGCTTGCATTGAACTTTGTTCGAAGGGGAATTTAAAAAAATACTTATGAATAGTTAGAGACTGAAGTATCTTCATAATTCAACAAATTCCGTCACAAAGAACAGATTATAAACAGTCTACAATGAATATTAACCTTTGGACATTGGCTTGAAATATCAAATTCCATTTATTCTTTGTCTTTCAACACTGTTTGTGGACAAAAAGCTTAAAATCATTGCGCCAATTCGTTCGTTGGTTTTGCAAGGATGTTGAATATTTCCATCGCCCGCAAGAAAAAAAATGGTTAATTCATCAATATTTCCAATTCTATGTCACAAGTTTTTGACATTAGTTTCTGATATCTAAATTCCAGACGGGTGAGCAAAAATCATTTAGTGAGTACGCGCTTGTTAGTGGGTAACTCGTGAGATAGCAATCGTGACCAAAATCTGAATATTTGACTTGAAGTTTTATTCGGCCCAGATGCTGAAGCAATCCAATACATTATATAGTATATATAATTTTTTAATATTTGTGTACTGGTGGTTCCATTACATTTGAACCCACGTACATTTGAACCCATGACAATTGCACCTATATGCTATTGCACCTATGGCATTTTTTTTGTTTCACGGATAGTTAAACCCATACTAACCCTAACCCATGGGTTTTAGCACCTGCATATAGATTGAACCCGTGGATATACGCATGGGTTCAAATGTACATGGGTTCAAATGTACGGTCACCTGTCCTGGTCTATAAAACCCATGACTTGAAATAGTGGAAACGTTTTCCCGACCTGAAAAGTTTCCGTTCTTGTCAGAGTGAAGATGTTTAGCTAATGGAATGATAACATTTTTATAGGTTTAACAGGGACCGTCGGTTCGTCCTTGCAGAGCTATCGAAATTACGAAACGACTTCAGTTTAATTTCCGATCATCAGTCCGACGAATTTGATGACAAATTATTATTGTTCTATTGTTATAAAATAGGAAATGACGCACCAATTTTGTCAGGCATCTAAAACCAGATATTACGTAATAATCTTTTATATTACGGAGAAGAATATATAACATACAATTATTTGTACGCGTCACAGCAAGCAAAAACAATTTTATTATAGAGTCCGTAGACTGGACACACAATTGCTAATAAACGATAGGAGCAATATACTTAGTTTTGTAGTGTAAAAAAGCTATAAAAAATTAAAAAGAGAGAGTAGAACTTTTTGGAAAGTTTTCATAATAGTAAAAGTAAAATGATATTTGCAACGTACTCAAATTGTAGTAGGATATTAATTCATCTTCTTCAGGAATTACCTCGTAATTCTACTCAGCATGGTGTGAAATACAAATAGCCGAATAGACTACTACTTTATCGTCCACAACCATACCACGTTGAATGTTAAGATATGTTTTAAAGTGGAGCAGGAAAAAGACACTGTTTGTAATGAAAAGTCTTTTTTGTTTCGTCATCGGATCGTTGTGATTAGCCTGTATAACTGTTTTCGACGTAGAAAGTCACCTAACACGGTGTTCAATATTAATAATATCCAATTAAGATATATTTATCCACATATTAATATATCGTATATCGTCTTTCGAGTTAATGCAGTTAAAAACTTGTGTAATTTATATGATTTTAACCGGTAATTGTAAACATCATACTAAGGGAGTCATTCCATGTAAAATTTTTGCAAACTTTGATCTGAGAATGGTCGTAATGTTAGTTAGACCCACAGATCATGCAAAAAAAGGCCAAGTTCGTATTACTGTAAAATGTCATTAAATTGACTGGTTTTTGCAGCGTATGTACAAAGCAAACATCTGCGTTCAGATTGCAATTTAAGTCGAGATTAATCCTCCCCATGGGTAGGATTTCAATTTGATAACATCACTCAGGGTAAACAAAATGACCTTCCGCTATAACACGCGGAAGTAAACCTTCGCTACCCACTGTGTAAGGGACATTTACAGAAATCCATACCTAGGATATTTTATACCTTTTTTTTTGACAGTTTTGAACATGATAGTTATTTTTATATCGTATTACGAGCATATTCACGACGTGATTTTGATATACTCTGCTACAAACAAAAGTTGTCAAACGAGATGAGTATGATAAGTATTTTTTGTCCCGTTGTATATTCGAACAAGAAATGAATTTCGAATGATTGCCCGCTTGTGGCCTGCAAAACGGTAAATTCAAAATTGAGCTACTTTTTTCAGTACAATCCTAACGTACTGACTGTTACTTTTTATTCTCGTCGATTTTTTTTCTTGCTTAACAGTATTTAAGTGACGTTTGCTTGAATCGTAGTGAGTTTACATTGGAAACATGCTATCTCTTCTTCTGTATAAAGGCACGACCTTTGACCTGTCATTCTTCAAAACTATGCTCAACACGAGGCCAGATCAAAGTCCGTACCAACGCATATTATATTCATAACAGCGTGGAGTTTACTCACAAGTTAAATCGTTTAACAAAGGAATTTTATATAAAAAGAAGCAGAATTTCAAATAATTAGGTGATGCAATACATTTTTATATTTTTAAAAGATTTTGAACCATCAAAATGTACAATTTCGAAATTATAAATTCGGATACATTTCTTATTCTTTGTCTACACGTTTTATTATCAAATTCAGTGCTTTCAATTTTTTCTTTAGTTTGGTACCGGTAATTATTACACCGCTCTCTTGTGCAATCACATGGTCTTTGTAAATTTAATTTTGCAAACTCTTCAACACAAAGTAAAACACGTTCAGTAAATTAATTAGAATTCCGTAGTAATCATAAATTATAATCAGATAGTTCTGGTCTTATATTGGATGTAAATGAATCGTGTTAAGTATGTACAGTATATTATATAATAAGTTAACAAATTTCACAAACCTGTTTTTCACAAAACACTCTGATTTATTTACCATAAATTTTAGTAAACTCAGTGAACTTTTTTGCAGTCAATATAAATTGCCAGACTCTTCGAAACCTCACTTACATAGGTAATCTCTTTGTTGCAATCAATAGGTAAACACCATGTATTGCAACACTTCAACCTCGGATACTGTTAAAAAGAACAGTAAATTTAAATTGCATTTCAATGTATTGCTTTCACAATGCTCTATATGCGCAAATTAAAATATCTCCTACGGCCTTTCGTAAATATAGTTAAGTGATTCAGTAACAGCATGTACAACGTGTTTTATTTACTGACTGGCTGTAACGAATTCCGAACACTGTTACAAAAACTGTGAAATTCACCGTAACTTTCTATGTATATCAGACGCTCTACAAACAAATCACTCGATCGAGAAATGATCACGAGACTATCTACAATTACTGTGTTATCTCAGTTAATATTTTTTTTATTTTAATAGTATGGTACATATTTGGACACGGCTGGTCAGATGATCGCATTTACTTTTTATGGCGATAAAGATTTGAAATGTTTGAAGTTAATAGTTCGGCAAATCGGTAATGGGTGAGATACGTGGTGGCAAACGGATCTAGATATTGTCGCTTTGTACTGGCGGTCGTTGATATTGTATTCGCGTGGTACCGTATTGAGGCAACATTTTCTGTTAAAAATCCCATTGTTTTGTGAGAATGTGAAGATACTTTTGGACTACAAACTAAACTTGTAAGTGTGTGTGGTTATAAATGATAATGTAATCAGTATATTAACGTACCCTATGTCAAAACGTTTTTTAGAATTTCCAGCTGAACATCGAATCGGGTCAATAAATACGGACAGTTTAGTATTCGAAAAGTTCTGGAAAAGTTTATTGAGAGTCTTGTAGTCTAATTGAATCAATTTCTAATTCCGATATGTGTCAAGTATTCATTTTAAAATTAATCAGAAATTATATTTTTTGTAAAAAATAGTAAATTTTACTTGTTTCAAAAATCTCTGCCTCTGGCGTGTTTGCGTTTTATTTTAAATTATGATTGTTATTTATTGCTTATCGTTTCATTAGATGCGCTTTATTGCCAGCTTTTCGAATAAATCCGATAATTTTAATGAATAAATTTTGAAAGTAAAGGTATTTTATTATTTTATTTGTAATGAGTGATTTGTGGTAAGTGCTCCTGGCAATCGAAATTTTATTCCGCAGAATTGTGAAAGTCCAACAGTTGCAAAATATTTTCGCAAGTAATCTTTCTAAATATAGATATGAAGTAACGCAATAAAACGATTCATCATCGAATATACTCGAAGAAAACAAACCGTGACAGAATGACACGCTCCATCAATTTTTACTGAAGTGTTAAAGATCATTTTGGTGGTTTTATCGTCTTATAAGCCGAAGAAAAAGTTGTTTTGTCATAATAATTTCTATCGAAACTGTGGGAACACGGTAATAGAGCTTAAATTATATTTTTGATATTTGGTCGTGGATGACATCAGCAAGATTCGGGAGTCACGTGATCGATTAAGGATTTCAAATTTAAGTTGTAACCTAGGCCTACCACAAAGAAGGATTAAAATTTAATTTAGACATTGGCATCACACGATAAGCGTTGAAAGAAATTTGGAATTTAGAAATGAAATGACTAAGACTCTAACCACGAAACAGTCTTGTACTAATCTTGCTTGGCTAGTGGATACTCGCGCTTAATCACCCGATGATTCTATGGGCCAGACAAGGCCGGGTCTCGTGGTCTTGTCTATAAATAACTAAGTTTCGATGGCATAAGAGTTGAATTAATTTGTCTAATTGCTAGCGGGCGATATGACGTAGCCTTTTCATATATATCTCATATCTCATTGTAGCTAATCAGTGCGGTGTATCTAAAAATGAATGATTCTCAGGAATAGTTTTGCGCTGTTAAAGTCGCCGTAAAAACATAAAGAAATTATATCTAAATGCATTGACGAGAATTTAAGGAAAGAAATATGAAACACTTGATTTGATTTGCATTTATTGCTCTTACAAGCTTTCTTCGCGATGAATAGGAGAAAGGGTTGTTTTATCATTCTTATTATTCTATCTTCATGTGTAGGAAGAATAACTAGACTAACAATGTATAGCAGATATAATTTTATAATGCCTACTCTGTCAACGTACATGTACATTAGGTAAGGATAAATTATAAGTTGTTTTCTAAAGTTATGGTAGATAAACTAGTACTACTTTGAACTCGAATTATTAAAATAAATTGTGACTAGTTCCTGATAAACAGGAATCCATCGCGATCACGCCAACACTTTTACTTTCTATCTACCTCTATCTCTTTTTTGCTTTTACTTTTAAATTGTTTGTCCGCTTAAAAAAACAGGGAATGAAAAGAAAAACATTTAATTATGGTGTAATTCTGTACGCATGTGTCGAATATATGAACAAACCCACCTGGGTACGTCGTAGTTAAAAGTTTAAAACTTGCAACGCGGTGTCCTCATTTATTCAATTTTGTTACCTAGCACCGGATTTTGTAATTCCGAGACTTCATTTTGTGTATTGAAATGAAAATTGGCATAAATTGGAGTCCAGATGGCGAATGAATATGCTACTCAATAGTCAATACTCACGTTTATGTTATCTCTGCTACATTGTTTAAAGTTTCTCAATTATGGTTGACGTGTCCTGGCAGAAAATTAACATTTAGGGTAATAATGGCGCCACAATGCTAACATAACGCTATATTTTCGTTTTTCGAAACATTTCTTTATCAAAACTCGACGTCTAAATTTAAGTAATTTCAACTGTTTTTAGTTCGATCTTGTGATGTCAGCACACTGACATGCAGCACTAAAAAAGGCGAACTATTAATATCGGCAATATGCTGCGAGGAAACAGCCATATTGTCGTGTTTGTAGGAAGACTATACCATAAAGCATAAGGATGTGACGACTTGCTGGAATTGTATTGTGCGAGGCGTTAAAGGAATTCTTATAATAAAGGTGGTAATTTAAATCATCGACCCGTATGATTCAGAAAGAGAAATATCGCCTTGGCTTCAATTATTACAGTTAATTGATACCACCTAACGAAGTTGTTTCTGAAGTCAAGGTAGCTACGTTCAATTAACTTGGTAACTTAGGTTGATTCGAGAAACAGAACGTTATGCGTTATTTTAAAACGTTGAGTATTGCAGAAAAATTGATAATTTTCTTGATTTTTAGCTGTGACATTTGAATGAGGTGATCTCTATGTGAGATGATGTAGTTTAGTCGAGGTTTGGTTGAGTTGAAATAGATATATAGATATACATTAGCCATTTGAAAGAAGTTCTTCTTAGAGGGCAATTATGCTGCCATATAAACAGAGGGCTTAATCTCAATGGTATTGGATGGAGGGTGGTATTTTTTTTTATTTTTGGGGGGGGGGTCGAGAGAATACTGGCGAAATGTTCTGAAGCCACTCAGTTTTTTGATCATCGGTTAATTTTAAGCAAAGAATTATTAGTATTATCTACTTAATATCATTTGCACAACTCTAAATTATTTTATTATTTTTTGAGGCAAGACCGATCAGAATGATTCCACAATAATGTGTAAGTTCCAATGCTGTCTAACATGCTTCAATAATTAAAAAGGGATGAAATATTAGCAGCCTTAATCTACATTATTCCACCAACTCATTTCTATAGTGCTGCGTAGCATAGCATGAAATCGTTAGTAAGATTTATTGATGTGCTGATATGCGTGCATCTTAAAATCTCTACTGCTATTGAAATAGCGAAATAGATGCATGGGTACCGGTACTGTGAGTGTGTTGACTGAATAAGAGACTATATGCCCGTAAGTGACTAAGTATGTTTCTTCACTTTGAGACCGGTGACTTGTCACGTAGTCCGCGATACCGAACCTCGATAGAACTAAATTCTGAAAATGGATTCTATTTTGCAGGAAATACCGCATTTTCACTAATGACAAAAACATGCGAATATTTTCAAAAAATTAGTATTGGCACGTTTTCTCAGATGTTCTGACACGTTTTTCTCTTGCACTCAATTCAATCCTAAGAATATAAAATCAATTTAAAATATAAACAATAAGAAATGGGCTGCCTACATCGTAAAGATAAAATTTAGTCGAAAGTGCTCGAGATCAGAGTTGTTACTTCGATTTGGCATTTACTTTTGCATACTTTCCTCTCAACCGTATTCTGAATACAGCATTGCATTTTCGTTAGATAAATAATTAATATACCTAATTGGAGCTTAGTTCAGTACAGTGATTCTCGACATGGATTTTTAATGAAGATTAGGTATTTGAAGATTGTAGATCCGGATAATTTGACAGTCTGGAGCTGGTTATTTGACCGCAGAGGGTTCCTACAACGGTACTCCCGTAGTGTGTGTACCAGGTTGGGGTTAGGCCATAATTTTATCCTGATTTTAGTTTTATTACGAGTACGAGGACTGTCAGTGTTAGCCAAGTAAATATACCCCCTGCCCATAGGCTTCAGGCATTTACACAACTTGATTTAAAGTGGGCGAACAAAATTAGTTACCTCCATATTGGTACACACACATATGGAGCGCCGGTTATTCGAGCGAATAGGTTCCCATACAACGATTGGTTAATTAACGAGGACGATACAAATTCAAACAAATGGCGTAATTGCCGTTTGTCAGTAATGTATTACGCAAACGAAAAATTTGAACAAACAATCAAGCAACTTTTCAATACTATTTGGATGAAGTGTTTTCAATAATTTTTGATGACGTCACTCTGTGTACACGTGATATTTAGGACGTGGCGACATGTGTGAGCATAATGTTGTTTACATCGAGTACAAATCCAGAACTTTCCGGTCATACCGCTTTACAAATTGTTGTGCAATCACTTCTCATTTCGATCACGTGAGATTTAAGTAATTTTAAAGTTGGCATATATAAATTGTCTGGACTGGTTTGACTTTAATTTTTTTTTCTTTTCCAAGCCGGATATACGTTCCAACTATGTCTCAAACATGAACTATGAGTCGTGTTCTTTACCAGCCAAATAGCTGATTATCATTATTTGTGCAAAGCAGAATGTATAAAACGCGTTTACCTATTTGAAGCCGACAGTACATAAGAGTAAAACCTATTATAATCTTCAACTCGTGTAAACAATGAAGTCTTACACAGTAAATGTATGATGTTGCAATTTTTACCTGAAACTGTTATAAATTGATCAATCGAAAGAATTTAAGAGTAATTTCTGTAGCAAATAAGGGGAATTGCCGAAAACTTGTTGCGCACTATTACTTCCTTTCTTTCACAAAAACCATGAAATCGGGAAATTTCGATTTTTGACATAATTGAGCTCTGAGGCAAATTCAAAGGGTTATTTTGACGATTGACGCATAAAAAACTTTAGTTTCAAATTGCCGGAATAACCCGGTCAGAACTCTTTGTTTGTACGCAGTTTGTTATATGGCGTGCTACGCCGTGGAATGCACTTTTGAGGAACTGTTTGTGATCTTGCTTTGCGCAAATAACTGTGGTCTAGGTTCTTTGCTTGGCATTTCAGGAAGAAGTTTGCACTAACAGCTGCTTTTCTCGTAGAACACACCACTACATTCTCCGCCGATCTCAGAATACAGGTATTTATATCGTGGAATATATTTTTGATGCTTGCATCACATGATATGCCTTGCATTGCGAGCCATTCACGAATCCGGATAGATCGAAGCCGAACCCGCCCAATTCAGACTCAAATCCGGTCAGAGAAAAAGTGAAGATTGGCCTGTCCGTGGTATCATTTTTGTGTTCTACTTCCTCGCGATTTTTAATATTAAGAGAAAGTTATACCAGAAGCAATAACGTCGAACACAGATGTTGTGAAGTGCCATAGTACTCAGGTTACCAACAATATCCGCCGCTGACCCCTGGTTGAAGAATATTCCAGGAAGGATGCCCTAATTTAATGTATTGTCATACGCGCTTCAGTCTTTTTCTGTTTAATTATTTTTTTTGCGAGAATGCTCAGCATAGTACCGTGAATTTTCCAAGAAACCATTTTCGGGTTGGGCCACTCAAATGGTATGAGGTATTTACAGCTACAATAATGTGTCGTAGTTTTTAAACGTAAAATGTTTCAAAGAATGTCTGTGATAAATAAGTTATACAAGCTTAGTGAATTTTGTTATATTTTACTGTTAATAGAAGTCACAACACAGTGAGTAAAAACGAAAGTTTGATTTAATCAAATGAATGACAATTCACCACACTCATTATTACTAACTCACTTATTTTTAAACACGGTCGCAAAGTCATTGTGATATCGTACTATATTTTAACAATGATTGATAGAAAATTAATCTATTAACAAGCTTGATTTTATAGGAGTTAGTAAGTTTAACTGTTAGTTCACTTTAATTAACTTGGGCTGTATCAATGGAGTAATTCATATTGAATAATTATATACTTTAAAATGTACATAATACTTTACGAATTCTGAAGTAGAGATGACGCCATTTTTATATAATATTTAAAGAGTGATGTTTGTATAATGTGACACAATATTACAGAAATTGCAGTTAAAACATGTCAGAATCTATATTAGGGATTTCGTAATTTTTATTGCTGTTTACTAAAAGTAAATCCATTTGTGTGTTCACAACTTTTGCTCTCAATAGTTCGCGGTCCTTTAATGGAAAGGTTTTCCATATCTGAAATGGACCATAATTTGAATTTGCCACGCGGTGGCATAAGCCTAGCACTTTGGCCTATCTTCATAAAAGTGTTTAAACCGCAAGTGTTAAACTTGCAAGTGTTAAATTTAGAATTCTTCTTATTCGGGGCTCAACAATCTAACCACACACCTTCTCGCCTAAAGTGTAACGATATGTCCAACTGAAAGATTTCGTTTTTTACTGCAAATAAGCGTTTTCGTAATTAGCGGCCTTCCTGAAATTCAGTCTATAAACCACATAAGTCTTATATTTCAAGTCTAATAGTAATCTTTCTTAAGGTTTGTGCTTGAAAATAAAAAATACAATTATCTAAATTTGGTTTTTCGAAGAAATAAAATCGTGCCACGATGATAAACACGTTGTTATTGTAGTAGCTGCAGTGTCACGATGAAACGTTTCATGATCTGTATATGCATTGCAGCACGTTTTCAGTTTGAGAAATAATGCCTTACTTTATTAAACCTGATTTAATATTATATAAGGTGAAGTGAAATTCAACATTTTAGGAACAAACAACAACAAAAAAAAGAAAACGGGCTCGCTGATATTCAGGGGGGTATATTCACTTGGCTAACACAGACAGTCCCCGAACTCGTAACAGAACAAAAACAAGGAAAATCGGAATAAAATTATGGCCTAACCCCAACCTGGTACATACAGTACGGAAGTACCTAACGCCCTAAATCCCATAACTGTATATATATAAAAATATAATTTTGCTTTTGATCTTGTTTTTGAACCTTGTTGTTTCCATTTTACAGACTTATCTTTCTATATTATCTACATTAAAACATAAAGTACAACAGAGCTACCACGATGCATGGGAGTAACGAACAAATGCATGTTGAGTTGCAAGTTGCGATGAATTTCATCATTTCCTATTTGTACAACAAACTACCAAGAACACGAGTTCATTTATACGGAGAAGAATTAGAAAAGTTACTTCGATTAAAGTTCAACGGACATTGGTATCCAACGAACCCCATGAAAGGCTCTGCGTTTCGTTGCGTTCATCTCAACTCAGCAGAAATTGATCCGTCCTTTGAACTCGCTGCTACTCGAAGCGGATTGGACTTTGTCACGGATATCAAAAATAATCTTCCTTCCGAATTGAGCGTGTGGGTAGATCCAGGCGAAGTTTCTTACGCTATAGGAGGCCCGGATGGAAAACCTGGTCCAGTTAAAGTATTATACAAACACCAACCAAGCACAGAAGAAGTGGAACAAAATCAGCAACAACAAAACAACAATTCAGCATTTTCTACCGGGATTCAAATGACCCATAATATAACTTCCGCAGATTCTTACATGACCTTTAACCCACACGCAAAAGATTTTCTACCGAAAGCGCCGATGAATGTTCCAGTCGATACCACCTATCCAGGTGACAGTGCAATGAACCAACTTCAACATAGAACAGTTCCAACAAATTTCAATTACAGTTTAAGACCAGCAAGAAGGCTTTACACCGTGGACGAATTCGCTTCAACAAAATTTGGAAGTACGAAAATGCGATCAAATGCCAGGAATTTGACTCCTTTCCAATGGATGCAGCAGTCTACTCCTACGGGTTTCCCAGCACATCAATCACAATACAACGCTAACGATGTATCTCCTACATTTCCAGTTGCGCCTGTAGGTTTCAGAACTGAAGTGCCAACATCTCCGATAGACAACCATGTGTATCAATACAGCCAAGGACAACCAAGAGCGTCAGCATCATCGACTTCATCATTTTCCGAGTCGTCCTCCGGTTCTTCTGCGTCATCCTCGCCAGACCACGTCAAAAGTCAGTTAATGAAAAGCGCAAGTCAGCAATCTCCAACGAGACCCACCTGGGGAGATTCCTTCACCCTTCCAACAACCGTATATAAGCCAATAGATTCGTGGTCATTGGGTCAGTCGTCGTCAGATCTTCCTTCCCCCCATGAAGACTTTTTAAATTTTGCCGGATTAGGCGATTTTAGCCCGTTCGGCCCAGATTGTGTTCAAGTACCAAGCTCTGGAAACAGAATGATGTCAATGGCGAAATAGAGATATTTATCAAATATCTGCCTTATCAGCGTACAGAGATCGTGATCGTCATACGATTACGGCCTGAGATGTGGACCACTGCAAACGTTCCTTTACTTTCATACGAAGGGAATTTGTTCCTGTTCGATCTATTCATTGAAATATATTATTCAGATTAAAGATTTTTAACAGCATTTCACAGAATTTCATAGCATTGAGTTCAAAATTGTCGCTCAAAAGCCACTCTGCCAAACTGAATTTGTTCTATTTTGTTTTATTAATGAAGGCCCCAGACAAGCAGAAAACGATTAAAACTCATCAAAATAATGCATAACTAAAAAGTGGGATTTGTAAAATTATTTTTTCGATTCGGTATGTGCGACATTGCCATGTTATGTTTGGTTATCACGATATTTTTATACATATTATTCTATTCTAAAAGCTTTTAATTTGTCTTGTCATTTTTGTACTCTGAACTGCCAAATTGTATTTTTGTATAACGATCGCCGCTTCAATCAGTACTATATTATATAAGTGCATATAAGCACTCGAAATTACCGGTAGAATCACAGCACCGTTATGTTTGCACACTTGTCGAGTGCCGTCGCGAACACCCTCCCGAAAAACATGGTTACAAAATGACCATTGATTTATCTTGTTTAAACAACCCGTATTGCATAAGTGCTTTTCATGCAAACTTTGTTGCAATTGCGAAACTTTTGTGATCTTTGGACGGGTTTGCGAATGTTTAAGCATTTGGCATCGTTCTGTTGATAGAGAATACTTTTATCATCGTATCAAGCTTTGGTCTCGTATTAATGTATAGATAACTCGCCTGTAAAGAATGATATGTTTATGTCATCAAACATAATGACTAGAGCATACAAAAATTATTGGCCATAAGTCGTACATATTTCTGCGACTTGATTATTTTTTATTTGGCTTGATTTTACACTCCCTGCGTATGATGAAAGTAATTCAGTATGGCGTTTTAATCTGAACAATTGTCAAAGCAAAGAATTAGGGCAATTATTATATTAAATTCAAGTTTGTGAAAATCTATCCGATATTTTCAGAAAATGTTAGAAAACAATACGATATTTTAGACCAATTATGTCATCAAATGTGTTGAAAATGTTTCTAATTTATGTCATCAAACAGGTATGTTCAGGGCTTGATATAAATTTATATCTGGTTTAGCCAAGTTGCGTACAGTGTCAAGATAAATACAAACATTGCCGTCTTCCTATCACCTCCACAAAATTCGTGGGAATTCACTGATCTTGCTAGCAGTTAAGCTGATTGAGAAATTTCGAAACTTACAAGTGGAAAATTACTATTCTTATAAATTCGAAAATGGAACTGAATTTTCTGAGTACAATAAGGATTCCGAATTTCGATGAACAATTTCGATTTGGCTACCTCAATGTTATGGAAACTTATCACAAGTTTGTTTGTCTGGAAATATAACATTTTTTGTTGTTCTGTAATTTATCACGAAAACCTTCCATTGTGAGTCATTTGAAAACTTTTTCAGCTCTTTTTGCTTGGCAGCAAGAATGGAAATAACATTAGTTCACTGCATAAAACATATTTCTGATCACGCATCAACTACACATGATAAAGCGTTTCAAAATTCGTAAAATATTAACATTTTTACTATGAAATAGCAGTACACTTTGTAATATTAGTCAAAAGTTGCCCTTTGTTTTGTTTTCCTGGAAATTTTCGAAATGAAAAATCGATTTAACAGTTCGCAAGGTTATTTACCTTATGTCCCAAAATTGCCCCCGAATTGTAATAACATTTGATCTTGTTATAACATCGATATGTAAACACTAGATATTTTATCGTACAATATACAAATTCAAAATGCCAAAAATGTAATATCAAATGCGAACGCTTAATTACATGTTGCGATATAATCATTTCAAATCATTATCTCCTGATAATTGTCAAGACAAATTTTTAAAGTGAACGATTGTAACAGTGACGAGACAAAAATTAAAAAAAATATGTTTGTTGTGAAAAGAACTAAGAACTTTTTAACTTTATTTAGATTTTATTTTGAACGACATTGAACCCATTGACCATTCATTGTTTATCATGTTTTCAAAGTGTGGTTAGGTACGAAACCATTATGCGTCAGCTATTGCGTGAGAAATACTCTGTGCGTACGTATTCTAACGTCATTGTTTACGTAAACATTGAAAATTAACCCTTGTAACTCCACTTGACCTTGAAAAAATTACTCTCAATTTTGGAATCATTGGAAAATTACATTTTGAAAGCGATACAACGGATGTAATTATAATTATTATACGTTCCGCGATCATCAAAAAAAGACGAAAAAATAAATCAGCATTTAATGGTAATTCAACTTTCGGTAACACAAAGAAATATATCGCCTTTTTCACCAATTCACAAAATTTGTCGGTTTCCATAAAATTCGCGTTAATTTGACCCTATTTCGATAGTGTATATGGAAGTATCTCCATGATTAATTAATTTGTGGTTCAATAATTAGCGATCGATAATTCCAAACATGAATTCGTTAATTTCATTGGCTTACTGTCTTTTCCAAAAGAGATCTGGCGATCTAGAGTCGAGCATGATCTATATAACAATATATTCAGAACTATAATTTATGGAATGACCAAAATCTTTACGGCTCGAAATTGCCAACCCAATTTTTTACATAGTCCAAGTTTGATACGATGATAACATGATTTTTATGTGATTAAACATTGAATATTTGTTCCATTAGAAAAATATTATTGCATTTACGGTAGTTTACGGAATGCAACTCGATTTTACGTGCTGTTTGTAACAGTGTATTATTTTGCAACGTTTCATAGTTTTACATTTTCGTACACGGATCTAGAATAAGGATGTGACATTTATTTATTCTTGTTTTTTTCATCATTATTTTGTGTTTTTGTTTTCATTTCTCGCTTTGGTGCTGGTAAAAGGGAGAGCTCTATTGTATGCCATTTGTACCATGACGTCATAATTGCTTTTGCTATATGTCTTCTGTGATGTCATAATATGAATTGTTCTTACGTGGGAAAAAAACAATATAGGCTATTTTGCAAAAGCTATGTTAGCAATTTGCTACTCTACTGTGAATTGTCTTCTTGACGGATGACGTTTTCCCGCCACAATTTTTCAAATTATGACGTCACAAAGTGTTTCTTTTCGCCTAAATTGATCACCTAATTCGTGAATAATACTTAGATTTGTGGGTAGCGTTGAAAAATACGTAAAAAAAGTTTATTTCACGTATTTTTCAACGCGCCTTAGTACATTGTTTTATATTTAGTTGTTCGCTTACGTACTACTGCATTTTAGTGTCAATGTTTTTACGGTAAAATATTTTAATACTTTTATTTTATTAATTATGGTGAGAAAGCTTGTGACAAATTGCTTTTAGACCTATGCGATTTTTGGAGAAAATTTGTAGAAAATATAAAAGATCAAAAAATTATTTTTATTGCACTTGAGCTCTGCTTAGGGATAACAGAATACATTGAGATATACAAGTCAGAAATGGGAACACACTTTCAGTTGTAGCGTTTATGTTCATTCCCTAATGAACTTTCGTTGAGAGTTATTTCTGGTGCGTTGCACATATGTTCGTTCAGCCAGGTATGAAGTCTACAATGCTCAATCAGCGTTTGCAAATGCATTTCTCCAAGTTAGGCTTTCACCCAAGGGTGTCTGGACTGGCGGGCAATGTAAGAGTGTCGTAAAAAGTTACATTTTATAAACAATATTTACAGTGTTACAAAAGCAAAGTGGAAAACAACAAGCCTCGTGCCAAAACGCCGCATTTGGCGCGCGGGCCGTAGTTTGCTCATGTCAGCTATAATCTATCTTTCGTAATGGCCCATTGGCCCAACCATGAAGCTTATGGGGAATTCCGAGACAATCCCAAAGCAAATCACTTTAAGAAAATATTTGCATTTTGAAAAGCAATTCATCCACGACAATAATAACATTTCCCGGTAGTAGCTTTATACGTTACGATCTATTTATCGTAAATTGAATGCTTAAATTTAAATGATCGAGTGTTGGTTGATCGTATCCAATCACAATCTAGTCGGTTTGTGAACTTAAGAAACTAATTTGAAGCGAAAACTCAATATAATAATTAGATTCCTGTTTAGGGATTGGGTAGGATAAAGAACTGACATGGCCAAACTACGGCCCGCCGGCCAAATCCGTCCCGTTGGGTAAATCAATCTGGCCCGCCTGATGCTGCCACAACCAAACTGAAACCAAATTTTCATGATTTAGCTAGAAATTAGCTCGAGGAATTTGGTGAAATTGTCATTAAATTTAGTTTTGGCACGAGGCTTAATGTTTTCCACTTTTGCTTTTGCAACACTGGAAATATTGTTCATAACTTATTGTTTCACACTCTTCCTCAACTTTTTCTTCATCGGTGGCTTTAGAACAATTTATAGATTGGCACGTGTATCCAAAATTTTCTTGCTTTGACTGGACAAAAGAAGTCATGTGAACTGCGTAACTAGACCTGGTGGTTACTTTAGTTGTATTCAAAATTCTACTGGGGTGAAAATGTGTCTTCCTTGAGGTTTCCTAATGTATCGTTAGCTAGTTATGTGCAAAACTGACTCGCACCCTCGTGGAGGAATTTTTCCTCGGGTGTAAAGCTGTGTCACTGCCTTAAAGTGGTAGTTATCTATACTCGCCACAAAAGGAACTGTGACATCACAGTATCTAACAAGTGATATCATATTGAATAAGGGTGAATATATAGTCTTATCGCCATATGAATGGCCTCCTCAATAGGGGGATATTGGAATGTCTTTTAAAGCGAGTTTTAAGAAAGTTTACACAAAATTTGTATTGCCAATCAAGCTCAATGTTTATGTATAATAACTTCTTCTTATGATTTAAAATTATTATTGGATTTATCAAAACAAAAATAGTCATGCTGATAGTGTCAGATGTATAAATGGAAAACTTTCCCCCTCATATGCTGCTGCCTGTCTATATTGTGATTATATGTGAATTAAGCAAGCTTTAAATCAGGGGTTTCCAAACTGGGGTACCCCCAGAAGGGCGCTCCAGAAGTATGTGTACTAATATAAAGCTATATCAAGTTGTGTAAACGAACAGAAAACTATGGGCAGGGGTTATATTCACTTGGCTAACACAGACAGTCTCCGGACTCGTAATAGAACTAAAATAGGGAAAATCGGACTAATATTATGGCCTAACCCTAACCTCGTACACATACTACAGGATTACTCCCAGAGGTACATTTCGACTTTTCGAAAGGTCCATTAGATTGAGTAAAGCGATATTCATTCCGTAACTTCTAAACTGCCTTAATAGTTTTTATCACCTGATGATAATAACTTGAGTGCCTAAATTTAAAGATAAAACAACAAAATAAAAAAGATTTTTAGGGGAGAACGAAAAGTTTTAACATATGTCTAGGGGAATGTCATATGAGATGTTGGGAACCACTGCAGTAATATTTCAAAATTGCCTGGTTATCAAATTAGGATGCGTTTCAGTGACATGCTAAAAGGTTGGCATAATTGGCATTTTAAAAAAGTTTAAAATTACAGGGAGTGTTGCGAATAAGCGTAATCATATTAAAATCTTTAACTGGCAAAGTGGAAATATCGAATGGGGAGTATGGCCACCAGCATGACATGAAATTAATAATGCCAAATATTTACATTTATTTATATTTTATATTATTAATAACTCACGAAATTAATAATGCGTAAATTGGTGACATGTAAATTCATACGATACCCCACGTATTTCTATTTATTTATTTCATTAATCAATTTCTTCTGAAGTTAGTAATATATATATATATATATCTAGCATGGAATGCACATGGAAGTCGCGCGGTCATGCTTTTTTCAAATGTATTACAAAAATATTATCTAGCCAACGTCTTTGCATTTTCAAAACCCAAAATATACAAAGATAAATATAATATTTATAGTGATTGTTTATTTTAAATCTAATTTAATGATTTGACGTAAAGGTACTACGCACGCAAACAACTTCATTAATATAGCATGGGAACTAAAACGGGTACTCCCGAAGTATGTGAACCAAGATGGCGGACACCGGAACGTAGTATGTGTACCAGGTTTAAGGTACAAATATTACGAGAGCCACTTGGCTAGTCCCCGAACTCGTAATAGATAGAACTAAAATAAGGAAACTTGGAATAAAATTATGGCCTAACCCTAACCTGGTACACATACTACGTTTCGGTGTCCGCCATCTTGGTTCACATATTTCGTAAGTACCGAATTT
Organism: Styela clava; assembly: GCF_964204865.1. Lineage (NCBI taxonomy): Eukaryota > Metazoa > Chordata > Ascidiacea > Stolidobranchia > Styelidae > Styela > Styela clava. The sequence goes on from NC_135263.1 coordinate 5,557,376, forward strand.
TAAACTCAACTCTTACACACGCAAACAACCTTATTAATTAATATTACATGGAAACTGAAACGAATATCCCGTCACTGCGCTCAATTATTTAATCGACACGAAATGCTCCTATTGTTCGAATTCTTTTTTTATCGTTATGAAAAAAAAACGCTTTTCTCTTCATCTGCGGAACCAATTCTTTTGAAACTCCCAGTGGTTAAAGATTGTTGTTGTCGCTAGAAAGCTATTATTTTTATTTATTTCAAATGTTTTGTTGGATCTATGGAATTCGTTTGTTTCTGTGTGATGATTTCATTAAAATTGCCCATCTTGCGGTGGTTCCGCGTTCGCGCTCGTTGCGATTTGATACCCGTACTGCATCGTTCTGGCATTCGTGTCCATATATTTAAGCATTGCTCTCTTGTTTATCAAATCAAGGTTATAGGTCAAAATAAAACTATGTGCCAGAAATATTTTTGATTTATTTAACACGACAAATTGTGCCAAAACGAAATGGTAAAAAAGCAACCTCCAGTTTTTGGCTTGAATACATATTTAATCAAAAACTGGAAACTATTTTTCTCATAAAATTTTTCGAAGAAGTAAAATTGGGCAAATTTTTTTTATTTAGCAATGATTTATGAAAATTTGCAATTAAAAAGTTATCTTTACTCCTTGTTTAGTTTTAAATATTGGGTTTTGCACTTTTGTCACGAGGTCTGTAGTAGTAATTATTCAAACACAAGAAACCTGTTTTTTTTTTATATAAGGGCCTGCCTTTGCCCAGGTATAGGTATAGCCTGCTCAATTTCGCACATCCCTGGTGAGATAGCGGACACAGGGTGGAGAGAAGTGAAATTTCATTATACTGTTTTCTAACTAAGATGCCACCTGATTTTGTATTGCTATTTCGATATTTTTGCGAGTGCAACTTATCGTAGATAAAAGTGAGTTTCTCTTTACATAACTGGTTATACAAAGCTACAAAAAGTATCAAAATTGCTTGATTCTTCTCGTAACAGTTTTATTTCAGTGACAGAATATGTTGCTTCGTAGAGCGCTATTTTTAGCAACGTATTAGACCGCTGAGAGATTATAAAGCATGACTTAATCAAAAAATAGCAATATTAACCGAATTTTTCGAAAAAGTGAAATGGATTTAAAATGGAATATGCGGACACGCGCATCTAAATTTGGACGAGGAGTAAGAAACGTGTAAAAAAAGATTTTCATTTTTGTACGACGAAATAAAATACCGAAAACTTTTAATTTCACGTAATCATTATATCGGGTTCAAAAAAAGAGTTTGAAGCATAACTAAATTTGGAAATGATCAAGTTTGTAGGACAATTATAACTACGCCTCATCACATCGCTGTCGGCCTATGTTACTGAGTATAATCGGAACGCAATGGGCGTAGTGGTTATTTCGCTGGACGTATGCTTCTTGGGGTTAAGCAGTTGAGATACGGTATTCAAGATCAATATACACTCAGTACGAATCTAATAAAACTAGTAGTGATATGTTATTGTAAGCCTGTTTCTACCGGCATATCTGTAATAGCCCATTTCTACCGGCACATACTCGATAGGAATTTGGTTAGATCTATTTGTGGACTACATGCGGAGAACGGAGAGCATGTCGCAACTGCCGTTCGAATCACGTCACAAAAACATAAGGATCCTGAAAATAGACTTGGTGCCAAAAATAAACCTTAAAATGTAAACACGAAGCATTCTGAACCAAAATAAACGAAGACGTCACAATATGTAAAAACAACAACGTCACAAACTTATTGAAAATATATTTTATTTATAGTCAAGATAGAATTAAAAATGTTCATTTACGGTTTTGTTTACAACAACAATTTAACAGTTGACTATGTTTTGTCAATTATAACTCGGAGCATAACGTTACCCCTAATTAGACAAGCCAAGTATGGAAATATATACAATGCAAAAAAAATCAGCGCGCTCCGTATTAAAATTTCCTTATCGTGGTATTGTTATTTAACTGTTGCTAAATTGCATTATTAACTTAAAGTTATCAAATCTGAATCGGTGCAGTTCCTGAGACTCGAATTAGCACTATATATATACCTAACAGATACTCAATGCATCTGTCAGCGGATGCTGTGCCGGTATTGTTGAACCATTTTGGTGACGTAAATTTAGCTCAAAAATCAGTGACAAGTCTGAAAAATTGGGACTTGTTTAAATAATACATTTATCGGGTGATTATGATAAACATATGTGAACATAATGTATACCAGTGGTTCTCAACCTTTGTACCCTGGCGGCCCGGTGAAATTTGATAAAATGTACTGGCGGGCCGGCAAAAAATGAAAAATTAGTGGAACATAAAATAATAACATATATTAGCGTAATATGAGAATGCAATGTCTGGCACTCTCACTATGCTTTTAGATTAAAAAAGGCCACACATTTTTTATGGAGAAAATCAAATAATATGCCGACCAAAATTATAATGGGTGGAACATAAAATAATACCATATATTTGCGTAATAAAATGCAGTGCTGGGCACCCATTGTGCGTAAAAAGGGCACACAGAAAACATCTCACATAAGAATATGTGCGTGCCAAATCATGTACAATCACAGTTAACTCTAGTTAGGATGCGGTTACCACTACTTTCCCAATATAGGATTGCAAACGAGGCTTCAAAGAAGTTTCTGCATCACGTCACCGTGTAGGTTAGGCCAGTGTTTTTCAACCTTTTTCGAGCCAATGCACACTTTTTTCAGTGAGAAAATCCCGCGGCACACCACCAGCTGAAAATATGGGGAAAAGACCTGATATTCACAATATAAGTGTTATATTGTAAATATAAGATTTTTAACATTGAAGAAAGATGTTGAATAGGACATCCTGAATAGTAATCAAATAAAAACAAAGACAAAAAAAATCGCCACCTGATGCTGCCACGGTCTGATATAGAACAGTACTACATGATTACTCTGCCGGGCGCTACACCGCATAGACACACAACTTGGAGAATTTCCCACGGCACGCCTGACAATATTTAACGGCACACCGGTGTGCCGCGGCACCCAGATTGAAAAACACTGGGTTAGGCAACAAGTTCATATCTTACTAGATGTCAAAGAGAAGCCCTGGAATATTATAAAGTTTTTGACTGTTTTAAACAAAGAAATATGCACATTGCACAACCTTTTATTTGGATTAACATATTAATCAGGACGAGCATGCAAAACAGAAAAAGCATACGTGCTTAGGTTTCCGGGCCGTTGACGCCGCTCTTTTCAAACAGTAATATGACGGCGGAAGATAAATTGCGTGATAAACCTCGTTTTTCTGGCTTTGGTAAAGCGATTGAGACGGCAGAAAAACAACAAAATGTCTCGCGGGCCGGCAAAAAAGCTTCGCGGATCGGCACCGGTCTGCGGACCGGCGGTTGGGAACCACTAATGTATACAACTTGTGAAATAAACTTGCCCATATATAGCTTCGTTGGAATAGATTATGGTCTCGTCGAAAGCCTTTATAAAGTTTACACTGTTTGCATTGGAATTATTTGGTATTGCAGTCCATTCTGCATATATACCACCAAATTTATAAACTTTATGAACACGAAATCGCGCACCGGTAAGATGGCGAGGCCTGGAATAACCTAATTTGCTGAAAAATTGACTGACATGCAATACCAAAACAATTGCTCCATGCGGAATAATAAGATGTTCCCCTTTTGATTAAAGTAAAATAGCAACATTTTGGATAGAATACTATAATGGGTTCCATATGACACAGAGAAGATACTTTTTGAGACTACTCCCACCTTTAACTACGTCAAATTTGACATTGACTGATGCGGTAGCTGCGTTGTAAAGCGATTTTTTCTCACCAACAACAGCAATAATTTAGAAAAACGATCTAGTATGTGTAGTTCGCGCCCAATAACAAAAGGAAGATATATCGGGACTTCAATACTAAAAAACACTAAATATTTTAAACCACAGAACCATATCTTTTTATGTGTACAGCACATTCTAACCACCTTTATCGAAATACTTCATTCAGTTTGGTGAAATTTAATTGTATTTTGAAATCAAATAGGACTTAATCAAGAACTGCTAAAAATAAGACAGATTTGAAGTGGAATGTGGTAATTAGAGAAGTAAACAGAAAACCAAACGTGACATTTATTTATCACGATAGACCGCGTTATTAAAGGTTAATCACGGCAAGAAACACCAATATCAAGTTTCACAATTGAAACAACTTAGCGGACGGATGACTCAAGGTGAAAACAATAAATTTGTTTTTATTGGGAAATGCCCATTCTACATTGAATATGGTAATATGCCAAGGTGAAGATTTTCTTACTGTTGAAATAGCAAAGATATTCAAATGTATGGTGACCCCGAGAAAAAAAGAACCGAGTTCATTTGGAACATTTTATAAAGAGAACATAACTTTCGTACAAAGCGTCCCAGTTTACTGAAACTTTTGGATGCAATCATACACAAACAGGAGTTCAAGTGTTGAATTTTCTCCTTTTTCGTAGAAATAATTAAGAAATTTATTGGTTTTGTTTTTTGGGTCACCCTGCATGCAAACAGAGGGCCAACTCGGAGTCGTAGTCACAATTTCGACTTCCCAGGTGTAGGGAAGTCAGGTGTTCTATTTTGTAAGTATTCTCCTCTAAATCTAAGTGTTGCGTTTGCGTTGTTTTCAATTTTGCCGTTAACATTTTACCCGTACATCATTCGCGAAACCACAGAATTTTAAGTTGTTATTATCAACTGATATATTTTGGAAAAATTATTTGATTATTGAGTTGAAACGGGATAATAATGCCTAATGTGTGATATTTATCCAAATAAAATCGATTTGAAATCACTTGACTATCACAGCTGTAAATTTGTATAGGAGGATAGGATAGGATTTACATATTTATTCCGGGAGCGAGGTAAGCCGGCCTAATCATATGGGAAAACACAGCCTCTCGTCCGGTTACCAGTCCAGGTAGTTAGCCAGTTATTTGTTTTCGGAAGCATGGACTTGATGGCGGAGGAGCCGTAACCGACCAGTGGTTATGTGAACCACCTTACGACGGTGAGGAGTCCAACAATCCTCTCGCACATAATTTTCCCCCCGCAGGTGATTCAAACCTGCGAGCCAAATCTGCGGTGCGGTAGCGAGCGTATTCCACACGTTTAGCACTATGCGCCACACCGTCGAGCCCAGTGACTAGTTTTCTTCAAATATATATATGGGATACAGCATGGATAATTTAATCCTTCACAATGTAATCATGACAAACATAAAATACTGAAATCAGAACCCTAAAATAACTTTAAATGTTCTGACGAATTAAGCTGCGGTATGCTATATATACCATATCGGCCCTTACAAGTACATATAGCCTACTTCATATGCCATATTCAATGTTCCCTATAACTGAATCATAAGCTGAACATAGAGCTGCAAATAGCATTGGGAGTATTATTACACCGGCTGACAACATGATAATTGTTTCAACTCGGCGAATACGCTAATTTGGACAAGTCTGAAGATTATTAGTCTCAGGATGAATTGTTCAAACCATGACTACGGAGTAATATTCTTCTACGTGGAATTTGTGCGTAGGCAGATAGAAGATTGGACGTTTTAACTTGTATGATACCTTAGTATTTCAATAAATATAATTCGCTATACCGATCCGCTTTTGAGGAGCACGGAGAATTTTGAGGAAAAAGTGCGCCTTATGACAAAATACGGTGGGCCTACTCCGCCAGTTTTATGTTGCACAGTAGGCTACTCCATAAATAGACTCAAATGGACATGAGTGGTGATAACTGTTAAATTAAAGGATTTCCTCTTAACTTTTTTGTAGCGACTCGATGGTCCTCGATGCCTCATTGAAAGAACTTTAAAAGCTCTGCTACATTTTTCCATAGATAAACGTCAATATCAGCTGCTTATATGTAAATTGTAAGCGCCTGACTGTTTGAAAAACTGAACAAGGTCCGAAAGTTATTTAGTTGAAGTAGGTCTAAAAGCTGTAATAGCTCAGTAAACGGAATGGTGTGCATGCTTGTAAAAAATGATGTGGACAAAATTATTGTTTACTGATTTCATGCCTGAGATAAGCATTGTAAAGCTTCGTAATCGGGCGACCTATTTTTGCACAGTTCTTCAGGTGGAAGCAGAGAAAATATAAACCAGACATGCTAAAAAAGATCCCTGGTTGACAAATTTTATTACTTTGGCTCCAGACTCCAAGTTGAGGGGAATATTGACTCCGGCAGCATCAAATTTTGATAACTAGATCTTTGATGTAAGAATTCTTTAATATTCCTTTGAGAATGCTTGATTACTCTGATTACTTTCGAGTTTCTGTTAGAAGTTTGGACAAAAATTATCGCCATTTAAATTTTGAAATACCGACTCTTTAGAATTCATTCATTACTTTGACGCTGGTACTTATATATATATGTGCATCAATTAAAATATACGTCACACTCCTATTCAATAGCTATGTATTTTTGATCTTGCATGGAGTCACAATTAGGGCTGGTCATTTTCGAACACCCGATGATTTCAGAACCGAATATATATATTTTTTCGAATCGAATACTTGGAAGAAATATAAGGGGCTGTATTGACAGTTTTACTGTACTGGGTCCTTCCGACCGATTCGAATAATTTACTGTTCGATTCGAAATGCCCTAGCCAACATACGAGGGTCGAGATCAAAAACAAACTGTCAAACTATTGATCAAGATGGATATATGATCCTAATTTACGTGTTCACTATAGTTATCCCATATTTTTAGAGTTCATTTTTTACAATTTATTTGACATATACCACGGCGAATTTGCGTTTTCACATCACCAATTCTATGATTTCACCATCCATAGATTACCATAAGGAACATATTTTTCATATAAATCACCACCCCGCATATTTGTAATATAAGGCCACAGATACATAAACAAAAATGGCATTACGAAAGTACAGGCGGGTAGTATCTAAAAGCATTCATAATAGCACGATACCGCGACACGTATTTTGATGCCACACTTACGAAACTCAGTATCCAGAAAAATAGAATTTTTATCACAAATCTGCGACGAAAAGAGGTTGGACTTAATAATCAAATCTCGATCCTATGACCGCATATGAAATTCCAGGCCATTACCGTAATAGTCTGAAAACATTCGTATATGTTGCAACAAGGAAAATTCGGTCCTCGTGAAGTATGCGCACCAAGATGGCGCACAACCTGAACTCAGGTTGTTAGGTTTCAGGTTATGCGACATCTTGGTGCGCATACTTCAGGAGTACCGATAGTTCTTTTGCGATGTCAGCCGTAAACAATGCGTTTAGAATGAAAATAGTCATCGAAAATGATCAACGTAATGTATGTTTATATAAATTAGTCCTATTCAGATAGCTCGATCGCGCTCTTATCTTTTCATTATATAATCCGAAAATCCATGACAACATTTGTATACGTTTTCGATATTCAGTTTTGTTAATAGTCGGGCGATGTTACCTTAATCTTCGAATGATCTGACCCACTCTGATATACGGTATCGGAACGCGATATCACATCTGGCAGTGCTGGTTAGGGTGTCAAACTGAAAATCCGGGCTATGGAGAACTTTTGAAACCTGGAATCTGAGTTTTTAGCCAAACCTTTCAGCACTATACAAAGTCATGCTACCCTTCGACTTCTAAATTCACACCAGGCGTTCGAAAATGTGTGTGCAGATAGTAATTCAAAAAATGTGAAGGCAGCCGCGGCCAAGTACCATTGTGGGTTGTCGTAAATAGAGTGTTTTAAATTTAAAAAATACCAAATTAGGCTGGCGCCGAGTGCTTTGTCCTGTTCCAAACAGGAAGAAAATGCTTGTAACGTAGAATTGAATAAAACCAATTATTCATCAGAACTGCTTTAAATTTATAGGTTCATTCAGAATTCTTATTTTGCAATATAGAATAAAAAGTTAGAAGCATCATCTCACAAGAAAATGTAGCTCACAAAAACCAGAGTTTGCGATTGCCAAAACCCGAATTTTAAAATAATAGACCCGTTTTGGACACTCTAGTGCGCAGACTTGAACCGAATAGCCATGGATGAACTCACAAAGATAGAAAGAAAAGAATTACAATTCTATAGTGTATAAATCTTCAATGACACGCTATTCACAATTTATTGTACAAAATATAGCAGAATCGAAAGTTAAAAACAACCCACGTGGAATAAAGAAATCAATTCAGATTTGAGCAGTGCGAGACAAGAGTTTAAATTACCGGCAGTCTAATGGAAAAAATATTGTATCCATTCGCCAGAAAGAGGGAGAAACAAAGGGCAGTTAGAATAAAAAAGAAAGTAAGCAAAGTGCTCAGAAAATCTCTCAAAAGTGAAATGTCTAAAGAATACGCATGTAGATGCTTGAAAATTAAAAAAAAAAAGAATACTATTGCTATAGCAGAACAACGGTGACCCATTCTCTTACAGCTTGACCCCCCAAAATCAAAACACATTATTTGGAACATATTTTAGAGAGAACATAACTTTTGAGCAGCAAAGCGTCCTATGAATTCACATTATTTTCATAAAAGTAATTTAGAAATTTATGGGTTTGTTTATTTGGGTCACGCAGTGCTGCCCTTCGCAATCAAACCAAGAATTTTAAATTTACAGGTGATGAACGATTACATTCCCTGTATTCTCGATTCTATTTCACAATAAACTTGGCATCAGTGTCAAATTTAGAATTTTATGGGTTTGTTTATTTGGGTCACGCAGTGCTGCCCTTCGCAATCAAACCAAGAATCTTAAATTTACAGGTGATGAACGATTACATTCCCTGTATTCTCGATTCTATTTCACAATAAACTTGGCATCAGTGTCAAATTTAGAATTTTATGGGTTTGTTTATTTGGGTCACCCAATGCTGCCCTTCGCAATCAAACCAAGAATCTTAAATTCACAGGTGATGAACGATTGCATTCCCTCTATTGTCGATTTTATTTCACAATAAGCTTGGCATCAGTGTCACTGCATCCTCTTCATTGTCATCTAGTGGATTATTGTCTGAATCACATTCGAGTGAATCAAGTGGAGTTTTTAATCGACTGGAGCGGCGAAAAGATGATGGAAATATGAAATTGTTTCCAGCTTTTGTGCTAAAATGGTTGAAGAAAAATAATAGAAAAAAAACGGAAAATCTGTAATATCCAGTCATGTGAGGTGAATTAAGTATAATGGGTTGCCATCACCACACACTAACAGTTTCAGGACAATGGAGACAGAGAAAATTTACAACATACTATGAAAAAGATTTTGGCCAGATTCCAGTGTTAAGAGAAATCTTTATTCAAGACTAAGATTTTAATAACAAACTTTGTGTTATAGTGTATGAAAGACTTTTTTGAGACTGTGAGGAACGCTTGGTAAAATTATTGCTTCGAGTTTTTGTAGAAAATTTGGACTTCCTTTATCACATTGAAAGACTGCGAATGTGACTCGGACTTCACAGACTCTGGGGAATACAGATATTTGACTCCAGCAAGTTTGAAAATACGACTTAAGCTCCATAGAAAAATATTCCAAATTCAGACATCATGATCCCGGTTTGAAATCCTGCAAAAAATCCAGGATAATCCATCTACAATCACACCAGCCCTTGTGATGTAGTCAGGTGGCTTGGCATACATCCTACTAAATTTATTGCATTTGGGATAAAACAGTTGTGCATTACACGATAAATAGATTTAGGAGAAGTATGAAGTGTATTCTGTGGAGAAAAGGGAGCTCAAGAAGTGTTTGTACCAACATGGAGGTAGCTAATTTGGTTCGTCTACTTTACATCAAGTCATGTAAAGGGACTGAAACCTATGGACAGGGGGTATATTCACTTGGCTAACACAGACAGTCCCCGAACTCGTAATAGAACTAAAATAAGGAAAATCGGAATCAAATTATGGCCTGACCCTATCCTGGAACACACATTACGAGAATACAGAGAAAATAATAAATGAAAATGCAAATCTTACATTTTCTTATCTGCAGCACAAACTGGTGCTTTATTTGTTGTCAGAGGTGAGAATGACATCAAATCAACACTTGATGCTTCAGATATTCCAACCTAAAATGTTATGGATGAAATCAGACTATGTAAACAAAATATTTCTTGAGTTTCCACGAAAACGCATTTGCCCAAAATAACACATGCACAACACTTGCATGTCATACAACAAAATAAAACATATGTTATAGACATACTGCCAAGAATACCAAACCCCTGTGATGCAAGAACAGCACACAGATGACATTAACAATATATATGTACAAGGTAGACTATAAGGTAAAATATATTAATAATAAATAAATTTATTAACTGTTACCCTAATTTTGCTCTTTCCTGTATATTATGTTTTCACTCTGAACAGAGCTATGGAAAGGTCAGTCTGGCTTTGCCAACTAAGATATTTTAATCTGGGGGAAAGTAGCGGCCAGCGGGCATGTCGCTTGAATCATACCTTCTCAACCAGGGGTTCCGTGCTCCCTTCCTCAAGGGGGCACAGAGCTATTAGAGGGGGGTGGGCACAATTCTAGATGCAAAACTGATTTTACTTTTCACTCCACAAGAAAACGCACCATTCTTTCTAGCTTCATTGCGTGATAACGATTTTCATAGGATGTTTTTGTGGAAATGTGAATTGCTTCAACATAATGGGACTTGGAATCTACCATCAAAATACCACTCTAAATATCACTGTAATGATAAACAGTGGGGACATGAGGTACTGAAAACCTCCGAAAGGGGGCCACAAGTCCTAAAAGGTTGGGAACCCCCATACCCGTCGGCGCCAACATGAATCTAATGCTCTGATCACTAGACCAACCATGCCAACGTCAATCCAACGCTATCAAATACTCGGTCATTTATATTTCAATGGAACTTTACCTCAGATGATTTCATGAAAGGTGACATTGGATTGCGGCAAGACTTTCTTTTATTTCTTAAAATCATTCCAGGTGAATCAGTGTTGATTTGCACTGGTTGTTTAGACGAATCAAAATCAATATTGGTCGACATAATTTTTGGTGAACTTTCGAAAGAATCTGCATAATACGAATATGAGATGAGATATGATTAGGGGTATTAAGAAAAACCTATTCGAAAAGAATCTAGAATACTAAATAACAGGCAGCTGGTAGCAAGAAAGTTTGCATTCACTGATTCACTCATTCACTGCCGCTGATTGAATTATACTTGTCATACCTAATCATATTAACGTTCACCATGACTGTTTTACTTTCCTGAGACCGTGCCCAAGTATTGGCTGAAACGACCATGCCAAAAAGATGATGCCAAAACAGTCCAACCAGAGCCTAAGAGGCCAAACCAATAATTTCGCAAAGCTTTTTAGACAATTATCTTGCCGTAAACTATTCTGTTCGAAAATACATTCCATCAGTAAGGTGCCACTTTTTATTTTGATACATGCCTTTACGCATGATTCATGACTGAAGCAAATAAATTCAATTTTAATCAAACGGTAAAGTACTTTAGAAAAGTAAAACTCTATATTTTGTCGTTAAGTGTGGTTACTTCATTTTGGCCATACACCAGCGGTTGAATGGAAAATTAAGATTTGAGAATAGATTTTGAATAAAATTTGCTCCTGCACACTCACTGAAACACGAAAGAAAACTTAAACTACAAGACACACGTACCCGAGACAGAAGGCAACAGATACTTCAGGTCGAATCCATGTTTTTCAGATTTCTCTGGCTCTGTTTCTTCAATTTGAAATATATGAATTATTAGAAGATTATTTAATATTATTACTTATCTATTTTAATCGATAAATATGTTGATTAAGTATTTGTCTGTCTTTTTGTCTGTTAGATGCCGCGATATCTCACGAAAAAGAGATTGGATCTGCTGCAGATTTTGCATGTGCATCCATCATATCTCGTACCAGAAGCCTATTGATTTTGGGCGAATTATGTTGTATAATTAGCGAGTTATCAATTAATTAGTGATGGGACACAAGGTGTCACTATGGAGTAAGAGCGCTGTTTTGGGCGATCCCCTAACTTTTGATCGATAAGTCTTCGGTCTCTGACCTATATTCTCGTTTGAATTTTAATTAAAATTATCATAAGCCACACTAATACATTATGACTGGTCACAGGGTGATTTAAAAAATTACTTGGGACAATTTTTTTTTTTTACAATTACTACATATCCCCGCGTATAAACCGAGTTGAAACTAAAAAAAATAGCCAAACCAAGGGGTCTGCTAATATAAGCATAACTCCGATCATACTCAAACAAAATAACATTATACTAACTTAATTCCAAAAGCTACAACTCTAACCATACTCCCCTTATATGTGAGGATATACCATGGATTTGGCATATTTGCACTCATTGCCCATTATTGAACTGATGAGTCGTTTTTGAGATTAGTTGTTTTGATTTAGTGACCATATTTTAATACTAATGGTTGGATGATGAATAAATATTTATCTATGTAACGAGTTATAAAAAAAGGTACCGGTACCTACTTGCCCTAGCCTAGATTCTAAAAATAATTTTCAACAAATACCTCGGTTTTGTCTCATACATACCAGGTTCAGAAGGAAGTAAATATTTCATTTCCAGCCCACAACTGTCTTCTTCTTCACTTTGCACATCATCAAAGTTGAGTTTCAAACCTTTAATTTCATCTAAAATTAGCAAGTATGTTGGTCAATGAATGCTGAAGACAGTCAACTTGAATTTGCAAAGTAAATATTTAATCTTATTAGGAATGTAATGAAATATATCAAGAACTAATTGAGATATAAAATAAACCAAATTCCATGACAATTTTGTCAAACATAGGAATAAGATGAAATAATTAGGGGTAAAAAAGTTACATCCTTTTTCGACTACAAATTATAAATATTCGGAAAACAGCTTCAGCTGACTCTCGATTGGAAAAAAACTCTAGACCTCACATGGGCACACTATGGCCCACAGGCCAAATCCGGCCCGCCTGATGCTGCCACAACAACAGTAAAACCCAATTTTGATGTTTATTTGTAACACTGTAAATATTGTTCATAAAATGTAATTGTAAATATAATATAAATTAAAGCTTTTTCAGCTTCTGTCTAAGATTTTGACGTTATCATCAAAAGAAATTTGAGGAAATTTCGACACTGACCTCAATATTTGAAATTTACATTTTGTCTGTGGAAGTCGGAAATACTCGATCAATAAATATCAATCAAATAATATAAGCTTGACAAATTCGGACTCCTTAGCCCAAGAAAGAACACTGGATTGAATATACAATGCATGTTTATATACCTTTATTTTTGTCTTCATCTGAAATTTCTTTACTTGCATTATTCAACTTCAATGTCGGTGAAGCCTGCATATCTTCATTGCAACTTGTATTCAATTCATCTTAAGATTTGAAATTAAAGCTGATTTAGCCTTGTTCTCTTATGTATGAACAGCCCAGAATGGATAAATGGTTTTTAATTACTCAATTTTCCACTTTGTAGGCTAAATATGGCACGATACACCATGAGTTTGTGAACTAATCTAAGCTGCAGTATCATATCACACACATTTTATAGAAGGAATTCCCTATCTTGAGGTCTTCTGCACACAAGTGCCAATATACAAGTTTAATGTAGATATATTACAAACTAGATAGGAAAAAATAAATATAAAAGTAGAAAATGACATAAAAATGAAAGCTACACTGGTGGAATAATCGAGAAGTTCAGGTGCAAAATACAGATTTCGATATTCTAATAGCTCTTCATATTCATCATGCAATTCAGGCCATTTTACAACAATGCGGTCAAAGTTTGAATCCTGTAGGCAGCAATTTTCAAAGTAGGTGATAACGCCTCTAGGGGTGATACAGGGAGCCTACTTCCTTCTCGAAAATTCCTGATAGATGAATTTTATGGATTTACCAAGATTTCTAAGGATGTTAGAAAACTTGTTGAAGAACCCTTGATTTAAACCTTTTTTTCTTTGTCAACCTTACATTTTTTGCGTTGTTGGGGGCGATGTTAATGTATGGAATAATGCAAGGGAGCAGTGGTACATAAAGATTTTAGAACCACTTCTGCAGGGGACAATTATATGCGAGAAAATTGTTGGGCTGTTTGCCACCTTGAGGAAGTATGAACTACATCAGTGGTTCCCAACCACCGGTCCGTGAAGCTTTTTTGCTGGTACGCGAGAAATTTGGTTGTTTTGATGTTTTTATGCAGTCTCAATCGCTTTACCGTAGACAAAGTTGCGTTGGCTCATTACGCAATTCTCTTCCGCCGTCATATTGCGACGTCTTTCGCAACATCTTGACGCCGTCTTACGCGACATCTTGGCGCCAAGCATTCACACTTTTCGCCTCCGATTCATCGCGAATGCGCTCCATCAAAGCTCGCAAAATTAAGAAGCTCCAAATCGGCACGCGTCCTTTTTCTGTTCTGCGTGCTTTTCCTGATTAATATGACTACCCATATAAAACGTTATGCATATCTCCTCCTTTTAAACCAGAAAACAGTCAAGAACAGTATAATATTCCAGTAAGATATTAACTTGTTGCGACCCCACAGGTGGTCACGAGACGCGCAAAAAAGCATGGGCCGCAGAGATCTTTTCCAGACTCCAGTAGGATTTTAAGCCTGTTGCCAAGTTACCGACGACTTTGTCATTGTAATGCAAATTCATTTCGTTTGAGGCGTCGATCAACTGCAGAGGGATTAATATGATGAACCCAATGAATGAGAAAAGACTTGATTAAAATGGCGATTCTACTTTACAGTCCAGAATCTGGACTCCAGATTAAAAAAGAATTACTTATCACAAATTTAGATATCTCTTGATAACGAATACCCATCGCCAAGTAATCGAGCAATCAAACTGTTGTCCTTCTTTTCAGCCAGTTACTGCGTTATGCGAAAAAACATTTTTATCACTAGATTCAATTAAAACGAAGCAAAGAAATCGGCTGCACGTGGCTGGAGAGCTACGTGTTGCAAAAACTTTTTTGAGGCCTCGTTTGTAATCTTATATTCGAAACGAAACAGCAGCAAAATTCTCACAGGAGTTAATTGTGTTTGTACATGATTTGGCATGTGCCTCTTTTTAATGTGAGATATTTTATGCGTGCCTTTCTTACGCATAATGGGTGCCCAGCACTGCATTTCATTACGCAAATATATGGTATTATTTTATGTTTCACCCGATTTTAATTTTTGGTCTGCACATTATTTGATAGTTTTTCTCCGTGTGAAATGTTTTTAAGTGTGCCTTTTTTTGTCTAGAAGCATATTGAGTGCCCGACATTGCATTATATTATGCAAATATATGTTATTCTTTTCTGTTACAGCCATTTTAATATTTTGCCGGTCCGCGAGTATATTTATCTAATTTTACTGGTCCGCCAGGTTAGAAAGGTTGGGAACCCCTGAACCAAATGGCTGGTGAATTAATCCCAATATCGACATGGACTGACTGGTAACCAGACGAGATGCAGTGGTATGTCATACAATCAAGCTGTCTAATCAGCCTCCAGCTTTTCCAAGATAAATATGAAAACTATGTCCTATTAGCAATTCTCACCAGAGTCTGGTCGAGCACCTGGTAATGGAGTTTTCCTCATCACTCTCTTTCTAGGTTGACTCCCAATTGGTGTTGCTTTCTTTACATCCTTTTCATCATCTGAATCTTCAATATCAAACCTTGCTTTTCGTTTTTTATTTCTTGGTGAAGCAAAAGATACATTCTTACCACCTGTACGAGAGATTAGGGTTAGCCCATAATTTTATTCCTATTTCCCTTAATTTAGTTCTATTACGAGTTCGGGAACTGACTGTGTTAGCCAAGTGAATACACCCCGTCTATAAGATTCAGTTACCTCCATATTGGTACACATACTTCTGGAGCGCCAAATTGGCAATGTAGAGCCAAATAATTGCAGTAATTCAAAATTAGTAGATGATCCATATGTATCAAGGGCCATTTATATAGTGTTCTGTTCGCAGTGACAACGCTTAATGAAAAACACTCTAAAGGGCGATTACAGCAAGTCAAAATTATGCATATTACAACTCGTAATAGAACTAAATTAAGGGAAATCGGAATAAAATTATGCGCTAACCCTAATCTCTCGTACAGGTGGTATTTCTTGGTGAAGCAAAAGATACATTACTGTTTTCTTACAATAATGTGGACCAGAGCGCCTTCGGAGCACCTCACATTTTTCCGTGAAACATGCGCGCCCGCACAGGTAATACTCCGTCTTCAAACGCACCGCCAATCACGCGCCACGGTTTTGCACAACTAATTCATTTTTGTACAATTTAATATGGTTTTTTCATTGTCAAAATCTTTCAATAGTGTTATTGTTGGCACTTGCGAGAGAATGAAAGAGGCAAACAACAATTAATTATTATCGCTAAAAAATTAACTAGATCAAAAGTTGTTATAAACAATTTTCAATTTTCGGTAGGCGATCCAAGATCGCCCATCCAAAATTATGGAAAGTGTCCGCCCCTGGTCATATTCACAGGAAATGGCAAATATCAATACTGTTTCAAATTTTAAGATTTTCAACCTATATAAGGATAAAGAAGCTGTTTCAAGAAAAGGAAAAGACCATAAATTTCTGAAATTCAATTGGACCTCCGTAGTGTGTGTACCCGGTAACGGTTAGGCCATAATTTAATTCCAGATTCCCTTATTTTAGTTCTATTACGAGTGCTGGGACTGTCTGTGTTAGCCAAGTGAATATACCCCCTGCCCATAGCTTTCAGTTTCTTTACACATCTTGGTGTAAAGTAGGCAAACAAAATTAGTTACCTCCATATTGATACACAATCTTGGTGAATATTGTTTCAAACAATTTCTTCGTAATTACTTTAATTAAATCTTTATCAAACTTTCAACATATGATATTTTGTCTTGTAACCCTCGATTTACAAAGCAAATGAGTGTTTTAGTGATAGAGAGATTTGTGGTAAAAGTTGGATGCAACATCTCCCTTATTATGAATAAACAAAAATCATTAGTTTTTTACCTTTTTCTCTCTCTTCGCTAGTTTTCTCTTCTTTTTTAGCAACTTTGATTGTTGTTTGATCAGTATTTTCATCAGAAGATGACGCTATAACAAGGCACATTATCCCAACATTGAACAATTTTTCTAGGAAGTTTGTATTGTCAAAGCTGGGGGCCATGTTTTAGAACAGAGGTGCGCAAACTGCGGCCCGTAAGGAAAAATTATGCAGCCCAAGTGCCAATTTTGAATGGTGAGTGGCCCGTGAAACAAGTTTTTAGTTTATTTTTGTATGTGTGCAAAATCCCAATCTCTTTGCATTGCAAAGTCAATACCAGAGTCCAATTTATGCTTGTGCAAAGTGAACAACGTGTGTCATAAGATAAATAACCAAATTTTTTGTGCCTGCAACTTTTAAAAAGCTTATGTTAAAAAAAAGTGCAGCCCGCTGTTTCACCCAGTTACTTGTATCTGGCACTCCTGTAGTAAAGGTTGCACACCCCTGTTTTAGAATCCAAATAACATTTTGAAATAAAAAGACAGATGACAAATTTAAAATTCATAACACTATGTGACTGGCGATGATGTGACCCAACTACAAGGAATAATGGGATGAGAATATTTGAGCGCAAGCTGAAATTATACGACACAGTTTTTTGAAATCACCAAAATTTAGAGTAAATCAAGGGGTCCCCTGGATCCCACAAACCTAGTGGTTGGGGCAACGAGTTAAAGTTACGAAAACATATGTCATAGGCTCATAGCACATTAGAATACCCAGGGGTGATCACAGATTCAAATCACCTGGTTCCTCTCTGTCATAGGGTGGTTCACGTTAATCGCTGGTCAATTATGACTTCCGCAACTTCAAAAGGTGCTCCCGAACTATGTGAACCAAGATGGCGGACACTGGAACGTAGTATGGGTACCAGGCAGGGCTGGGGAGCTGGTTCGAAATCATGATGGCTCCGGCTCCAGCTCCGGAGTCGCAGTGTATTCAATCTTTAGCTCCAACTCCGGCTCCGGAGCTTCATTTTTTTATCGGCTCCATAGCCATTATCAGTAGTGCAGCCCAATAACGCATTTTGCTAATTGTTTTCCAAGTGTGGCATGTTATTTAGGCTGTAAACACCCTTCAAGTCGGTGTCATGTTAATTCCTTTTTGTTCCTGCATGTAACTTGTGAATCCACTGAGAGTTATTATATGCTGTATTTTTAAATGCGAATCGGTCTACCCAGCATATAGGGGGTTTTACATATAACCCCACAATAAGACGGGAAGGAAAATCGGCTTCTGGAATGGTCGCAGCGTTTGCGCATTCGGTAAAATAGCTCATAATGACTTTTTCTACCACATAATATTTAACCCATAATAATTGTCTTTTTATTTTAATTTAATTGTGTTCAACATAACTGGCAATCATGCCGGCCAAATACAATCTGTCGTGGGCCATTCTAAAGCAAAACTTATGGTGTTTTCTGTTTTATTTTTAGTATTTTATAATGTCGCTTTTTAATCAGGAAAATTTGGTTTGCGTATTGACTTCTTTATTTATCTTAGAATTTCATCACCGATGATTATGTAATAACTCGTTTTCTCACAAATATGGTGCGTGACACAAAACATATGTCTTGAGAAATTGTGATTAAGGGAAAAATAAACACTGAAATAAAAGATGTTATGGCCTAATGTTTATGGCGACGAAAACAATTGACGCTTTTCACGAAATGCAACGCACATGTGATAGTAACGGCAATAGCCCTTCAACTCATGATAATTTAAACTGGCCTGACGGGGAGGCAGTATTTTATGGTACAAATTGAATAAGCAGACCCAAAATAATGGAAATTACCATCGTCACCCAATTAGATGCCGTCCCCCTCTCCCAAATCAGGCCAAAAGTTGGTTCTAGAATCGAGGCGTTTCATAATTATAAGCGATGAGATGTTTAAGATAAATAGAGAAGTCAATTCGCAAGCCGAATTTCCACATTGGAGAGTTATTATAAGATACTAAAATGAAACGGAAAACACTATAAACTTTGTTCTAGGAGACTCCCAACAGCTAAAAAAAAATGCCTTGTTAATCTCATTTTATTTTTTGCCTACGACATATTATTTACCGGTTGACTTTGAAAATTATACAGTCACTAAAATAAATCTAAACGCAATCAATCTTACTCGTGATATACTTTTTATAGGGTTAGGGTTTTTGAGCTTGACCGCAATCATGAAAAATTGCAGCTTAGTGGAAATGAGAATCAAAATTTGGATAAAAGCGAACCGCTTCAAATTTTGATACTAAACTTTCAAACATACAGAATAACTGGAAACTTTTTAAAAAATATTAGGAACTAAAATTTTTAAAATGAATTATAAGCTGAACAGAAAAGATTTTATCATTTGTAACGCTATCAGAAAAAAATTATAAATTTGAAAAACAAAAAAATGAGATATTTAGGAGCTGGAGCCTGGAGCCACTAAATTTTTGGTAGCTCCAGCTCCGGCTCCAGCTCCATCTGTTATGGAAAGCTTGGCTCCAACTCCGACTCCATCAAAATGTAACGGCTCCATGGCTCCAGGCTCCGACTCCAGCTCCGGCTCCCCAGCCCTGGTACCAGGTAAGGGTTAGGCTTGGGGCATAATTTTATTCCATTTTTCCTTATTTCAGTTCTATGACAAGTTTGGGGACTGCCCAATTGACTCCCGTAGTATTTGTACCTAAAATTATGGCCTAACCATAACCTGGTACACATGCTACGTCCCGGTGTCCGCCATCTTGGTACGCATACTTCAGGAGTACCCCATAAAGTCCATTCATCTGAAAGAATATTATTCTTATACCTGACATGGTAAGCGAACAAGAGAGAGAGTGCAGTTTGTTATGATTATCATTATAGATTTTTCTCTCCACGGAATATACATTTAAATCCTATGCTAATATAAAGCTTCCTATGACAGGCTTTCATTTCTAACCACTGAAAATGTGGAAGCGATTAGATAAAAATGATTCTTTTTCCACCAAAAAATTATCTAAAAATACAGATCACACTCAGATATATCTGTAATACAATGATATAATTTTCAACATTGGCAACGTGAATAAGCAATCGAACTTACCACTCGCCGATGATATAACCATAGGAGCTTTTTCAGGTTTTCTTCTTTTTACTTGGTTTGAGGCAAAAGGTGTAGAACTGTTAATAAGATAAAATTATCCATTTAGACTTGAGTGCAGTCATTATTTTAAAAAGAGGTTTATGCTGATACAATTCGAAACAACCTTGCGCTTGAAGAGACAAAAATTATGCATTGCTAAGAGCAAAACACCGTTGATTAAACTCTGGCATTCTGTCTTACCCACCCACTTCCCAAGAATGATTATAGATAGAAACGTATTTAATTTCAAAAAAATGAATCATATTCAGATATATATGAATAACATTATAAAAAGCGCCATTATCAATGCTAACTCATAGTCTATTGTTAACTTAACACAATATATTATGACCCAAAATTGAGCAGAGTAAAATAACGTTGAACATGATAACCCAATTAATAAAATAGTTTTTAGATAGTTTCAGCAATGTCTATTAATTAGGACTGGGAATGGCTAACCGGGTAACCGATTTCAGATGGTTATCGGTTACGATTTATTTTAACCGTTAACTTACATCTCAGATACAAATCATCCTTATATTGTACAATTCTTTCAAAAATGATCACTCCATCACAAATTTATCTCCCGTGGAATTCAATTCAAAGAATATCACTAACTGTATTGGTGAAGACCCAATAAATGTGAAAAACATTTGAAGTACCTACCAAGATCACTGATTATCAAAATTTGGCAATAATTAATTATGATAATCGATCGAAATATATTGTTCACGATTTTATTTTGAAATTGTATATTCAATGTCAACCAACAAGTGCGTAGTTGATGCTGTTTTTCTTTATATATCTCAAGGTAGAATTTGCACATCGAACACTGAAAATTTATCACGTAAAAGACATTTGTTAACAGAATCGGGTTTTATTAAAATACTTCCATATGTCCAAACCATGCTGCATATCTCTTGCAGCAGAGCGATCATAAAACTATCTCAATTCTTGAATCATTTTGAACGATACCGCCATAAGATCACGCGAAATTGCTTTGTGACGTAACAACTAAAATTATAAATTATTACGTGAAACAGCAAGATGCAGTTAACCGTTTAATTTTACTCGGTTAACGGTTAAAGTGTTTTCCCTGAAATTCTCAGCCCTGTTATCAATATGTTATTATTACCTGGAAAAATTCATCGATCCTCCATTTGCAGAAAATACAAAGGATTCGTTGGAATTAGGCAGCACAGCAGAGAAAGTCATATTTTTCAATCCAGCTGGTGCTTTGAAAACATGGTTCACTGGAGCAAAAGATTCTGAAAATTTATCTTCGCTTCCTGACTGGGGTCTGTTCTGAACAATTTGATTATTTTCCGATGGCTTTTCATTGTGCGGCTCTTCATGGGAAAGTTGAAATTTCGTTTCCTATATTTACAAAATTAAAGAGGGGAGAATAATGTACATGGGTAACAATGGGTACTAGATAATCACCCTTAAAAGGTTTCCCTTCATGCAATGTGGACTGTAGTCGAGTTATTGACTATATCCATTGATATTCCATGTTCAAAGATATGAGTGAAAAATGATTTCAGAATAGCAGATTATTCGGTTTTGGCCATCCTTGATTTAACTGACTAGTGGTTACGCAAATCGCTCTACGATAGTAATCATTCTTCACAGTATTCTAGCCGGCCTGATCACATTATGTAAACATCCATGTATGGAATACATTAGATTCTAATGATTAGAAGAAATCAAAAATCTGAATATATTACCTTCACATTTCCACCAGTATCAGGTTGGACTTTATCTGCCCCATTCACATTTGAAGCAAGCTTTGCATCCTGTATAGGAAAGGCATTGTATTTATAAAGTTTGTAGACTAAACGTTATAGAATCATAAAAATGTATAGTAATATGAAAAAAACTAAAATCTCAACTCCTTAATTGTCTTGTACCAAAGTTGTGTACTCCTGAAGTGTGTGTACCAGGTTAGGGTTAGGCCATTTATGTTTCAGTCCCTCCACACAACTTGATGTAAAATAGGCAAACAAAATTAGTTACCTCCATATTGGTACACATACTTCTGGAGGGCCCAAAGTTGTTATCATATCAGTATCAAAGATCAAAACTTTAGAGTAAACAAGACATTGTCGATAATACAAAATTATTTGCCATACCTAATACATGTTTAAATACTATTTATGCACATATTCAACATTGGAATTTGCACAAATCACTGAATTCAGTAATTTTAAAAGTTCAGGAAAACATTTTTTTCTGATTGAATTCCATTTTCACAATCTTAGAAGTTGAGTGAAGTCCTATATTTATTATTTTGTGAATTAGATATTACGATAGATGCTAAAAATGATAAATTTTTATATAAATTATTCTTAAAATTGAGAATTAGTTTATCGAATATATCCATTTTTGAATGTGTTCGAATTTCCCGCAGTGTGTGTCCACCAGGTTAGGAATAGGGCAAAGTTTTATTTCCATTTTCCTATTTTAGTTCTGTTACGAGTTCGGGAACTGTCTGTGTCAGCCAAGTGAATATACACCCTGCCCATAGGTTTCAGTCCATTTACACAACTTGATGTAAAATAGAACGAAATTAGCTACCTTTATATTGGTACACACACTTCTGGATAAAATAACGCCAGCAGTTGTTGCAATGAAAAAAAAATTAAAAGAATCTAATAAAAATTCAAGCTAAACTCAGAATGATTAGAATGAGTCTTACATCAGCATCAATTTCTTCCGCTGATTCCGCTTTTGTACTTTTTTCAGGTTTTACAACTTTTTTGTCGTTCATTGTTTTCTTTTTTGTGATTGCAGCCTGAAAAATGAATTCATTTGTGTAATTTAGGGAGAAATTTTCAAATTTATTTCAAGGAGAGGAAAGTCAATAAGACGGCTAAATCATGTGGCAAACCACTGCGTCCTATAACATCTAACTACATTATGGATATGGAGCTATTAATTTGAAAGGATCAAAATTATTCTGGTTCGGCCTTGACTGCCCAATTTATTACACACAAGGTAAGATGATAGTCATGAGTTTGAACCCAAGATATGTAACTTTCGACTATGACACATTTAAGTTCAAGACAGGGGTGAGCTAACTAACTAACTAACACTATATTACATAGAAAATAATATTTATTCTATTTTCTAAGCTAACTAAGATAGCCAAGCTATTTTCAAGTGCTGAAAGAATTTCCAATTGGTGAACTAATGACATTATTGTCGAGCAGAAAGCTAAAAATGAAAAAGCAAATCGAAAAATCTTCAAACCTTGCGAGTTTGTGATCTTGTAGTTCGTGTAGTACCGGTAGTTGAATACTGTTTTGTTTTCTGCAAAAGTTTTATTATTTTTTAAAAAAGACTCGGGGAATGTTTATTTGTCTGTGATGATGAGTAATTGTGATGTGTACCTTACTAATGTGGAATGAAAATTTAAACAAAAAAAAAAGTAATTCAATTACGATGTTTAGAATTAGGACTTGCACAGTATGCGAGAATAACTATTAACTTTCAGTTACAACCTATAGTTTTATGGCATGTTTTTTATCTTTGCCATGAATAGGCCTATAGTCAAGACATAGTTGCAATTTTTAGAATAATGAGAATCTTTTCAGGATTTAATAAAACCAGGATTTTTAGCACAGTTGAACAAACAGCTCCACAACATAAATCAGAAAAAAAGTCGAAGACAACAACAATTGTGTTACTTTTTCTGGTGCTTTTGACGGTTTTATTTCTGTAGAGCTGGATGTTGCAGCCTGGAATAAAATGTATAGATTTTAGAGAAGTTCGATACAATTTGAAATCAGCTGTAACTCCTAATTTCATTTAGTTACGAATATTGATTATGCCTTGAGTAAATATCAATACACAACTTACGTTAGAGGTTCTTGCCAACCAATTATCCTCGTATTTTATTGTCGAAGATACTTTAAATATAGGTTTGTTTTCTTTTTTCTTCAAGTCAAATTTTTTCCTTTTTCTTTCTTTTTTCCAGTCTTCTAGCATTTGTTTACGGTTTTCTAGAAAAAAATCATAGTAAAAAAATATAGGAAAAATAATCTCATTAAAAAAAGTTATTGGTTAGCCTACTATAAAATCTTTTTTTTTTTTATGAATGAAATAATTCCATTCATAGTTTCAGTATTATTCTGAAGGTATTCCGGTATTCAACTCTGCATATGTACTGGGATCCAAGAACACAGTGATTCCAAAACTTTTTGCTAGTGCGCCAAATTATCAGGGAAAAAACACCATAGCGCATAAAAATCAAATCGAACTGTTGTCAGTGGTTATCAGGGCAGTTTTAGGGGGACACAAATCAACTGTTTGATCATAATGGGATCCGTGAGAGAAACCCAGGGGCTCCGCCAGTTATTCGATTACTCTTCAAATTACTGACTAATTTTGTAACTGTTTAAAGAAGCAACAGCTTTGCTAAAATCTGACAACAATATAACCTCGAAATAGGGCAAAGAGGCGGAATTAAAAAATGACATCATTTATAAGCAGGAGCGCGGCCAGGATTCTTAAGAGGGGTTTGAAATTGGAATCGGAAATTTCTGCGCAACATTCTTCGCGATTAAAAAAAGGGATAACGAGATTTCTGTTGCGTAAAGTATTCAATCCATGACCGATGCGGGCATTTGATGTGTCTAGTCGTTGTAATGTAATTGTGCTCATCGTTACTCACGTTTGATTCGAGATTACTAATAGGATTACTAAAATAAAAGATTACTATTCTAAAACAACATAACGTGATATACTGCCAACTATAAATAAATTGGAATCGTATTTTTGCGATCTTGGGATTTGTCAAACTTGATTTGTTCTTTCACACTTGAGATTATTTTTAAGCAAGATATCGCCGTTTAAAAATCACAATGTGTGGGCAAAATACGAACAATTGAAATTTATTTTATTGCATTCGGCTCCATCGGTAGTTTCAGAATGGAAAAAGGTAAAGAGCCGATCGCGCGCACAATTGATTGCGTGCGGCCCTGTCGGTAGTTTCAGAATGAGAAAAAAGGTACATAGCGCGCATAATTGACTGTGTTTCGATTTCGCAGTTACTACAAAGAAAACCTAACATAACACAAAATTTTGTGATTTACAATGTCTTTAAAAGCGTTTTCAATCGGAGGTGAGACTGCTGAAACCAAACCAAACCTGAAACCAAACCAAATCTTCCATTTTAAGTTTTAGTTTTAATATTTTAGAATGCCGCTTTTCAATTAAAAAATTTGAGTTGCGGATTTACCTCTTTATTGATTATTATTGTTAGCATGTTGTCGTCGATGACTATAATATGGACATGGTAACATGTTTTTCACATTGAACTCATAATTCCCCACGAGAACAAAAATGCTCCGCGAGTTGTTGTAACAAAATGCAATGGCGCACGTTATTAGCGGCCTTTCAAGTCTTCTAAAAATGTCAAAAGGGAAAAGTTTCGACCTCTAATTTATTAATATGTTTGAATATGTTTTTATTAATATGTTTTATTAATATGTGTCAGATTTACAGCTTCAGTATTTATAATTTATGGTAAATATTTAGATTTATTTATGACTTATATTAACCCTATTAAAAAAAGTTCAGCATTTAAATTAGGTAAAAGTACTTTTAACTTGCTCAGGAATATTAATCTGAAAGTAACAATTTTTTCATTTATTTTGGGGCTCCGTAAATAATAGTCAACCTTTTCAAGGGCTCCGCAACACCAAAAGTTTGAAAACCCCTGGCCTAAGCCTCTTACTTGGTTGTTCATTGATGTTATTTTTCTCTTTAAGAGGAGACAAATCAGTCCGTTGTAAAATTTTCTGTCTGTTCTGTCGTTGTGCAAGTGATCTTCTTTTAATCTTGTCCTTCTTTCTATCTTCTATAAAAGCAAAAAATGGAAACTGTAGTCTACTTCCATCCAACACTTTGGGAATTGGAATTATAATACAGTACTGCAGTAATGATCTTAGTCTACTAATACAGTAATATTAGTATATGTGGAAGTCAGACACACTGAGTAGGCCTACTGGCAGACTGGTGTATGCTGGTATGGTAAATGTTTAGTCTTACCAGGTCTTCGCTGTCCACTGTGTTTGTAGTATTTCGAATGGTCCATGCTTCTGATTGATTTTGCTTCTTTCAGTGCTTCCTATCAGTTCAATTGCAAAACAACAAACTCAATGCAGTCTATAAAATCTTATATGTATTTACTATTTAGCCACTTCTGGAATTGTTATACTGTTAGTTTAGAGTAAGATATCGTTTTAAATACGAATTTATTTCGAACACTGCCAAAAAATTACCATAAAAAGATATCTAAGTTACACAAGACAAATACACACAGCACGGAAAATCATGAAAGTACTGCATTGGAAATATGTATGTCACAAACTTAAGTATAAGTGAAAAATTCCACTCCACAATAATTCAGTTAAAATGCAATTCTGAAATACAAACCGCATTGGAACCAACTTCCGCGAACCACGAGTTTAGCAATGAATCTAATTCATAATCAGATTGTTTTGAAAATCGCGGGTCTAACATCCAGAAGTGGCCGGAGTCAACGTTATAAAACTGTTTCTATTTTTATTTATCATAATTTTAAAAAGGCTAAATTATAAAATAAATTAAACGCGAATTTTTATATAAAATAATCATTCTCATATAAATGCAGGTTATATATATTATGAAATAAGTAGAGTGAGAAACTTAACCGCTGTAGTCTATACACAAACATGGAATGGGCTATCGGGTTCTTTTGTCGTTTTCGATTAGTTCAATTTAAAATCTTTGTATTCGTTCCAATGCTTCCAACAATAATATCGAATTTCCACAAACGACCACCATTCCAACAGATGCAATGATCCCGTCTTTTCTGCGCTCTGCTCCACACCGAAACACACCATAATTTCAAGTACAAATACTACGGGGATCAAATGGCTAGTCCTCAAAAACTCGTATTAAGACTAAAAAGAAGAAAATTGGAATGAAATTATGCCTTAACCTGGTAGCCTACATATACTACGTTCCGGTTTCCGCCATCTTGGTGCACATACTACGGGAACGCCTTTATTTCGTCGTTTTTGTTACATGTAGCTCACGGTGAAACGATGGAAATTTTGGCTTCTATGAGGTACCCAGTAAGCCAGGCGCGTAGCCTAGATTTTCAGAAAGCGGGGGTTTCAAAATAAAAAATTTTCATTCCCTTATATTTTTTAGCGTATACCGATTTTCTGTCCCGGAAAATATTCAATTCATGACAAATACGATGATCTAAAATTTTCTTCTATATTCATATAATTGTGTCCGACGTTACTCGCGGTTGTGTCTTCTTGCGTCAAAATATAAACATTACTGGTCTAACCACTCAATCCGTTGATGTAAAAGTATGAAATAAACATGCCTAATTGTATTTAGTTTCGATCAGGTTTCGATAAATCAAAAATACATATTCATCGCCTCGAAATCCCTGCCGAACGACTTTTTCGACGGATAATAATGATTTTTCTGTTCTGTAGTAGAGTAATCAATCCGTTACCAATACGGACATATTTAATAATGTCGTGCTTTATTAATATACTTGTCTTCAATTAAACATGTAGTTGCGTCAACAAAATAAATGCATGGCAATCCGCGGGCATAAAAATGTGTGGTAAACTTTATTATATCTAGTTTTGATACGTATTTTGAGAATTTGACAAATCTGATCTGTAGTTGTAACACTGACTCCGCTCTATTGCAATGATGCCACTCAGATTATTTTTTAAATAAAATCGTTAGAAAAATCCCCAAGTCTGCTATAAAAGCTCACGGAGTGAAAATATCTTATTACAATAAAAATTGATTAAAAATACTTTAGTTTAATTTTTATCTTATATATCACCACGACTTGGGAAAAAGTCGCGTTTCCAACCTTGTATAATATTAACACGAAAATTTTCGACGGCAATTTGAATCAATGAATAAAAAGGTAAATTCCGCGCAAGAATTGACTGTGTTTCGATTTTAGAAACGTTGTGGTTCCCAACGCTGACGAACCTTATGTGTGCCATGTACCCAAACGTAACTTTGCGATTTAGCCTACAATGTTTGGAGAAGCGTTTTCAATCTGTCGCGGGGCCCTGTTTTTATTAGTGTTTTATATTGAAGCTTCTCAATCAAAATATTTGGGTCGCCAATTCACTCCTTTATTGAAATTTAGCATCATGCCGCCGATGAACGTATAATAACTTTCAGCGAATTTACAACTCTAGGCAAAAAAAATTATTGCACTACACCGCACACCGTGATCTACACCGATTTCGGTCTCTCGTCGATTGCAGTTAAATATTGAATGTTTTATCCCAATGAATTTGTCGAATTGTTATTTTCTGTTTAAATCATGGCTGTGGTTTGCCATTTGACTGGGCCATCTTATCAATTTTCCTCTCCCTCTGGATAAATATGTTAATCCTATCCTAATTGAATATTGACCAAATATTCAGTTAATTATGCTAATACAGTAATAGGCATTGCAAATTTGCAATGCTTAATTATAGAAATAGTTTTCACGGGGTGAAGAGTCGAAAAAGCATTCACAGTCAGTTTGTCTTCAGAAATTAAATACTTTTTAAACTAAATCTAATTAATTTTATTTTTCTTGACAGATGCTTATATTTTCCCGACAGAGAGGAGTTTAGATTTTCTGCTTCAGCCTCACAGACTGACAGAGGTCAAATCGCATGGGCCTTGTGTTGACGCGGTGGCGTGGGCGATCGTTCGTGAGCAATGTCTGAAGAGAAAAAGTTCGCTGTTTTGTTGCCAATATCTATTCAAAGATGTGCAGAAGCTAATGGAATTGATACTCTAGAGACAGAAATTACCGAAGCCCTCGCTGAAGATGCCAGTTATCGAATCAGAGAAATCGTCAACATTGCAGCTCAGTTTATGAAACGATCCCGACGAAATCGTCTCCAGGTAACCATGACTTTACAGACAGATTTTCATTAAAATTTGACGACCTAGCATTTTAATATCATATTCTATATAACGAGGTGTGATTGTCCATGCAGTATTTTTATGTTTTTGGCTATTTCAGTACCGGTAGGCCTACTGGTACCGGAAACGTCTTGGCTCGGCGGTGTGGCGCATCGTGGTACGGTAAGCGTTAGGAATACGCTCCCCACCGCATCTCTGATTACGGTACCCTTCGTGGGTTTGCAGGTTCGAATCTCATGCAGGGATGATCATGTGCGAGAGGATTGCTGGACTCCTCACCGTCGTAGGGTGGTTCACGTAACCGCTCGTCGGTTACGGCTTCCTCCACCATCAAGTCCATGCTTCTGAAAACACAAATAACTGGCTAACTGATCCCATAACTGACCTAGACTGGTAACCGAACGAGAGGCCGTGGTTCTCCATATGATTGAGGCTTCTTATCAACTTTCCTCTCCCCCGGGATAAATATGTAAATCCTATCCTATATTGGCTATAAAACAAATGCTAGTTCCACAGTTTCATAAAAACCTGTATAGTTCTTTGCATGGGCGTGCATTATCAGTATATTCTTGCTCCAGATATTACTTTCTCCATTGAAATCATTCTGTTAGATATCAGCATTACAGAACACTCGATTATAAGTGACTATTTGAATATTATTTTTCTCATCATTTTTTACAGGTAAAAGATGTTTCGAAAGCGTTGAAAATTGCTAACATTCCTCCTACTGTTGGAGAAGACCATAGTCAATCAGTAGAGTATGAATATATGGAGGAGGGTGATATCTATTGCATTAAAGATGACGTCATAAATCTTGAAACTTTGAAAGTTGCTGGACAGGAGGAAAGTGATGTGATGAATGTAGAAGAAAGTAGTGCCAGTCCAGAATTATCATCAAAATGGTTTCTTCTTGATGGCCAAACTTCACAGGAAAGCTCTTCAGAGTTACCTTCTGTGTTAATGGATTACTTCAATTATATTGTGACTTGTATTTTGGGGGAAGACAAAGAACTTCAACACGAGAGTTTAAGTGATCTGCGGAAAAGCTCGAAAATTTTTCCTCTTTTACCATATTTTGTAACCTTTATATCAAATGTGAAAGCAGTTAGTCACGATTTAGAGCAATTATCTAATTTATTGCAGACTGCAACAGCTCTGGCATCTAATCCTTTCATTAACCTTATTGGCTATTTAAAACCTTTAACGTCATCTGTCCTTTATTGTGTATTAGAATCTCTGACTGCTTCCATCAACCCATTGAATGATCATTGGAAACTCAGGGATTATGGAGGCAGACTACTTGCTTTCATTGTTCAGAAATATGGATCTCAAAGTTCGGAGGTTGCAGATTATATTACTGACTCTGTCAAAAGTGTTCTTCTTGATCCTACAAAGCCGCTATGTTCTCATTATGGTGCGGTTGTTACAATTAACTCACTTGGAGTATCTGCAATTAAGACATTGTTGTGCCCAAGTGTTTTGAATTACTATACAAACTCTTTAAAGATTATTGAAGAAATAACAGACTCTAATAATTTGCAACTAAAAGTAGATGCATATAAAGTTGTTGGTGTGATCTTGCAAGCCATAGAAAAAATGATAACAGACTTAAAGAACGGTCATAGTCTCACAGACGAATTGTATGGCATTTGTGAAGCTTTATTTTTGATTTTTGGCGATGCTCTTACTTCCAGGATTCGAATTAATTTTCCACACAGAAAAGGCATAATACATATTCAAAATGGTAATTACGATAGAATGCAATTTGGACCAAGAATGGCCAAACTTACTCCGATACCGAGACGGACTAGAAATTACCGTTATGTTGACATTTTTGGTCCGAATCGAGTGCCAAATAAAAAACTGTCGATATCTATTGGGGGGAGATTAAAAACTCAAGATTCTCCTCAGCTGTACACACATAGTCAATATTTTAACCTATGT
Organism: Styela clava; assembly: GCF_964204865.1. Classification (NCBI taxonomy): domain Eukaryota; kingdom Metazoa; phylum Chordata; class Ascidiacea; order Stolidobranchia; family Styelidae; genus Styela; species Styela clava. The sequence continues at coordinate 5,588,502 of NC_135263.1, forward strand.
TTGAAAACAACAAATGTTGGAAAGTGTTATTGTTTAACAAAAAAGAGACAAGTCCATTATCTTCATGATTATATTTTTACATCTTTGTGAAAATAGATAGCCTATCTCAAATTTTTTTCTGCAACTGTCTTAAATGTACTTGAAGCTATATTCAGAATTCCGGATTTTGATTCATTGACTGTGTCTGTTGTAAGCTTGCTAAATTCCATTGTAATGATTATCTGGACCCTAATTAAATATGACTTCATCTAACATAGCTTTTAATTGATTAACGATGAATTACTGGCTCCTCCGAATAGGGCGACTCAACTTCTGTTACTTTTTAATTGATTCTGACATTAATATTATTTTTAAATATTTTCTGTCCTTTATATGCAGTCGCAATTTTCTAATCAATTTTGTTTCTTATTTTCTAGTGTTTTTATATACAATAATTCCTTCAAATCATGTCATCGGCTTTGCGGCACCTGAGTCGTACTCTGATACGGTACAATCAAAATCAGTTTGGAAGCCTCGTGGCTACAAATAGAAGATTTTACAATGAAGACATTACAGAAACAAAGCAAGCATGGCCAGAACCGATAAATGAAGTTGTATTGTGTGGAATAGCAAGTCGTGACTACAGTGAACATGATTTGTTTAAAATTGAATTGAGCCATAAAATTACAAATAATATCAGTCTCACTGGGAAAAATCGAAAAGTTATGGATGAACTAAAATCAATCAAAGCTGGCATGAGAGTGCGTGTTACAGGAGAACTTGAAGTTAGAAGAAGCGTCAAAGAAAAGTCGGGGAGATTATTCTCTGGAAAAAGTGAAATTGTTCTAGCTGACTCTGTTGAAATACTTGAAAACGAAAACTGCGACGAACAACACTCTGAAAACCAACAACAGAAATCTGATGAAAAACCTTCAGAAAACGAAGACCAATCAGAAACTATGTCACATTAAATATTTCACCATGTTGTCATAGTGACAGCTTAAGTAAGTTTAGACTGGCATGTACTTCTTGGCAAAATAAATAATATACAAGGTTGGGGGAAAAAGACATTTCATAATTTGGACTTTTTCATATGGATTGAAATTTTCTAAAATCAAGTTTTTTTAACACCATATTCAATTTCCTCACAGCGGCACTAAAAATTTAGAATTTGAAGTTCAATAGTACCACAAAGGACTAACACTAAATGATTCGTCCAAATTCAATAAACAGACTTATTTTAGGAATCATTGATCATCTATATTAAAAAAAGTTTTTGATCTATAAGAACAGATAAAAACATGCTGAAACAATGCAGTTTTTTTAAAAGTTTATTACTACACTTCCTCAGAATATGTTGAAATAATTTGCACAATGTTGATTTTTTATATGCCATTAGTTGGGAAGAAATTGTATTTGGAGTGGTCAAATGATCACTGCTCAAACCCGATCTTGTTCGACAACTGGAAACTGTTCCCTCTCCCCAGCCATCAAATATGAAAAGTTTGGTCATCTTTATCTTAGTGCGGAGCTGATACCAACTAAAGTCTTTGACCTACCTGGTTACAGTGTGAAAAATAATGACAATCAATCGAATTTAAAAACATCCATTGACACAGTACTAAGATATTTTTGTCTTGATTGGTGACATTTTTTCCAAGTAAATGAATCGAATGTGTTCTGTAGGATTTTTTGTTAAAATGTGATAGTTCTAGGTTGTGTATGAAGTCAAGTTTTCATTTTTTACCCACAAATAAAAAGTCCGGTTATCTCAAGAGTATGTATCTTTACGACGACGGCACCACTTCACGTTCATTATATTTAAGTATTGGTTTATTTAGACTCCCTAATTAGCATAACAGACTATTATATAATTTATGCAAATTGATTGTAGGATTCATACATTTAGGTGAGCGAACACGTACTACCTCTTTTATTAAAACCTTTCCATCTAAAATTTGTACGCTTCAAACCGTACCTAGGTTTTGTTTGCTCTCCCGATTCTATAGTCAGTTATTTTATTTTTATCTATTATTTTATCGCCTACTGCTGATTATGGAGTCGAAATAAACTTATAATGGTTGTTACATTTTTTCTTTCGGATTCGCCTCCAATTTTCATACATACTTATATAAATACATCGAATACCACGCGCCCCACGTTACAATACAGCGAGTAAGAAGTCAACGAGTTCGCAAAACTCTGCTTTCATGCTAGTACTGTATATTATTCAGTTAACGTTACAAACATGAAAAACCAGGATTTTTCGTCAGTTTGAATTATCTGTGGTCAACACTATTCCTGACTTAAATTCAGGTCTTCACTTCTTATAAATGTTATGATGACAACTGAGATCAATTCTTGCCAATATCCGAACGTATCATTATTATTGGATGGGTTTTATCACAAGCTTGAGTTCCTTCCTCATCTCCGCGACATTATCAACGATTAAAATGTAGCTGATACTCCTGTTTCTAAGCTTTGACTGAAATGTCACTGTGCATAATGTTGGAGAAGAGGCGAGTGACTCTTGCACCGCTCTCCATTAATGTTTACGTCTAATTATATTCCACTTCATGAAAAAGCTTATTCTGAGGTATTTACCTCATTCAAAGTAGCCTACTGGGCATAAGAATTTTGCGGGCCACGTCACTGAAATAGCCTACATAAAATTGTTCCCACTCCACGAATTTAATAATGAGTAATAATATTAACAATAATGATAAAATTGATATGCACAAGGTACGGGGATTTAAAACTTCAACAATTCCAGTGGTGGTAGGGGGCGCCTTGACTTATCGGAAAACAATTTAAAAAATATTCCAGGTAAAATTAAGGTACTCCCGTAGTATGTGAACTAGGATGGCGGACACCGGAACGTAGTCTGTGTACCGGGTTAGAGTTAAGCCATAATTTCAGGTAAAATAACTACGGAAGTCACTTGGCTAGTCCCAGAACTTGTAATAGAACTAAAATAAAAAAAATTGGAATAAAATTATTGCCTAACCCAAAACCTGGTACACACACTACGTTCCGGTGTCCGCTATCTTGGTTCACATACTACGTCAGTAAGAAGTGATTGCAGAAATTGATGAACTTGGAAAATAGCAAAGTATGAAACTGAAAAATATTAATGGAGACTTAGCAATATACAATGGTCACAATAATCTTTGACTACGGGCATGAGATAGTTAGAGAAAATGAATTTCAAGTTTAAGAATATTCAGCAATACTCTTCGGCAATATTGTTTTGATGGAAATAACTTGTATATGCGGTCAGGCCTCTATTTTTGGTTGTTTAAATCGTTTTAGGAATTGCAAAATATTTTGAAATTTTAAAACGAATCAGTCAATTTCGGAATAAAATTGAAATAGGTCATGAACTATTACGACTGGAATATATATTAGCAGCTAAAAATATAGCAATCTCAGTTTACTGTGCAACATTACAGGAAAAGAAAACCCGAATTGTAGTGAAAAATTCCAGAAAGTCATCGGATATATGAGTCTAATCGCGCGAACAAGGATACATGCGCGGTTAAAAAAAAAATGTGAAATCAGTGATGTTTTCGGGCATTTATTCGTAATGCAGTAGTTGTTCCTGAATGACCCGATTTAGAATTCCAAAACTGAGATATTAACGTTCATATAATTTTAATACAGCTTATTATCACAAGAGAATGGAATCAAACTTTTTTTGTATTATATGTGCCGAATATGAAGTCATAATTTTGTTCTGGCCCTAGGGCTTTTGTACACTGAAACTGAACGCATAAAAGTGTTCAAATCCCTGATCATTTTATTTGTGTGTATTGGAGCGAGTTGTATATTGGATGATGAAAGTGAGTATTTTTTTATTTTAGCTAACTAGTTTAAATTAAATTGTGATTTTGCTCAGAATACTACTGTTTGACTTTTGATTAAGATTCATACGGATAGTTTCCCATATCTAGGTTAGGAAATAAATCTTATGTAAAATAGCCAATATTGTGATTGGTAGAATTGAAGATGGCAGACTGGTCGAAATATAAAAATGCAATACTTGAGTTATCATAGCATTGCTCTGTGCAAGCAACAAGAAATTCGTAACGATTTTGTATTTTGAAAAACAATAATCGTTTCAGTTTTGCATACTTTATGAATTCAATACATCCAGTGTGATGTGCTAGACTTGTTGTTTTAAATATCCAACCGGCGACGATATAATATTCAAACGAAATACGCTATTCATAACATTAATTATATTCAAACGTTTTTAATTGTTTTTCAGCCATCAAAAACATGCATGCCAGAGGATATGTAACTACTTTGATCTGCAGCTTGGGGGAATGAATATTGATGATATTGATAGCATCAGAAATCATACCCACGGTATGCTTGACAGTATTCAAGAGGGAAAACGGCCTTAGGAAATGACATTATGGACTGCGGGATGATATACAATCAAGAGGTCTGTATTTTATTTACGCAAAATTTTACAAAGTATTGTTATTCTTAGCTGTATATATCACTTTTCATAGATAAACATGGGCGAATATAGTAACAGCCCTTAACAGCCTGTTACTCGGCACCAAAATTAAAAATATTTGGTCATTGCGTGTTTTTGCTGCCCTGGACTTTTCAAAACGCCTCTTTTCACGAAATGTAATTTAATATATTAGATTTTGCTTCGTGGTAAATTAACAAATTTTATTTTATAGAGCAATGAGCATAAATATGATACTCCCGTAGTATATGTACCAGGTTGGGGTTATGCCATAATTTTATTCCAATTTTTCTTGTTTCAGTTGTGTTACGATTTCGGGAAATGTTTGTGTTAGCCAGTAAATATCCCCTGCCCATAGGCATCAGTTCATGTACACAACTTGATGTAAAGTAGGCGAACGAAATTAGTTACCTTCATATTGGTACACATACTTTTGGAGCGCCATAAATAGTAGGCCTACTTTGTACCTCACGCTATCGGGCATTGCAAGCGTGTAAGCAAGCAAGAAAGGCAACAAGCTGCGGGTGAGAATGGTTGCCGACTCGATTATTGGACACGAAATGGACATAACGATCGTTTCAATATTATGTTGTTGTTGGACACGTAGTGGACATAACGATCGTTTCAATATTATGTTGTTGTTCTTGTTCTTTGACACGTTTTCTTTCTTTGACACGTTAAAAAGTCGCTTTTCTCTTCGAATACTGGACCAATTGCTTTGAAATTTTCAGTGGTTAAAGATTAATTTTTTCGCTAGAAGGCTATTATTTTTATTTATTTCAAAATTTTGCGTGAATTCTATGAAATTTGATATTTCGTCTAAAATTTTGCTGTATTATTTTTTATCCATGGGAACACGGATTTTAGTCAGTGTCATGACTGGCTGTACGTTTTGATTCTGCAAAATTCTTGCTACTGGAAATTCAGAACTTTTTTGAGGGTACCGGTAGCGTCAAAGGTACCGGTAAGGACTGATTCGCTCTGGTCTAACGTGTCCATATATTTGTGCGTAGCTCTCTTGTCTTGCATACACTCAAAATTTATCACTCAACTTGCGAATCGTCTTGAATAGTTTAGTTGGGGTTCTGAGCGACTGCTCCGGAATGAATCGAGGACCATCGTCTATCCATTACTCGATAAGCCGTCATATTGGGCTTTATTAGCTCTTGGTCTAATCGTCAGTACGCAAAGTAAAGTTCTTTCACCACACAACTTAGCGTATTACATGACAAATAAATAAACGTGGATAAAAACATAGATAAATTATAAAGATATATTAATATATATACCGAACGTGAATAGAGAAATGTATACTATAATTTAAGGCGTTGTTGGTAACATACGAATAATCATAATGAATTCTCGGAGAATTCTACATTCCGGCATGCAAAATTGAGCATAATATGCCTTGGAGCAAAAAAGTACATATTTGCTTATATGTCTTTTTCAAACGTTATCTGTAGCTGAACTATCAACATACGAGAGAAATGCGAAGATTGATTGAAGTTTTGATGATAATATCATTGCAATTGTGTTCAGCATCAGGTACGTTGCAAATCAAACTACATTTCACGTGGCATTGAAATTAGCATATTGAAATAATAACCAAGCTAGACTGTTTGAGTAAATATAATGACTGAAGTGTAGGGCAGCAAACAGTTGTTAAATTCAATTCCATATTTAAAAGTATCGGCAACCATTGTGAGGTGAAAATGGACAAAGTGACCAATTTCGAAGGAAATTACGAGCTTGTGGACATTTATTATTATTTCTATACTGTACAACTATTATCCACGCCTTTTGCCCCGAACAAGCAGCTCCATAAAAGGGCTGCTATTTTGGAACGACTGGAATTTTTTCGGTCTGGTATTATACCCTGGCCTAGGTGACATGCATGGTATTAAAACCGAAGTGTAATCCTCAATTCCAGTGCAATAAAGTCTAACGCTGTGATTGTAGAACTTGTTATCATCGTTCTTGTTGGTATTTCCGCAAGACAATCATGTCCATTTAGCGCACAGCCAAGCGCATCGCTAAATAATATTCTCGATGCCTAGCTTAATTAAACAGCAAAATATATATTATACGAAGCAATGTTCAATTTCACTGAATATAGTTTATATTGTTCCATTCCCGTCAACTAGTATTTCCATGAAACATAAGATAATCATATTATTACTATACCACATATTCGCAGATATATGATTCCCAGAATCCCACATTGAACGAATATGACCACAGATCATGCACGACGCTTTGATCTAATTACAATTACTTCGATAGTTATAATTAACTTAATTTCCAGGAAGATGTTTAGACGTTGTGTTTGTTGTTGATTCGTCAACTTCTCTGGACGGAACTTCGTTGTCGCTGAAGAAGGATTTCTTACGAACAATAGTAAGGTAAAAAGATTTCAGCTTCATTTTGGTGAAATCACTGAGAATTTTATTTTATCCATCATATAAATTTTATCAAGGCAAGGTTACAAGCACTTTCAAAGAAAAAAATTCGAAGCTATGAGTCCGTTGCGCACATCTCTCGCGTTTCGACCATCAACCCGGTTGGCACAAAGCTTGAACTGATTAAATTAATAAACAGCTTTCCTAGGAACAAAAAATATGCGCTGAACGTATTTTTCAGCGTTTCCAAAAGTAAAATGTTGTTCAGTAATGTTCGATAGGAACGCAGATGACGCACAATCTGAACCCCAACCTGGTACACACATTATGTTCAGATTGTGCGCCATCTTGGTAAACATACTTCGGAATCGCCGATTATTTTAAAGCGAGTTCTGCATTTTCAACTTTTGACTACCATTTTTAATTTGGATTTACATAAAATTTTATGTAATTTGTCCTGACTATATAAATAAGAAAGATGAATAAGTAGATAATATCAAATTACGATAACAGCGAATGACGTTCAGTTTGCAAAATAATAGGAATTAATTTTATGTTTCAATGTTATTGTTGGCATAATTGTAATACAACGATTTGATTTATTTTTGTTTATCTTCCAGTAAATGGGATATTTCAAGTGACTTTGTTAACGTGGCGATTGTCCCATTCAATAAAAATGTTGTGAGGAATAAAGTGGTTTCTTTACAACAATTCCAAAACGACAAAGAAGGTCTGATCGTCTCTATAGAATCTTTGCCTGAGAGTAAACCAGGTAAACTAGTTTCATATTTCAGAAAATGGTTTAAAAGTCTATGTTTGTTGATGGAAAATTGTGTCAAGGATTTGACAATATATTAGACTTTCAAAGTAACCAGAAAAAGAATAAAATTATTTTTAGGACTGCGAATTGAAACGATTCCTGCAAAATTTTGCGCGCATACTGATTTTTGAAGTTTCGTCAATTTTTGTTTAATCTTTAGTGTGATAATGTTTAAGAACACACACTATCCATCTATTGGCGCTACGATCTGTATGTGGTCATTTTTTATGGCAATAGTGCCCATGTATGCAAAAGTATATTAGCGCAAAATAGCAATTAATGTTTGTGAAGCTAGTTATTCATTGCAAAGAAATATGACAGGTACGCGGATTGGGAAAGCTTTGAATTATGTACGAACTAAAATACTCTCAGAATCTAACGGTAATAGGCCTCGGGCTCCGGGCATTGTCGTTGTTATGACAGATGGTAGATATCAGGATAGCATTGATGAACCACTTCAAAAATTATGGGACTTGAACATAACCGTGAGTTAGTTTTCTCTTCATTTTCTATTCTTCAAAAATGATTGGCTTTCGAAAAAATTGTTAATAATTTTAACTTTCGATCTATGTTTCTTATACGTATGCTGTTCGGTTGAAAAAGGATTGTTGGCGTTTTTAAACTTCGAATGAATATGTTGGTGTCTGGAGATATTATATATAAAGAGGGTTTTAGTTTCGCACATCACTCTGAACGAATCCCTAATGTGGCAATAACGGTCTAAGACTCCCACATTTCTGCCTCTCAAGCTTTGCTGAGCGCTAGGCACCGTATATAAAGAGTACTTCATTAAAGAAGTATGCTCACCATGATGGCGCACAGCCATTCTTGTACTGTAAGTCTTAATTACCCGCGCTCATAGGCTATTTCGTTCTGAGTGGTGAAAATTTGCGTTCGAACTTTTAATGCCTGACATGGACAAACCACGGTCAGCGGGCCAAATCCGGCCCGTTGGGTAATCCGTCCGGTTCAATCTGGCCCGCCTGATGCTGCCACAACCAAACTATAACCAAATTTAGCTGAAAATAGCTCAAGGAATTGTTGTAGATTGGGATTAAATTTAATTTTGGCAGGAGGCTTATTTTTTTCCCCGTTTACTTTTGTAACACTGTATATATTGTTCACAAAATGTAACTTTTTACGTCAGTCGTCACTCTTACATGGTCCGCCAGTCTAGGGGGGCAAAAATTTTGGCCAAAGACCTTGCCCATCTCTTCTTTATACTAAGGTAGAGAAGGCTAAACCCTAATAATTATGATCCTTACAAAAGTGTAAAGTTGGTGCTAGCTGACAAAATGATATGTTATATCCAATAACTAAAACCATTTCATTTTTCTGCCAATATAATTTATATTCAATTGACAGACTTACGCAATTGGCTTTCACCCTCGACCTCCAATGCAGATCTTAACTTCACAACTTTCCAAAATTGCTCGATATAATCGAACACGATTGCATTTTGTTGGTTCGATTAATGTAAAGATTCTACAAAACGACATAATGATGGTTTCCTGTCCAGAACCAAGTGAGTTTGATTAGATTGCGTTTGAAAATCAGAACGCAAAGTTGGAGATCATGAGATGCGTTTTAGGCCAGGACTAGAAGTTAGTTTGTAATTAATAAACATTAATTTTGTTGAAACGCAATTCTCAATCTTTGTTTTGTAAATCATATTATACATTTAACGAAACTATATAGCAAAAATTCTTTCGAAATTGACTGGATATTTTAGATAGATATAAAGACGACTTTTTGTCGCAAGTTTTGAATTGCTTTGGTGGTTTCAAAATCGTATTTATGATAAAAATAATCAAAACTCTATTTTCCATTTTAACATGTGCTTCAACCCTTTATCGTCCGATTGCCTCCAAAGCCTAAAATATATATCCAATACGCCAAGAAAAAGTATTGTCTACAAATTTATCTTTCTTAATAGAGAACAGACCATGCTTTAGTAAATACAGCCATGCTCAAATATATGGACACGTTACGCTGAAATTCATTGTGGTAACTTACCAGCAGGCTTGACCAAGGAACCTGTTCGCTGATCACGTGATCAGTATGGGTTTGCGGAATCGCCACGTGGTGGCAAATTCCTATGACGTCATAGCTCAAAATAAAAACGAAAATCCATTTTTAACTACTGAAAAGTTCAAAGCAATTGGTCCAGTAATCGAAGAGAAAAGAGACTTTTTTAAAACGTGTCAAAAAACAAGAACAACGACAACATAATATTGAAGCGATCGTTATGTCCACTGACGTGTCTGATAAATTTCATTATAAAGAATTTCAGCTAAAATTTTGATTGAATTTCCTAGATCTATCCAATGAAAACGATGAATTGAAATCCAACGGAACTTTTGGTAAACTCGTCAGATGCTCCTGCTGTGAGTAAAATGATTTAATGCAGGGTGGTCCAAGGTTGCGAGGTTAAAGTGCCGCAAAAACTTTTGAGGAGGTATCGCGGGACGCAGTCAGAGAAAACCCAAAAATGAATAAAACATCGCAAGTTTATTCACTTTAAATATATTTTAAATTTAGAGTTTATTGTTCTAATCAGTTTTTTTAAAGGAAACTATATGAAGCCTTTAATTCTTGTAAAATTGCTTCCCAAGGAATATCATGGTATTTTCAGTATCTTTTTTCGTGTTTGGTTTTGTAATGTCGCTTAGAATTGTATTCATTCGTGACAGATATTACTTTGAAACACACCAGACACCGTGGTTCAACTTTATTGTGGGTAAGGAAATACGTTTACTCTCAGTTTACGTCGGTCACCTTTTTCAACACTCATTGTATGATGAATATATTACATGTAGCGTGAGCAAGCCCAGTACTACTATCAGAAAAACTAGCCAAGTCCGTATAAGTTGGGACCTTGGGCCCACATGAAAAAAAATGGATTACGTGTCGCTAAGTCAGTCACATGGCTAACGCTTGAAAATAAAGTAGTGTATTGACTAAAATAAAGGCACGAAGAGTCTCTACAAATGAGGAGTTAACTGACGCGAGCTCATCTCATCGGCTTGGACCTGTCAGCACAAGGCAATTCATTCTCCGATCACAGGATGTCATTCCCATATAGCCACCGTCTTGACGTTTATAGATACAATAATGAAGTTCCGTGATTTTAACAAACATTAATCCCGACATCGGGATCAGGAAAAGGAAAGTTGTGTTTAAAAATAAATCAAAATTGTTCTGCTAATAAATACAAATATCTGCCAATGGTCTCAAAATTGTTCTGCATCATGACAGATTATAATGGCCTACAACGAATTAAAACTGATTTTTAAATGAAAATGCGACAGAGCAGTATCCTAAAATCATGCACCATGTGACATTCACGTTCCGAAGAGATTTTCGCAATTCCTCTTTAAATCAGGGTACGGTATATGGCTGATATGCAATATCAATCATTTCAAAATAATAATACCTTTAATACATATCTTTATACGAATACGCTGTAGGTTATCTAGAGCCTTGCTATAACAGAGTCTTATAGACACTCGTAAGTTTTTGTCTATCGCAGGTGAAGTAGATGAATGCGTAAATCTGGGAGGAAAATGTCACGATTACAGAAAACACGTCTGTGTTGATGGATACGTTGTTGAAAAATATTTGAAGAAGAAAATGTGTGGTTGGAATAAAAATTGGAAATGTTTGGAAATTTACTTTCAGCTGAAAAAGGAGATCTTCCGTGTACAGACATGGATGGAAAACGCATGGTTTGGGGAACTGATATTTGTTCTCAAGGATATGTAGACAGTAACCGACCAGCTTGCAGTGGAACTAAACATCGCAAGTGTTGTTTACCTTGTATGTATCAGTATCTATAGATAGGAAACAGTTTTTAAAAAAATTTTCTTGGCATATAGTATTTTTTAGGGTATTGCTGAAGTATGCGTACCAAGATGGCGGACACCGGAACGTAGTATGCGTACCAGGTTAGGGTTAGGCCATAATTTTAGGTACAAATACAACGGGAGTCCCTTGGCTTGTCCCAAAACTCGTAATGGAACTAAAATAAGGAAAATTGGAATAAAATTATGATCTAACCATAACCTGGTACACATACTACGTTCCGGTGTCCGCCATCATAATACGCATACCTCAGGAGCACCCTATTTAGTATACCAAGTCTATGTCTATATAATTTTTAGCGCAGAAGAATACGATAAATTAACTCAATCACGATGTGTTTGGTGATTGTTAATATCATATCAATCACGTAAATAAGTGTTTTTAGACAATTTTTGTACGGCGCTTGGAACAAGGCCCTATGCGGCTACAGACATCTACCGATGTATAAGAAACTATTATTATTTGAAAGGACCGGAATAAATCCGGTTCGGCATTGACTATCCAATAATTTATGTCAACACAGTGAAGTTTAACACTTTCCTTTTAGGCCATTTGCCAATGCTTTGAAAGGATATGTTCAAAAATCAGAACGAATGGCGGTAATAAATAATTTGCGCAGTCTGGCTCAAAGCAATATTAAATAAATCTGTTTACAATTTTTTATTTTATTTCGAACACGCTTCATCACCAAACACATCGTGAAGATTTGCGACCTATATAACGCAGGCAAAAACCAGTTATCTAACTATATACAGGAGCTGAATGTTAACCGTTAATGCGATTTAGATTTATTCACCACCCCAAAACTGTTTTCTTGATCGTTTCCTTGGACTTGTGAAAATCAGGGATGTTCAACAGGTGACCTGTGGGCCACAACGCGGCCCGCCAAGTCATTTAGTATGGCCCTTGTCAACACTCAGATTTTTCCCATTAAGCCTAAAATCTTAATCAGACAGTTTATGTTTAATAAGGCGTTCACATGGGTAAAATACATAATGATTTGTGCGCTTGTCGCTGAGTTAAATTTTTCGGTGTTTTGCCCGATGCCTTTTTTACTGGAGTGCTGTGCGATAGCCGAATTCTTTTCTTTTGCCGTTCGCGCGACGTTTTGGTTGTCGCTTAGTATTTAATTCGTGTACATGGAAAATCTGTGGCCCTGCTGGATGACTAAAGTTGGTTATATGGCCCACCTACGAAAAATGTTGCACATCCCTGGTGTAAGTGGCAAGTAATGAACCACCATCAGAATACTATTTACATAGTTTCAGTATATATGCCTTAAGGAACAATATGACGGCATTTCATATTTCATCAAGAATGGCAGAAATAACAAGATCGTTTTTTTACAAATCACATTTTATTAAGATAAAATCATATTGATATTTACAAGTGAAAAATTTGAAGATATATACAAGAAAAGTGACGCAGGATGTAAAGGAAAATGCATGCACAATACAAATTTTTGCAGTAAAAAGTATGTGAAGAATAAATGTGGAGGTCCAGCAGAAAGAAGTTGCTGTGCGAAGTGACAAATGAAAATTTCAGACAAATATCATTCGTGCCATAAGCATGATTGTATTTGCGTATCCAGAGCAGCAATATTGTATGTAAACACACCATAATAAAACATATATTATTTTATAAACTATACGTATATAACTGATAATGTTGTACAAATAATGTATTAAAAATCGCACTTGTTTGCAAACTATACATACACCTAATATACACTTACGATTCACATCCAATTATCAACTAAAATACTATCGCGCCATAAGACAAACAGAAAGACTTATGTCTTATTTGCGAAAGTACGATGAAAGCCAGTATTTACAGTGAAAGAGAAATCATGTGACGATGGCTAATGGATGAACATACATTACGGGATAATTTAGTTCACACTGCAGATTCAGTGTTATAATTATTTGTGGTACTATATCCTGAAAAGTTTTCGGCGTTCACGTTTCCATTTACTGTTATGTGAACTGAGGTTTCTCTCACAGATTTGCCGATATTCTGAACTTCATGCAGCATTTGTGACGCAAATTGAGAAATGACACGGACGGCGTTAGCCAAATTCGGTATGCTGCGAAAATGAGTTTCAATCATTTCACACAAATTTTTCTCTTTGTTTCTTCTTCTCCAGTCTCTGAGCATTTCCATTTTTACGTCATTTGTTAATCCATAACGATTGGTGTAATCGCGATACTCGCGCTTTTTCAGTTTCAATTGATGCTTAGCAAACGATTTCCAAAGTTTGTCGTTGCCAATAAGATGGATCACAATTCCGAACTCTGAAGTTTCCTGAATGAACACTTTCGCCAGTGTATACGGTTCGTTTTCGTCAGCATTTTCATTCTTGCTTTGCCAAAGTCGAATCATGTGAATCTTTTTCGATGTTTCTTCCAAATCAAGCATTAATATTTTTCTAATGTCATCACGATTGAGGCCCAGAAAGTAAGTTGCATATTTTATCCAGTCCTCCATTCTTGGTATCAAATCGTTAACGAGTGGAAGATACTTCTGTTCAGTTGTTTTTTCGGAAATAAATTGTTTTGTAAGTCGATATGCTCTCTTAGACAATGATTGGTCAGTATCGGAAAAATCGTCTTCTTTATTTTCACATTCGTTAATTTCTCTGTTCCTAGTTTCCCAAATTTTCAATAATGCCAATTTGAAATTCCGCCCATTGTAGTTGAGTTTGCAACATGTTATGTCACAATATGGCAACTTAAGAAACTTATCGGCAAATGTTTCCCAATTATCGTCATCTGGAATCAATACATCAATCAGATCTGTGTATTCTGATTCGTCTATCGAACGATAATCTATTTTTTCTAGCAGCTGCCTCCGATAGTGTTTTTGACGCACAAAAGGATTGGACATGTCGTTTGAAAATTTATTCACCAGATATTCCAATTTGTTGACGTGGTTACACTTTTTTTGATCAATTGACCAAAACATGAGCAGAATTCGTCTTCCCTTTGTTGGGCCGAAGCCATTTCCAGCAATGATGTCGTCAGTCGAAAGTTCCAGGTAATAATAACAAAAAAAGCAAAAATCATCGTTTTCAATTGACTTTGTTCCGATCTCAAGTTTTCGCAATAATTTTTGATTGATTGGTATCCTCTCGACAAAACGAGAAAACTTTATTTGTGAGATGAGTCTTTGCGGAAATAAAATTGATGAATATATAAAAGATGATACCAGCTTTGAGAAACCTTCATCTATATCTTTGCAAAATAGTTTGCGCAAACCATAATGATGCGCCAAACTTTTCGTGAGAATTTGTCTCTCAGACATGAATAATTACATTGTTGTTAGAAGTCGTATTTTATATAGAAGTATATATATTATTTTATTGTTATAATACTTTTCTGAGATTTATAAATAAAAATAAATATGAAAGCTCGATACATAAACTGATTTTAAAAGCACATAAGAAGTTTTGAGAGCATTGGATATGCAACACGAGTAGAACATACAACTGTCCACTTGATTCGAACCTATAAGCGCGAACCCGAGCTGGGGAATTTAAAATCGGGAAAGTACATAAAGCAACCGTCGCAGCATCTTTGTTTCGGGAGATCATTGTAATATGCTGTCGTGCAACACAGATTATGTTGCCAAAATCATCTTATAAGTTTAGTATTTCGATAATAAAAGACGCGCAAACATAACTGAGAATCGATCGACAGTAATTCACTGTTTATACGCGCTATAAGTGCTGAAGCACAGGATACCAAAGAAGTTTTATAACACACCGCGAAAACGACAATTTCCTTTCCATATAACAGTGTATGTAGGAAGAAACCTTTTGTCCTCTACAAGACAACGCCTTTTTCACCCTCGTCATATCCTTCTAGTCCTCAGGTTCAAAAACAATTTCTAAAAATACTCTTATATTGCAATACTCGATACCACAGCTACCATATAGATTTTCTATGAAATTATATCTTGTATTTCTATACCAACAACGAGCAGGGACACAACGTATGCAGCCATTGCTTACAAGAGGAACAAAGTGAACAAAGAACGGAGAACAAAGAAATGTTTTAATCATTAACTTCAAAAAGGTAAATGAGCACATGACAAGTGAAGTTTACTGGCATGTTACAGTGACCAATATGTCGTTTGTGACATCATTTTCATCCGATTACCAATGGACAAACCATCAAACAATTAGGGAAAATGTATATTAATAGGCCGCTATTGTCCCTCACTACGGACAAGCTATTGAGCTGGCGTATGTCATAGCCATTCCATTTTTTCTAATTTTGCTCAACATTAATTTTATATACGCGGTGTTTGGTTCGGGGAATACCCCGGTGTGTTAAATGAATTATCCCCAGGTTCGGTTTCACCATATAAGGTAAGGTAAACTGAAGTCCAGCTGCCCAACCCAAATCATGCCGCAAAGATTCAAATATATATCCCTTTATATACCGTGTGTGGGATAGTGGTTCAGCGTGGACTGAGTCTATGATAAATCTTTTTACTATTCTTTTACTTTTAAAACATCTTCAAATATTTGCCTCACATTCAGAATAAATATTTTACCTATTGTAGAATTCGATGACATGGTGTGTGAGGGACTAAATGAAGGGAAAAGACGTAATGTCACAAAGCATTGACAGGGTATTTCGTTTCATCCAATAAGTAATTGTGATAACAAATATATCACTCGTGCCCTTATTGACACAATATTGCGTTGGGTATATAATGTAAATAAATAGTAATGTGGACTTGCAATCGGGTCTAGGTAAAATCCTAGGTCAAATTCATTAATAAAAAAGTAGGTCCAGTGTTTTATTCAACATTACTCTACTAGATCAGTCATTTAGGAAATTACGAGTACAAATTAATTTTTAAAAGTTCCTGTCAAGTTCACCAAAGATGTAGCGAAACAAAAAGTCGTAACAATTGATTTGAATTACTTTTATTACATTCTATAAAGTAATTCAAAATTTCAGAACTACTGAAATTAAAATTATTGGATGTAATATTATATCTTAAAAATTTGTTTTGCAAAAGTTCATTTCATCAATGACAATTTTTACATTTGTATTTTCCAAACAGCTCAAATTATTAAAATGTAATGTGATAACTCGAAAGTACATCACAATATTGTGTTTTTGTAGTTGTTTATATTATTTCGAACCATAATTTGAAATCCGTCTAAAAGTAGTCCTAATTAATATGGATTAAGAAAGTCTATATCAATATTAATCTAGAAGTATGTAAGTATTGTGGAAAACTTTCTATCTGTCATTCATTTTATTTCTGTTTGTGACTTTCTTTTCCATAGTTGAACAGGGTTCACATCCATATACGTCCTTACATTGATATATTTATCCTTGACTCGTCAGTTTGGTGAGAAATCTGGCATCACGTTCGTCTAATCTGTGGTTAGAATTAATCTTCAGCTTCCTAGTTGTTTCATGTCAGCAAATTTTACAGTTTTCATCTTAATTTAATATCTTTTATTAATACATTACCACCACAGAAGAGTTTCCGTTGAAGTGCGGCAATGGAATTTTTTATATGAAGATACATTTGGATTACGGCATTAGTTCACGGTTTCGCGTTGACTCATTCCAAACCTCTAGATTTAGAAACACGAGTAAATTACGGCAGTAAAAACAATTTACATGTAATGTAACAAATGTAATTTATCAAGGCTTTATGCTTAAAAGATTCAACTGCTCCGTCAGAAAAATGGCTTAACGGAAGAAAATTGACATTTTTGTATGTCGCTCGCTAGCGGGAACCATTGCAGTGCACAGACGATAAATTAGCGCGAATCTGTGGTAAAACTCTCAAGCAACTCAGTCAAGTTTAGTCGGGGTTTGTCCTTACATTGTCGTGTTGTGTTGTTTATTCACTTTTAAGCTTGATACGCGCAGTTTTTAGTTTCTATATATAATGAATAATAGCCGAGATGTCAAATGTAACGTAACTGACACTTTTTCCGCAAAGACAGATTTTCGAGCATGGCTGTAAATTTTACCTCGTTTTTGTGGTTTTGCCAGTTATTCGGCAGGTGGTTGAATATATTGAATCAAATGATGATTAGGCAACATGTAAACTAGTTTTTATGCCAACTCAGGAAAAAAACACTTATAATAGGAATCAAATATTTTAGGTGTGTTCACGGTTCACCTCAATGTGTTAGACCCCATTTAGGTGTCGCTTCTCGATAATTGAAACAGCATTGTTTTTTAGCGTCTCCATCCATCCTGTAAATGCTATTCTTATTTTATTCTACATATATATTTAAGTTGCGTATTTTCACTATTGGTTGAAAAATAAATTACTGATTACTGAATATTTTCGATGGTTGAGTATAGCAATAAGTTTTATGGGAAAACATTCATAGTAGTACATGCGTACTCAGACTAAGCACATTCGGTCCAATGCAAATGTGATAATCGTGACAAACAATATGCAAAACTAATGATCAATCCACAAAGCTGACGGAACGCTTAGTCATTATTCACCATTTATTGTGAAGAGTGAATCACGTACGCTGGTGAATGGTATTTCAGTTCGCGTCGTTTTTAAAAAAACAACTTTGGGAATAAGGTGATTATAAAAGCCACATATCGTCGGTTCAATATCTCACAGCTTATTGTGAAGAACCGCTATTACAGTTAGAAAAATACGGTGTTCAGGTGTTATTTAGGGGCTTTAATACAAACTTACAAATACTCTATTGCAGTGGTCCACTCAGTATTATTTACCAGATATCAGGTACATACAAGAACTAACATTTAATCCTCTTTTACAAGTGCCCATGCACGGCATCATAAAAAATGACAATCTTCTCATAAACTATTATTGAAAACAAAATGTCAAATAATAAAATTTAAATATGAGTGGTTAGCCTTTATGAAAATCCGTAAAAGGGCAATAAATTTTGAGGGAATTCACGTTTCGGTGTGAAACCTTCGAAGCGGTTTAATAATAATTACGATATTTTACTCAAATATTTTACTCCCGGAGGCGAAATGATGAGTATAAATTTGTGATCTAATAAACAATATATCATCGTGCGACATGATTCGCGTAAAAGAGGAATCATCGAAATTGTATTTTACTGCAGACTAACCAAGGTCAGACTTCTTTATACAAGCATTTTACAACTGTGGCAAGAAACGCAATGGCACAGTTGTAAAGTGAAAAGCAATGGCAAACGAAACGTTACAAAAATACATTTGTGTTCGTGTGCAGCAAGACTCTTGAATTAAATAGAATAGTCATTTTCACTCTTGCTATAGCATCATTGCGTTATACGTATATGAATCCACCTGTACAGAGGCATAGAGCAAGGAAAGGTAGTTAGTTTTACGTAACCCCAGCTTTTGGTTGTATTTCACTGTTGCTGTTATTTTTGTTTTTTTGTTTCTGCATCTGAACGTGAATAATAGTATTATGTGTAATGACTTACTGGTGACCATTTTTCATTAAGCGATGTTGTTGTGCAGATTAGGAGCGAGGTTTTTAAATTTCTTACCCGCCATCTCATCCAAAGTCAAATTAAGTAGACTGCACTTCTGTATTTACAGAACTTCTGTATTTCCGATAAGCCTACCTAACGACATATTCAATGCTGCTTGACCAAGGGTATTCTCTGAAACAAAATACCTCGCAAACATTCGCCGCCGTCATCTTTAGCCTAATAATTTAACAGTGTTTAAACTAAAAAATCATAAATTGAATGTTTGAACCAAAAGATCATTAATTGAGGGTTTGAACCAAAAATTTATAATTTTATTCGTAAAACATTCAAGTATATATTCAGATTATATCATTATTGATATAAGTCACTTTGAACCGCGTGTAAGCTGTATTAGCGATTAAGGCAATATAGTCAACATTTGCTATTTTCGATTAAATGCAAATTTTATAGAAAGCAATATTCAAAACATGTTATTCGCTTTTTGCGTATTTGCGTGACTCATGTTATTTTGATTCTTTCTCTCAATAATGCTCTTGAGAGTTGGTGTCTGTTTAAAATATATGTTTGAATGTCACTCAACCTGAGTGTATGTTCCACTTGTGACTTAGCACTTATTACTTGACCTAATCCGGATCAGTTTGGCAGTCAGTTCAAGTATTTTCTTGGCAATGTCACGTTATAATTTTCGACGCGCTCAGGAATAAGAGAAACTAGCATTGGTGTGAAGTTTGCGTCCACGTATTTCTAACAAATTGGTATAAAATCCCCAAGGGATGAATGAAAACCTACGAAAAACAAATATTCAGCAACAACATGGGTATCGTTGCTGCAGTTTAACTTAGCAAACTAAGCAATGGCAAAGTATGTTTTCTAGATAGGACTCATAGAATGCTGCATAAAATTACATGGATTTCAGTCCATATTTCATTGACTATTGACGGTATGTACATGTTCTTTGCGTTTAGACGTTTACTCTACCTAAGTAAGTAATATACTACATCTCACTGTCATGAAGTATTCTGCTGTAATTTTGCTTTCAATCGCGGGATTAGGTAAGTATTTCTGTTACACGATTTAAGTCTCGAGCTTAAGAGTTTTCTGAATCGTTTAACCATGCATCATAACTCATGTATTACGGTCTAGAGCTGGCATGGGCAAACTGCGTCCCGCGGGCCAAATACGGCCCATTGCGTAATTCAATCTGGCCCGCCTGGTGCTGCCACAACCAAACTAAAACGAAAATCAAATTCAAGGAATTTGTTGAGATTTCGAATAAATTTAGTTTGGGCTCAAGGCTTATTGTTTTCCACTTTTGCTTTTGTAACACTGCGAATATTCATAGAATGTAACTTTTTACGTCACACTTACATGGCCCGCCAGTATAGAAAGAAATAATTTTTGCCCCTTGACCCAAAAACCTTGTCCGCCCCTGGTAAAGAGTCTAGACCCTACAACAGTGGTACTTGAAATATTGGCCCACCTCACAAATTTTCAGGGAGCGTGAAGCCAATTAAAAATAAAAATACTTGTTAGATTTGATCTTGTCCATCTTATTTGGGATATTCACATTGCTTTATTTTGGATATTTACGTTTCATCCACGTATTTTCAACGTGTATTTGGATGAAACATGCCTCCGTCATATTATCTGTTGTTTGTGGCTTATTGTTAGCTTGTTATTATTGAGGTAAGGCGCAGGACCTGACAATTTCTAAAAAAAAGGCTTGAAAAAGTTTGAGAACCACTGGTCTAGAATAGGTTAAAAGAAGAAAATAGTACAATGCTACAAATATGATCATTTTAATATCTGGTTTGTCTCAATTTTTCATCAAAACATCGCTTTTCTAATCACATATACAATTGTACATATTTCAAGTCGCAAGTGATTGGAAATGCACACAAATTGGAGGAACATGCAAAGATTATACGCAAAACACCTGTATAGCTGGATATGTGACAGGAAAATGCAGTGGTAACGCCGACAGAAGATGCTGCAAACCATGCAGCCAAAGCTGTAAGTTTAGCTGAATTCTTACAATGTTTTTACATTTATTTTTCTAAAATTCATACTGAGATGGACAACGCATGAAGCAATACTGGGCCAAACTTCTTGTTGAATGCTAATTCCTTGCTAGTTTAGATATCACAGCATTCGAAAACAAGCTTCACTAAGATCAAGAAACAGTATATATTCACTATTTTATATTTCATAAAGAAAACACTCATTCAAAAAAGTAGAAAAAAGCAATGGGTATAGCAAATACCGCATGTGATTGGTATTACACATTCTGGTCAGCAAGCCTGCTATGTATCTGACAATTATAGTAAGAGAGTATTATATATAAAATGCGATTGGGGTCATATAGTCATCTGACTTTAAAACTTGATTGTATGCAATATATTATAGTGATGGATTGGCGTTTTATGCCACTCGCGGCACATTCTTTGCGACCAAACAAATTCTATCTTAAAATTTATGAGAATGAATATAAAATCGAAGTATTTTTCAAAAAGGTAAATCGAAGGAAGCATCTGACTCATTGCGTGATGGTGCTTGCAATGGAAAATGTCAACACAATTCAAACTACTGTGATAGTCCGTACCAAAGTGGTAAATGTGGTGGCCCAAGTGCAAGACAATGCTGTCCTGGATGTAAGTAGAACTGATTAATTTTTGAAATTTTGTTTTATTTTATTACGCGGAAAAACGGGCGGTCTGGAAATATATGTACCAAGATGACGCACAACCTGAACCCTAACTTGGTACACATACTATGTTCAGGTTGTGCGCCATCTTGGTAAACATACTTCGGGAGCACCGAAAAACGAGCAATGAGTGCAAATAGTTTTTTTTTCTTATAATTCATTATATCACAGTGGTTCCCAACTATTTATGGCTAGTGGCCCCCTCCCGAGGCTTTGGGCACTCGTGGCCCTCTATTTTACATTACAGTAGTATTTATAGTGTTATTTTTATTGTTATATTCCGAATTCATGCTTAACACCCTCTGAAATAACCGTGTCAAGCGGTGAGACTAGGAAAACGGGGAGTTTTCTTGTAAAGAGAAAAGTAAAAAGCGCCTAGCAAACTTTCAAACATATGTCGCAATATACTAAACATCTAAGTAATAATTGATTCATAATTCAAATAGAACTTAAATATAACCAATACATACATTGCTTTCAGCGAATATCTGCTATGACAATATCCTTGAAGTGGAAACAACAGGCGCATCTGCTGAAACTGCTAAACAAGATAAACTAAGTTACCACGGTAATAGGAACTTTACCTTAAATTTATTTGGTATCAAAAATGCAATCACTGCTTGTATGCGCATTTACTTGGTTTTTTTTTTAAATACTTATTTTACTAAAAACGAGGGTAGTGGAATACCTTTTATATATCTGCTGTCATATTCATAACATCCCCTATTGAAGTTTTTGGCGACTGTTTGCAAAAAATTTGTCATTATCACATGAATGACGGATGTGCAAAAGCAAATCCGAAACAACCACAGCTCCGTGAGTAGTTAAAGTAAAAATACATGCTTGCCATCATTCCACAGGAGTTGCAGCATCGAGAAAAATGGCACAAACGGATGCGAGTGCAATGGCCACATATAAATCGAAGATTCTCGTTGCTGCAAAGAAATATTGTGTACAAGCGGCTGTTATTGCAGGTTCGTCTTTATTTTTTATTGTAAAACCCATTTACTGTTGTTTGATAAAAATTGATTAAAATATAGATACTATTATCATATATGGTGGTCGCTAGAAAAACAGAAAATTGAATAAACAGCTATTTGTTTTTACAAAGGCTAACTTTTTAAATGCATCATTCACAAATACTCAAAATGTCGTCCTTGCACTTAAGAGCAGTGTATTACCAACTACAATAACTCTAACAACAATCTAGAACCTAAAGGAAATAAAACGTAACGAATAAGAACGCATTTTGTTCGTAATCTCTTTTGACCTTCAAAATTTCTGCTTTTGTAGCAACTACCCTGTATGATAATCTATAATGGAAATCAAAACAACAATGCTTCGCAAAATATAAATTTGGTAATTTTGACCTCTCGAAAATGTGGATTTCTTGTAACGCCATGTGTATAATTCTCTATATTTCAGGTATAATCAGTCGAGAAACAAGAGCTGGCAAAGTTTTGATGTCAGATGGTTTTGGATTTGATCGTAGTGGATTTGGTCTCATGCAGGTACGTTCTAAAACTGAAAACTTTCAAAACTTACTCATTTATATGCTACGACAATTTGATGTCGACAAATTCAAACTTCGCAACACTTATCATGTTGGATTTACACTTCGTGAACATCTCACTGAAATAGAAATAATTTATCATTTACAAATCAACTGTAAGCCTAGATTGGTTCGACTCGCGGAAGCCACTAAAGTAATTGAAACGGAAATGTATCATCTGAAACAAAAATTGAAAGGCTCTCAAGAAAATTGAAGCGCTATTTTTACATATTATGTAATCCTGATACTGTCTATTCAAGAATTGTTCTCAAGAGGACGGCGAATATTGCTTTCAATCTTAGATTAAAATTGCAAGTTGAAAATTTTTTTTAATCTAGAAATTTAATAATAATCACTAAAATATTTTTAGGTTGACAAGGGAAGCCACAATCCACAAGGTGGCGCATTTAGCCAAACTCATATTAATCAAGGCACAAGTATGTCATTATGATTCTTGCTTCAGATTGTCAAATGTAAATTTGTAATAACTTATACGAACCATGTTAAATATAAAGCTATTTTTATTTTTATTTATCATTGAATAAGTGTACACTCAGCAGGCCATATCTGAATACTCAATGAATGACATTGAATAAAAATAGATGATTTTGTTCATCACCCCTTTTCGACCAGAAGCTTCCACGGTATTCCAGTAGTGTGTGTACCCGGTTAGGGTTAGGCCATGATTTTATTTCGATTTTCCTTATTTTAGTACAATCACAAGTTCGGAGACTGTCTGAATATACCCCTATAAGTTTCAGTCCCTTCATACAACTTGATGTAAAGTAGGCGAACAAAGTTAGTTACCCCCATATTGGTACACACACTTTTGGAGCGCCGCTTTTACAGTTTGACTGCATTTCATCATCAATAATTTTTCTTTTGGTCGAATTCAATAAAAAAGAAATCAATTTTACGTAAGGAGATTTTCTCAACAGGAAGAATACTCTTGTTTTTAGAGATTCTCGTCGATATGCTTAAAGGAGTTCGAAATAAGCACAAATCCTGGAGCAAACTATGGGTTTACAAAGGAGGGATAAGCGCTTATAACGCAGGAGTAAAAAACGTTCGCACGTATGCGGGAATGGATGTCGGAACCACCGGTAACGACTACGGGAATGACGTAGTTGCCAGAGCTAAATGGTACAAGGAGAACGGATACTAACAACATAACAGAACATCTTAGTTTTTTTCTTTCTGTAATACATCTTATCTACACCAAATAGGTACTAAAATAATCATAATTGTGGAAGTCTTCATGTACGTCCATTGAAAATAAATTGGAACATTCAATGTGTATATTCAGCAACTCGGTATTCGTTTGAATATTCAAATATGATGTTAAATTGAGTTCTAAGTTGGAATATTACTAGTTTGTTTCTATAATTATAATATATCAGTAATTGCATCTATGTACTATGTCTCTTGATTTAGTAGTTATAGGGAATACAAACCAAACCGGGTGGGTACTTCCCATGCGCATATAATAATGCTCACTCAATTATTGGTCGATCGATCAATGACATTCAGCAAGGTCAAGGTGATGGAAGACTTTCATAGATTTGATTTCATAGTGTCAGGTCGATAGTAGCGTTCGTAATGTATAAGTTAGAAAATATCGTTGGTAATTTTCTAAAAATACCTTAACACTAACAAATATCGAATTCCTAAAAACCAAATCTCCCAAGTCGTGGAATGTATAATATACCTGAATGACGTAATGCCCTCGTGTGGATCTTTTTCAAATTTACCAAGTATTGAAAATTCATACGATTGCTAAATTTTTTACTTCCTTTTCCAACACAAACTTAATCAAAATATAGTCAGCGGTAACATCTGATTTTAATCGATGCTCTTCCTGTATGTATCAGCTCATATTGCGAGATTTTCTTCTAGCCTAGCAAAGGTGTAGGAGGTGTGTTCGGATATGCTGCATTACGAGAGTACGCAGAGTAGGTGGATTGGCACAAAAAATGCTTTTGCACGTATATTGTAAGAACCTGAAAACAATGACGATTTGGGCTGAAAATTTTTTACTCAAGAAAGACAGTTGGATATTATAAACTAAACTAGCCTGTGAAAGTAAAAGTACCCTGTCGGTATACTGCTGCAATCGTTTAGAGTGGAAGTGGAGAAATATACTCCACTGGTGTGATACGTAGAAACTAACTCTATTGCTTTGGCATATTTACAGAAACTGGGCAGTGACTGAATTTTTGTTTTATGTTTTCATTTTAAAGTTTTACGGTTTTGTTTCGTTTTCTCTGGTCAATTTACATTTCTGTTCAAGTTTGTTGAATGAATCGTTCGCTTTTGTTGTAGTATACCAGTGGTTCCCAATGTTTCCCCTTCGCAACCCCTTTAACAAAAACTTATATTAAAAAGCACATTGTGCATAGCATAGATATTTAATCGCTTACAACTTATTCGATGCGATGGTTGGGTTTTCGTCTGTGCAGCCAACTTTAAAATTTGTGATTGCGTGTTGGACAAAACCACTCTCAGTTCATATTCTACATTCTTTCTATTTCTTTCCTTAGTTTTGATATGTAAAAGTGTCGAAAATCCGCTCTCACACAGGTTTGTTGTAACAAAGGGCAGCAGTATTGGAAATGCCAGTTTCGATGGTTGTGGATACGATTCAAACCTATCCAGGGCTGGATTAATCATCATAAAGCAAAATAAGAGAAAGGAGTAACTTCAGAAATTTCCATTAGATATTTTATCTTTCGTGTTCATAAATTTCAGCATTGCTCTCTTATTTGTCTATCGCAGTGGTTCTCAAACTTTTTTTTCAAAAATTATGCATAACGGTCCCCTTGCAATTTTTCTGATGACTCGCGGTCCACTAAAGAAATGAAAGCAAATAACAACGCGGTATAACAAGCATTCATCTATTGAATGACATTAAAACAGTTCAATGAGAAGGGTGCACCTGATTGGCTTTGACTAGTTCTTCTCCCCCGTTTTTTTTTTTTTCAATAACTCTCATATCGTGTCCCACGTCCATTCTGTTTCAACATATTTTTTTTAATAGCGAGTAACGAGGAAAAAGCTGCCTCACATTTGTAAGTTGTTGCAAATGAAATGAGCATTTTAGTACCCTCTTAGCGACATCGGGATAGGACGGTGCCACCGTGGTTTTTCTTTTCCTCCAGACCTATCACAGCAAAACCTAATCTCACATATGAATCATTATATCAAAATCGATTTTTTACGGCCAGGGGGGCACTTTTAAATAACCCCGAAATAATTTACAATCAGATGCACACGCCTTCCATAAACAATATGCTCTGATTTGCGTACTTGGCACGTTAACCAACGTTTGTTACGTATTATATTATTCATTTTTGTGTTATCACCGGCTGTTAACCTGAGTATACCAAATACTAGCAGACACATAAACGCTCAAAAGTTTAATTTTTATGCGAAATTAACTGAACATCAAATTGTTAAAATTAAACAAAATTATTAGTGATCCGCAACATTATCCATCAGTAGCCATTATTAGCGTACCATTGGGATCTGGCAACTACATCGTTTGCATAATCATTTCAAGTGGTGCCGTCGTCCACGTTATTGTACGAATAGACATTCCGAACGCCTGCGTTGTAGGCACTGATTCCACCTTTCAGGGCCATGTCTTGGCTCCAAGAAGGATGCTTATTCTTTACACCATTGATCATATCGATGAGAATTTCTAGAGTAAAAAAAATCTAGTCATTGAGCGCAAAATTTCATTGGTTTTCAGCTTTTCATTCAAATTCCTTCGTTCGTCTATTTTGGAATTCTTTATTCTTCTCTCACTATATGCATAAAACGTACTAAATCGATTCAGTCTTTAAGTTTAATGGATCCATAGCTAGTGTATGTGCAAGTTGATATCCCAATGAATTTTGTACAGTTTAGGTACTTAATAATGTGCGCATGAATTCTCATTATACAGGGGCATCGCTAGAAAAACAGAAAATCAGTCAAACAGCAAGTTGTTTAGAGGCATTATGTTTCCTTTTAAAGTCTGAAGGCTGTTTTCTGTCTTTTTCCATAATGTGGGTGTCAAAACAGAAATGAAATAAAAAAAAGATATCAACCTAAAACAACCTAGAACCTATAAAACGTATCGAAAAAGAAATGAGCACGCATTTGATTTGTGATCTAATCTGACATTCAAATTTTCTGCTTTTCTAGCAACCACCCTGCAATAATATTAAAGAACTAAACAATAATAGTAATACTATACCGAATGCGAAGCAAAACTACTAACCAAAAACCCCCCTGAGGCGGATTTCTCCTCGGTTGGGAAACGTAGGGATAGATAATGTCAAGAGCTAAATTACACAGAGCACACACACTACTGTAGTACCGTGAAAGCTTCTGGTCGAAAAGGGGTGATGAATAAAATCTTCTATTTTTATTCAATAACATTCATTGAATATTCAGATATGCTTGCTGAGTGTACACTTACTAATTCAATGATTAATAAATATAAAAATAGCTTTATATTTAACATGGTTCGTATAAGTTATTGCAAATTGAAACTTGGCAATTCGAAAAAAAGAATCATAATGACATACTTGTGCCTTGATTAATGTGAGTTTGGCTAAATGCGCCACCTTGTGGTCTGTGAAATCTTCTGTCAACCTAAAAATATTTTGATAATTTCTATTAAAATTTTTCCAACTTGCAATTTTTATCAAAGATTGAAAGCAATCTTTGCCGTCCTCGTGAGAATAATTCCTAAATAGACAGCATCGGGATTACATGTGCTTCAATTTTCTTGATAGCCTTTCAATTTTGGTTTCAGATGGTACATTTACGTTTTCAATTAGCTTTGTGGCCTCCATGAGTCAAACCAATCTAGGCTTGCAGTTTATTTGTAAATAGTAATTTATTTCTATTTCAGTGAAATAGAATATGTTCACGGAGGTCAATTCCATCAAAAAAGGGTGTTGCGAAGTTTCATATTCGTCGGAATTGCCGTAGCAAGTAAATGAGTAAATTTCCAGTTTAGTAATGTACCTGCATGAGACCAAATCCACTACGATCAAATCCAAAACCATCTGATCTCAAAACTTTGCCAGCTCTCGTTTCTCGACTGATTATACCTGAATTATAAAGAATTATCCACATGAAGTTACAAGAGATCAACATTTTCGAGAGGTCGAAATTGGCAAATTTATATTTCGCATTGTGTTGTTGTGATAATTTCCATTATATATTACCATACCGGGTAGTTGATACAAAAGCATTTTGAAAAGAAATTTTGAAAGCCAGATGAGATTACGAATAAAACGCGTGCTTATTCGTTACTTTTTTTTATTTCTTTTAGGTACTAGATTGTTGTAGTTGTTAATACACTGTTCTTAAGGGCAAGGACGACATTTTGAGTATTTGTGAATGATGCATTTAAAAAAGTTAGTCTTTGTAAAAACAAATAGCTGTTTAATCAATTTTCTGTTTTTCTAGCGACCACCAAATATTATGCAGAGTATCTATATTCTACTCTATTTTTATTAAACAACAATAAAAGGTTTTTAAAAAATCAAAAATAAATATAAACCTGCAATAACTGCCGCTTGTACACGATATCTCTTTGCAGCAACGAGAATCTTCGATTTATATTTGGCCATTGCTCTCGCATCCGTTTGTGCCATTTTTCTTGATGCTGCAACTCCTGTGGAATGATACCAAGCATGTATTTTTACTTTAATTACTCACGGAGCTGTGGTTGTTTCGGATTTGCTTTTGCACATCCGTCATTCATATGATAATGACAATCGTTTTGCAAACAGTCGCCAAAAACTTCAATAGGGGATGTTATGAATATGACAGCAGATATATAAAAGGTATTCGACTCATTTTTAGTAAAATACGTATTTTAAAAAAAAACTAGGTAAACGCACATACAAGCAGTGATTGCATTTTTTCATACCGAATAAATTTAAGGTAAAGTTCTTATTACCGTAGTAGCTTAGTCTATCTTGTTCAGCAGTTTTAGCAGATGCACCTGTTGTTTCCATATCATGGATATTCCCTGAAAGCAATGTATATATTGGTTAAGCTCTATTTGACTTATGAATCAACGGGGGGTACGGTGAAATTAAAACGCCAAAAGTGCAATTCACGACGACGTAAGGCGTTTTATGAACTAAAAAGTATGCGTCGTTCACAGCGAAATTTCACAGTTACGCCTCTCTTTGCTTGACGGTGTTTGGTGAATACTTTGCAAGTCCTATTTCTAACATCGACTATTTATCCGTAGTCAGTCCATACCCGAATATAGAAATAAAACATTGAAAATTGCAAAAATTAATTTTTAAAATTAACTCGTGGGTGTCAGTAGCGTCATAACCGCTTATATATTCAAGAACACGCTCGCATGTAGCGCCGATTGAATGCATGGAATGTGACACTATTATTTGGAATTTAATGCTATCCAAGTTGATTTATTATTGCTAAACAATGATTATTTCACATGCGCCGCGATTAGTGGTGGGAAAAAGCGAATTTTTTATTTGAAAATATTCGAATACTTTAACGAGCATCAGATAATGAGTATTGTCCTTTTAAAAAGCATTAATTGGGATGTCGGGCGCCGAAACGATCGCCGTTACGTTTTTTTTTTGGAATTTACTAGAAGACTAAAAACTCCGTAACGATGCGGCGTTTTTTTATTTTATAATGTTGTTATACTCGACGCCCACACTAATTTTTTTGTCATCGCGATCGTTTCGGCGGCTGACATCTCAATTAATGTTGGTAAATTATATTAAAGCACTTTTTTTCACTAGTTAATATTAATTCTCACTATCGTAGTTTGGTTTTTATATTTTGGGCACAATTGTGAGTTCACATCGGCGAAGATGTTAAAGACAACTAACTATTTAAGAAGTGCATTCACAACAAAAATTAATTTTATTCTGATTTTTATCTTCTGTGTAGTATTTGTATCACAGTTTGTAAATTACGGTCCCAATTTCAAGCGAACGATAAAATATATTACTGACCCCGGGGTGCGATATTTGTGAAGCTGATAGTTGAAATTTTTATGCTTTCAATTTCATATTGTGTCCATGTTACTTTCGTATTAAATAAGAATTGAAAACTCTGCAAAATCAGCAATTATGGCATTCCTACGTGATCAAAATACTATTTCTCCCCAATATCTCGGGAAATTTCTAGAAAACGGTATTCACATGCCTTGCTTATCTGGTTCAACGTTTCTAAATTAAAAAAAAAAACGGTGTTGGCGCGATTTGTGCAAAATTAGAAATTGAAAATATGATAGGCACAACGAGGAAAGAAAAAAAAATTAAAAAATTCTCACATTTATCGTTTTATGCCTGTCAGCGATAACCGTCGATAAATTCTTACACCTAATTCGTTGTAAATAAACGTTAATAAATTCTACTTTGCTTTTCAATGCGCCGTTCTTTGTATTAAAATAAAAGCAATTGAGTCGGAAAGAGAAAGTCGTTAAATTAGCTTATAACTTCACTCCTTTTGAGTGGCCATAACGGCGGTTAAACTCGTTTCATGTCTGTTTCGTGGAGAGAAAGAAAAATACGCCTTACCGAATTGCAATCAACGCATTCTTAATTATCATTATAGGGGCCAACTAAAAACGATAACATATCGTTAGGACAAACAAGTCTGGCGGTGTTAAATGCGCAACGGTGATAATGCACAGAATAATATCGCTTTAGGGCGACCGCGGCCATGATGCGCGACCGTAAACGATGCTGTTGATTTCTTGAATTTTCTCATGAAAAAAAATTCCCAAACGGGGGGTTAAAACCCATGCAACACCCCAATTTGTAGTAAACTTTTAAAATTATTGAATCTGTTGACCATAATACATTTTTGACCAGGGAATGTTTCAAGGCATTTTACACTTTCGACAAATTTCATATATCTTTGCAGCTTGATTAAAATTTTCTAGGTGCGAATAATAATTTCAAGTAGGTATGTATTATTGAAATACTAGTCTTTCCAATATCTGATATAACAGCAGCTATCATCCGGGGGACCGTTACCGCACAAGGGGCGCAGGACAATTTGAGGGGGCCCTAATGTTAGGCGCAAAACTGATTTTACTTTTCCCTTTACAAGAAAACTCCCCGTTTTCGTAGTCCCACCACTTGACACGGTTATTTCAGAGGGTGTTGAGCATGACTTCGGAATATACCAATGAAAATAACACTATACATGCTACTCTAATGTAAAATAGGGGGCCACAAGTGCCCAAAGCCTCGGGAGGGGGCCACTAGCCATAAATAGTTGGGAACCACTGTGATATAATGAATTATAAGAAAAAAAAACATTTGCACTCATTGCTTGTTTTCCGCGTATTAAAATAAGACAAAAATGAGCAGGCTTACTTACATCCAACACAGCATTGCCTTGCACTTGGGCCACCACATTTACCACTTTGGTACGGAAACTCACAGTAGTTTGAGTTGTGTTGACATTTTCCTCTCGCCGTGTCGCATGTACCATCACGCGATGAGTATGATGATTCGTTTGATTCACCTTTTTAAGAACAATGCTTTGTTTTTATAATCTCGTAAATATTCAAGATAGAATTTGTTTGGTCGCAAAGAATGTGCCGCGAGTGGCATAAAACGCCAATCCATCACTATATGTTGCATACAATCGAGTTTTACAGTCAAATGGCTTTATTACACCAATCGACATTTTAGTGTTATCTTCCGTACAGAACTAGTTGCCAGATACATAGCATGCTCGACTTTCAAGGTAACTGAACAGAATGTTTAATGCCAACTATGATATTATTATGTATTATGTGATGTGATTACTATGTATTATGCCAACGGGTATTCTGTTATCGAGGGAAATTGTCAAAATGCACTTTTGATCATATTCTTTTATCTCATATACACATCGGTTTACTTATCTTGAAAATATCCTTTCCTAAAGTAATGTTTATTTCCCTCCAAGGCAATACGGATGATGGCTCGTTTCCATGGCAACGAGGTATTTTCTTGGATGGCACCATATCCAAAATTGATCAGGGGATGCTACTGTACATGTGTGTCAAGTTTCATGCTTGCATCCAAAAGTGCATGATTTTATCTCTTATTCGCTGGACTACTATGCGGTGTGTGCTATACTTTTTTGAATTTAAGAGGTCTTTTCTTTATTAAATGAGAAACTGTAAAAACTATGCCTTGATCTGTGATCTCAGTAAAACTTGTTTTTTAAATGCCGTAATATGACAGGTAATGTCTCAACTAACAAGGAATTAATAATTGTTCAATCAACAAAAAATTCGGCCCAGTATTGAATCATGCGTTGTCCAACTCTGTATGGATTTCGGAAATTAGATGTAAATACAGTAGGAGTTTAACCAAACTTACAGCTATGGCTGCATGCTTTGCAGCATCTTCTGTCGTTGTTACCACTGCATTTTCCTGTCAAATATCCAGCTATACAGGTGTTTTGCGTATAATCTTTACAGGTTCCTCCAATTCGTGTACATTGCCAATCACTTGCGACTTGAAATAAGAACAATGGTAATATATGATTAGGAAGGCGATGTTTCAATAAAAAATCGTGACAAACTCATTAAAATTTAACCTACTCTATACCAGTGGTTCTCAAGCCCCTTTTTTAGAATTTGTCAGGTCTCGCTCCCCGCCTCAAAAATAACTAGCTAACAATAAGCTGCAAATAACAGATAGTACGGCGAAAGTATGTTTTATTCAAAAACACGTTGAAAATACGTGGATGGAACGTAAATATCCGAAATGAAAATATTCAAAGTAAGACGGGCAAGATCATATCTAACAAGTATTTTTATTATTAATTAGCTTCACGCTCCCTGAAAAATTGTGGGGTGGGCCCACAGTTTAAGTACCAATTTTCTAGATTCTATACCAGGGGCGGGCGAAGTTTTCTGGCCAGGGGCCAAAAATTATTCCTTCTTATACTGGCGGGCCATGTGAGTGTGAAAGTTACTTTCTATGAACAATATTCACAGTGTTACAAAAGTAGAAAACAATAAGCCTCGTGCCAAAACAAAATTTAATCGCAATCTGAACAAATTCCTTGAGCTATTGTTTAGTTTGATTTTCGTTTTAGTTTGGTTGTGGCAGCACCAGGCGGGCCAGATACAATGGTCGGTCACCATTGTAGACGCCAAATTTGGAGTGCCCTTAGCGCCCACACCAGGGAATAATTCTTAGATAGTCGATCTGTTTTAGTAAACTGATTTCGTCACTCCAATGCAAAAAGACGCGTACAAGTTGATGATTACGTACAAAATTACGACACAGATACGTCGGTACGATGGTGGTTAAAACTATACAAAATTGTGTAAATTAAGTAAAATAACAGTTGCGGTTGATTACAGAAACAGGCATTCGCGTAACATTCTACAGCAGAAATAATCCCTGAATATAAAAACAATAAAGTGAAATACGTACTTGACAGTGTAGCTTTCAGCTTATAAAACAATCGACAGTTGATTGGAACAGTTAATCAAATTAGGTTATTCTAAATATATGAAAATACAATTAAAAACTTGAACTAGGCTACAAATCTGCAACCAGACAACGAGACCCCCGGACTACAAATCTGCAAGCCCGTAATCTTGAGAAGGTCGAATCAAGGTCCTCGAAGCGGCGCGCGCATCGAACGCGCGCGGGGTATTATGAAGTCACAATCAGTAAAATCCGTGAACGTATGTACCGCCAGCGCCTCTAATGGTAAACGACAAAAATAATACTGAAGTGGAAGAGTCAGTTTCACTAATATTAACGTTCTATTTCTAATGCAGAAACAAAAATAACAGCAACGGTCAAATACAATTTCGACGATTCTTCCTTTACGCGAATCATGGTTTATTAGACCATGAATTTATACTCATCACTTATTTCCGGGAGCAAGATATTTGAGTAAAGTTTATCTCTATTCAAACAGAATATTTATATAACTTATCCAATTACCTTTTCCAATAATTTGTTTGATCTGCCGAAGAATTTCCAAGCATGTAGGATAGATAAATGGTGCCGCGCCCAATGTACGCACACACCCATCGACCATAGTTGACTATGTTTGTCCTAACTCTGAATCTACTCCGAATTATCATCTGTTTACAGGCACAAGCACTAAATATGGCAACATTAGAAAAGTTGACACAACAGGTGCATCTGCCGCAACAGCTCCCCAAGATGGCTTATCTGGGGGTGAGAGTACATAGATACAAGTTATTGGACACGTAGTGGACATAACGATCGTTTCAATATTATGTTGTTGTTGTTCTTGTTCTTGTTATCCTTGTTGTTGTTCTTTGACACGTTTTTAAAAAGTCGCTTTTCTCTTCGAATACTGGACCAATTGCTTTGAAATTTTCAGTGGTTGAAGATAAAATTTTTTTCCAGAAGGCTATTACTTTTTTTTCGCTATGACGTCATCAAAATTATTGCCATTGGGTGGCGCTACGTGTCCATATATTTGAGCATAGCTCTCTTGTTATTGATATTAAATCACATTAAAGCAGGGATGTGCAACATTTTTGTCAGCAGGCCTTATAAACAACTTCGGACATCTAGCTGGGGCACACAAACATGCATTGCATCATGTCCACAACGAATTACAGTAACAACTGCATCGGTAAAAGATAAAACGTTGCGACAAGAGCAAAAAACATTGTTTATTTTCACCCACGTGAGCGCCTTTTCCTACATAAACTGTCGGATTGAAATTTCATGATTTATAGGGAAATATCTTGTGAGTCATGACAAGGGCAACACCAAATGGCTTGGCGGGCCGGATTGTGAGTCGCGGGCCGCCTGTTACACAACGCTGCATTAATATAATGAAATCGGAAATAATAATGTCGGTTATTAATGGAAACGAATACTAATCTTTATATTTTGTAAGGAAAAATGACATTTGTGGTGACCGTTTGTAATTTGTGTGGGGACCGCTATATAAGAAACATCCAACTTCATATTATTTTGGGTAAATTGAAGAAAGTCAGTAATTGCTCCATAGAAATTTTATTACATATTGTATTGGCATGAACAATAGGGGAAGGGGAAAGATTGCACATACTGCCGTATGCATATATTCATGATTTTTCAGTTATGTGGAACTCAACACTTCATAGCTGTTTTCTTGATCGTATTGGATTGAACTCCTTTTGTGTTTCGTCAATCGGTTTTTGCTTACGCACAAGACTACGCTAGCTATGATTCTTTATGGTGTCACTCCTAACAATTTAGGGGTCACTCATAACTTTCCGCAGTGATCAATCTCATTAGTTTCTAGTGGGTGAGCATGACCCTTCTTAGCCAAATTTTCTCGAATAAAAAATCTAATAAAGTATTATTTTACAGGAGTTTCCTCATCACATCTGATGGCACAAAATGATAGGAACGCAATGTTTCAATATAAAAGTTTAATTGAAACAGCAGCCAACGAGTTGTGCATTGACGCAGCTGTGATTGCAGGTAAAATAGAATTATGAAAATGAGCGTTTTATCGTATTTTTTCATGGGCACATGTGGTTTTCGTGTTTAGGTTGATGTGAGCATAGTCTGAAAGTAATTTAGCTCTTGACATTATCTATTCCTACGTTTCCCAACCGAGGAGAAATCCGCCTCAGGGGGGTTTTTGGTTAGTAGTTTTGCTTCGCATTTTGTATAGTATTACTATTATTGTTTAGTTCTTTTATATTATTGCAGGGTGGTTGCTAGAAAAGAGTTAGGGTTGGGCCATGATTTTATTCCGATTTTCCTTATTTTAGTTCTATTACGGGTTTCGGGGGGGGGGGGGGGGGGGGGGGGGGGGGGGGCTATCTGTGTTAGCCAAGTGAATATATCCCCTGCCCTTAGTTTTCCGTCCCTTTACCCAACTTGATATAAAGTAGGCTAACAAAATTAGTTATCTCCATATTGGTACACACAATTCTGGAGCGCCGCTTTTACAGTATGAACGCATTTCATTATCGATAATTTTTCCCTCGGTCGAATTTAATAAAAAGGAAATCAGTTTTACGTATCGAGATTTTCTCAACAGGAAGAATATTCTTGTTTCTAGAGATTCTCGTCGATATGCTCAAAGGAGTTCGAAATAAACACAAATCCTGGAGCTAACTGGGTTTACAAAGTTGGGATAAGCGCTTACAACGCTGGAGTAAAATACGCTTGCACGTATGCGGGAATGGATGTCGGAACTACCGGAAACGACTACGGAAATGACGTAGTTGCCAGAGCTAAATGGTACAAGGAGAACGGATACTAAGAACACAACGGAACACCTTTCTTTCTGTAACACTTCTTATCTACACCAAATAGTTACTAAAATAACATAATTGTGGAAGTCTTCATGTACGTCCATTGAAAATAAATTGAAACATCCAATGTGTATATTCAACAACCCGGTATTCGTTTGGATATTCAAATGTGAAGTTAAATTGAGCTTTATTATGTATGTATTGGAATATTACTAGTTTGTTTCTATAATTATAATATAATATGTCAGTAACTGCATCTATGTGCTATGTTTTGTGAGTTAGTAGTAGGGAATACAAATCATATAGGGTGAGTACTTTCCATGCGCATAAAATGCTCACTCAAGGATGGATCTACCAATGCATTCTCTAAGCATTGAGCAAGGCGATTTTATATTATCAAGTCAATAGTGGCGTTTTTAAATGTATTTACTTTATAAAAACTTATATAGGAAATATAGTTGGAGTCGTTGAACGTTTGAATAGCATTCTACTGTAACTTCAACACTGTTAAAAAAGAATCCAAAGTTCAAAGAGCCTACCATTAAATGAAATTAGACTATTATATTAGATAACATTATACTATACGTCTATACGTGATGCGATGTAAAATTTTCTCAGTGAGACGATTATTCTATTCATTCGACGTCACATTTATCTTGTGATACATTGTCTCATTCTAGCGTTGTTGCAGAAACTCAGTAAAGCTGAAGTGTTGTGCATTTGCGTCATAGGTTATTGTTTTCACTAGCGCTGTAGTGTCAGAAAAAATTTTCCGTATCCTGTTTGAAATGAATTTGACTCCGACTCCGGTTTGTGAAAATTTTATTTCCTAAAAATTTTGATATCAAAAACTTTGGCGTATGCAACCCCTTATTTAATATACCATTAAGATGATTAAATAAACTTATTGCTTTCCGAGTTTCCCATAACACTTTGGTTTCTTTTTTATTATTGAAAGCCTGTGATTTCGGAGTACTAAAGAATATGACACAGACTCCTCCAGTGAAAACATTCGAAACTGGTTTTCGAACTGACTGGGACCCGATTGTATCATAATCGCTTCATACCTTTTCCCGTCTTCGTGCTCCGTATGCCTCTTGAGTTGTCTCACGCGAAACTGTGTTTTACTTAGTTACAGTAATGCAATATTTTTTGTCTATTGCAGATTTGTTAAATTACATGACGTCGCACTACAAAATATACTGACCTGCGTTTATATCAAAGGGCATTATCTGTATTATTGCGTCTTTATTAAACACAAATTGAACCTATCGTTCGTTTTGTTATTGTGTTGTTGTTGTTGTTGTTGTTAGCATTCTTTTTCTTGTCGTTGTGGGAAAACTCGCTTTTCTTTTTACCTGCTGAACCAAATGCTTCAAAATTTTCATTAATTAAAGCATATTACTTTTATTCATTTTAAAAATCGCTATCGGCTCTATGAAATCCGCTTTTTTGTGTATAATGACGTCATAAAAATTTAAAACTTGCGCATCTTGTGGCGGTTCTGCGTTCGCGATCTGGTGGTCAGACGAAGACAACAGTACGACAATGCAAATGATTAGATATTCCTACTATCTTGTTTTGGTTTTCGTGTTCATATATATGATCATTGCTCTCTTATTTGTCTATCGTATCCTATCCCTGCTATTTATATTATTAATTTTTGTATTCTCGACCGCGGTTAACCTGACAATACCAAATACGAATAGACATATAATCGATTTAAAGTAGTTATATATTGATTGATTTATTTTATTTTTTATGAGAGATTAACTGATCATGAAATTATTAAAAATTAAACAAAAATATTAGTGATCTACAACATTATTCCTCAGTAGCCATTATCATCGTACCATTGGGATCTAGCAACTACATCGTTTGCATAATCATTTCCAGTGGTGCCGACGTCCATGTTATTGTACGAATCGACATTCGAAACGCCTGCGTTGTAAGCACTGATTCCACCTTTCAGGGCCATGTCTTGGCTCCAAGACGGATGCTTATTCTTCACACCATTGATCATATCAATAAGAATTCCTAGAGAAAAATGTGATTGAAAAAAACATTGAGCGCGAATTAGTTATTGGTTCTCAAGCTGTTCTTTAAATTCCGCCCTTTGTCTATTTTGAAACTTTTTACTCGCCAACTGTACAGAGTCAGGTAATAATGAATGTTAGCAAATATACCTGTTCCCTGTTTAATGTGAGCCAACGAATACGGTCCTCCTTGCAGTGTGTGATAGCGATCGTCAACCTTCGAACGTAACATAATGAAAGAAATAATGGGAGAAGAACTCATGTATTCAAGTAATTAGAACTAGTCGAAAAGATCGCGAGGGGGGGGGGGGGGGATATCAAGAGCTAGTTTGCTCAATCATATGGTGAACCACTTCGCGTGCAATGATCAGTCCGGGTCAGCAATAGATTACCAGTCCATAAGCATTGACCTATTTATATTAATAAATTTGTTTGTGCACTTTCCGTTAATGAAAGAATTAAAAAATGAAATTAATTTTAATAAAATTGAGGATTAACAAATTTTTTTTTTTGGCGATATGAATATACCTGCATAAGACCATATCCGTGTCCGTCATACCCAAAGCCATCTGATCCAAGGACCTTTCCAGCTCGAGTTTCGCGACTGATTATTCCTGCAATAGTATTTGAAAATAAATTTAGAGTTAGAGCTAGTTGGTCTCAGTTTAGTTAACAGAATATACAGGTAACGTTTATTGTGCTAAGTAATATGGGCAATTAAAATATAAATGATTTCAAACGCATTGGAGTATTATGCCCATCATCTACGGCATAGGTTCTCAAAGTGCTCCGTACGGAGCCTCAGGGCTCCGCGAGAGGAATCCAGGGGCTCCGCGAGCTATTCGATTACTTTTCAAAATACTGACTAATTTTGTAACTGTTTAAAGAAGCAATAACAGCTTTGATAAAATCTGACAACAATATGGCCTCGAAATATGGCAAAGAGGCTGAATTAAAAAATGACATTATTTATAAGCAGGAGCGCAGCCAGGATTCTTAAGAGGGAGGTGGTTCAAAATTGGAATCGGAAATTACCGCGCAACATTCTTCGCGATCAAAAAAAAACGTATAACGAGATTTCTGTTGTGTGAAATATTCAATCCATGACCAATGCGAGCATTTAACGTGTCTCGTCGTTATAAGGTAATTGTGCTCATCGTTACTCACGTTTGATTCGAGATTACTATTAGGATTACTAAAATGAAAGAACATTATTCTGAAATAACATAAAATATGTGATAAACTGCCAACTATCAATAAATTGGAGTCGTATTTTTGCGATATTGGGATTTGTCAAACTTGATTTGTTCTTTCGCACTTGAGATTATTTTTAAGCAAGATATCGCCCTTTAAAAAAACACAATGTCTGGGCAAAATACGAACAATTGAAATTTATTTTATTGCATTCGGCTCCGTCGGTAGTTTCAGAATGAAAAAAAGGTACATCGCGGATCGCGCGCACAATTGATTGCGTGCGGCTCCGTCGGTAGTTTCAAAATGGGGAAAAAAGGTAGGCCTACATCGCGCGCACAATTGTACTTGTGTTTCGAATTCGCAGTTACTACAATGAAAACCTAACATAACACCAAATTTTGTGATTTGCAATGTCTATAAAAGCGTTTTCAATCCTAGGTGACCTGCTGAAACCAAACGTGTGATCTTCCATTTTAAGTTTTAGTTTTAATATTTCAGAATGCCGCTTTTTAATCAAGAAATTTGAGTTGCAGATTTATCTCTTTATTAATTATTATTTTTAGCATTTCGTCGCCGATGACTATAATATGGTAACATGTTTTTCACATTGAACTCATAATTCCCCACGAAAACACAAAAGCCATTAACGTCGTCATTGTGTAACAATACATGTATATGCAGAGGGAAATTTGAATCAGGGAGAATAAACACCGGCGTGAAGATGTTTAAAGGTTCAAAAACACGCCATGCTGAGGAAAAATCGGCGATTGTAACAAAATGCAATCGCGCACATTATTAGCGGCCTTTTAAGTCTTCCAAACATGTCAAAAGGGAAAAGATTCGACCATGTTTGTCAAGTGTCAAATTTACAGCTTTAGTATATATAATTTATGTTTGAAATTTAGATTTTTTTATGACTTGTATTAACCCTTTCAAAAAAGGTTCAGCATTTAAATTGAGTAAAGTACTTTTAACTTGCTCAGGAATATTAATCCGAAAGTAACAATTTTAACATTTATTTTGGGGCTCCGTGAATAATAGTTAACCTTTTCAAGGGCTCCGCAACACCAAAAGTTTGAGAACCCCTGATCTACGGTATAAACATTAAGTAGGCTGATTCAAGTGCTTGGCTCTGCAAATCGAAAAGATTTCAATAGTTCCCTCTTCGAGGTTGATGCCCTGCGAGTGTTCATATTTGTTCGGAGACTATTTTCTAATGAAATTTGCTCAAAGCAATCCCGTGCTGCTTACTCACTCAGAAATGATGGATTTTGATCTGTCGTTGAAATAACGTTCGCCAACTAATTTGTCAAGAGTTACTGATATTATAAAAAAAATGAGTGTAGAATATCGCTTCAGTACATACGATTGACACAAGACTAAAGGTAGTTCATTTGTATATACAGGGTGTCTTCGAGGTCCCTTTACAATTTCAAATTTGTTATGAAGTCACTTCTCATTATATCTTAACCAGGTTTGTTGTTTTTTAATCCGTAATTGTTCGAGCATTTTTACTTCATTTAATACAAAACAATACGATAAATTCCCTTTGCAATTTTAAAAAGATTTAAGTTGATGAGTTAAGATTTTCGGGGCATATTTTAATCAAATTGAAGCAGTTTCTACTATGCGTTTTAGACCATGGTCACATCAACCTTTAGACCAGAACCGTATGTGCCCCAGAAAAAAAAAGGCGTAACGTTCGTTTTCATTATTCTATTTTACCTGCAATCACAGCTGCGTCCATGCACAAATCGTTGGCTGCTGTTTGAATTAAACTTTTATACTGAAGCATCGCGTTCTTGTCATTTTGTGCCATCTTATGTGATGAAGAAACTCCTGTAAAATAATCAGATACGATTTCTATTAAGTCATTTTAAAGCCAAGTCACGCGCAACACGCGCAGTGCCAGGTGTGACACTATAATCAGCGTAGAATTGTGCGCTGGCAGAAACCGGCTGATGCAAGACTTAAGACAGTTCGGGCCACTACGATTAAAAAAACAGCTATGAAGTGTTCCACAGAAGCGAAAAAACGTTGGGCACAAATATACACATACGACGGTTCCCCATTTTCTTTTCTCAACATTTTTTTACGCGGGCCACAACTCGGAACGCCAAGCCACCTAATATGGCCCTCGTCAACACTCAGATTTTTCTCTATTGAGCATAAAATCCTAATCCGACAGTTTATGTTTAAAAAGGGGCTCACGTGGGTAAAAATACACAATGTGTTTTGCTCTTGTCGCTGCGTTTAATCTTTTACAGTTTGCCCGGTGCCTTTATTACTGCAATGTACATGGTACAACGATTTTTTTGTTCGGCTCAGCTAGATGTCTGAAGTTGGTTATATGACCCACTGACAAAAAATGTTGCACATCCCTGCTTTATTGTGATTTAATATTAATAATAACATGTATGTACTCTTACCCCCAGATAAGCCATCTTGAGAAGCTGTTGCGTAAGATGCACCTGTTGTGTCAACGTTTCTAATGTTGCCATATTTAGTGCTTGAGCCTGTGAACAGATAATAATTCGGAGTAGATTCAGAATAGGGATGAACATAGTCGCATAATTATCAAGTCAACTATGGACAATGGATGTGTGCGTACATTGGGCGCGGCACCATTTATCTATCCTACATGCTTAAAAATTCTGCGACAGATCAAACAAATTATTGGAAAATGTAACTGGACAAGTTGTTTAAATATTCTGTTTGAATAGAGATAAAATTATATCTTTATTGACATACAAAGTGATAAAGATTTAATAGAAAACTGTCTCAGAAAGCTTTGTGACTTGTGGTAAATATTGAAAATTGAAAGGTTGTTTCCCGTTCGCTTGAAACAGGACTCTATTTAAAGGCTGATTTATATCAACGAAATAAAGTAACGAAAGATCTGCAACGACAACGAGCGTGAGTGCTCACTATCCAAAAAGATAATGTTACATTGCATGTATTCAAATAAATTAATATTAATTTACTACAGTTTAGTCACAAAAACTTCAAACTCAAATTTAACTACTAAGGAAATTTACTAACAGGAAATTGTTAGGGCAATTACAATACAGACCAACGATGTAACGAGAATATCGGTCGGAGACCGAAGACTTATCGATCGAAACTGCGGTTTCGATTCATGACTCTATAGTGATACCACGTGCCCCATCACTAATTTATTAATAACTCGCTAATTATACGACATAAAATCAATAGGCTTCTGGTCCGAGATATGATGAATGCACATGCAAAATTTGGAGCAGATTCAACCACGCCTTCGTGAGATATCGCGTGCATCTAACAGACAGACAAACAGACAAACACCTATCAACATACTTACCGATCTAAAGATCGATAAGTAATCAAGT
This sequence comes from Styela clava, assembly GCF_964204865.1. Lineage (NCBI taxonomy): Eukaryota > Metazoa > Chordata > Ascidiacea > Stolidobranchia > Styelidae > Styela > Styela clava. The sequence goes on from NC_135263.1 coordinate 5,631,630, forward strand.
GGTAAAGATATGCAAGGATTACAAAGGGTTACACTGTAAATCTGTTGCTAGCACCACGAATATAAACATTGAATATTCTACATACATCCAATTCCACCGCCTATTAAACCACCACCGCCAGACGACGACACGCAGCATTGTCTCTCAGATGGTCCGCCACATTTTCCATTGTAATAAGTTCCGTCGCAGTAATTGCTGTTGTGGTGGCAATCACCACCAGCGGTATCGCATTCTCCGTCGTTTTGTGAGTACATTGCTTCACTGCTGGCACCTGGAATTTGTATTTAATCGCTGATATTTATGAACGGTTGTTGACAGGGTTGCCATATTGGGTTTTTTAACGCCAAATTTGCCATTTTTGGCTTTTTTCAAACACGTTTGGCGTCAGAATTTCCGTTTGGCTTTTTGGCGTTTTTTTTGGTTATTAAAAATCTATTCTAGTGTTTATTATTAAAATCATATGAAATACAATATTTAGTGTGTAACAATAGCCTATTACCGGTACTTAGCTACTTAACATTAGGATTTCCCCGAGCATCGATTTCCTTGTTTATTATCTTAACGCTTAACCATACCCAATAAGAAATAATTTCTGTTTCTGCAGCCGCTCAGACAGATGTTCAAGCAGGGTTGTAAACATTGCCTCGTTTTTATAGTTTTGCGTGGTATTTGTCAATTTTTAGTTCTGTTTCCAAAAAATAGTTGTATAACTTAATATTCATTACCGGTATGCCTGATGTGGAGCCTTAGTTTAATTGCAGTAATCAAAATTTAGTCTCATGAACGATGTGTTAACTAAGCTAAAATTACTGAATTAGCTTTCAGTAGTCCACCTGTAAGCGGCAATTTTTAATATAATTGATTGTTTATAAATTTGAAAAATGAGAAAACTTTCAATAGTAAAGTACGATATAATGAGAATTTTTAAGGTATATCTATGTACATACTCTAACTAGAGACATGTAGGTATATCCCATACTGAAGCGGCGGACCTATATTCTATATCAAATAGTAAAATAATGCTGTCCGCTTGATATTTATTTTTTTTCTGGTTTTTTGAATTTTTTCAACTGTTTCATATAGATGTCAGCTTGACTGTATTGTGTTTAATGTAGATTCTGGTGCTGCCATTCAATTAATCCATTTTACTTATAAACTCTTCATCCCGCAGAAGTGGAAATAGCCATGATAGTAACCGAAAAACAACTTGTAATGGAAAAGGACGTTTGTTTGGCTCACTGAATGAACTGATGGCTCTACATCACCATCAGTATTTTTCCATGGGCTTAAAATCATGGGGCTTTTGTACTTAGTAAATTTGTTGGCTTTTTCTGGCTTATTTTATGTCTTGATTCGGCTTTTTTTTATCGCTCGGATCTGGCAACCCTGGTTGTTAATACTGTAGTTCTAATAATAAGACGTTCTTCTCCTCTTTTGAACCAGGGCTATAGAGTCCAAGTTTTGCATGTTTTACTGGAATCAGAGCCGGATTTTCAAACTGTTCACTGGGTCGGGAGTCAGAGTCATGATTTTATACTTGCAATGGTGATGAAAAAAAGAGGCAAAATTTTACAAGAACTCAAAAAGCAGTAAGTTTACTAAGTGTTGTTAACAGTCTTTTCAAGTCCGCTCGCATACGCTGAAGTTTCTGTTGCCAAAATTTGTTTCCTTCAAAAATTGAATTCGGAGCTGGAGTGTAAATCGAATTTTAACAACTCTGAGCCGGAGCCAAAGTTTTTTTTTAACCCAGAGTCAAGAATAGAAATCGGAGTCAATATTTTTCTTAATTAGGGGTCGGGCTTATTATAGTGTGACATGATTATATTCAAATCTGTGTGGTGTCAAACATGTTAAATAATTATCCTTCTTAACCAGTGTTATCACAGTATATACGTTTATCTAAACACCAAAAATTCTAGGATTGACAGTCTTATAAAAATACAAAAATTAACAAATGTCTTATCTGAGAAAAATTAGGGCGTATTTAAATCAATACTTGTTAGGAATAAAATTAATTCATACAAAACGTACATGATGCGCTGCACTGCAAGCAACATCGTCTGTTTGAATCTCCATCACAAAGTCCCGTTTCATATCCAGCGGTGCAAACAGCATTTCTATAATCTTGGCATGTTCCGCCATCTTTTGTGCAGCTCCAGTCACTTGCTGCGGCTAAAAATACGAGAGCTGTGAATGTTAAAAATGACTTTCAAATGTTAGTTTAGTTTTATCGTTGGGTATGTAAAATTTTATCCGAGATTAAATAGAAGAATTTGCATTTTTTGCAATACATTTGAGTGACATATTTTCTAAAGTTCAGTACGAAAAGCTATTTTGCGAAGTGCTTTATATTTGTTATAATTTCGTGAATAAATTGCAATTACCAATCGTTTAAGATTTCAAATCCATACATCTGAAACAAATAATTGATTAGCTGTTCTCATGCCCGACTTGGACTGATAACCCGGAAGAAATGCATTGATTCGACACATGGTTAGATGGTCTTATCTACTCCCCTCGTCTCGGCGATTATTATGAAAATTCCATTATCCTACTCGATGTAAACTTGTTAGGAGTTTAGATTTCATCGGTGTTCGGCATGAAACATGATAACTGACACTCTGACACTAAATTTAACCTGGAGGTAATCGTTCACTACATGTCGAAATCCCCACAGAACTATATATACTTGATTTTTTGCAATTATTACGAATAAAAATAAACACATACGGTAAGTGGATATCAAATATCATTTCAATATTAAATTACTCACCTAATCCAATCAAAGCCAGGACAACTACAATCTTCATTGTTGTTATCTAGTTATTATTCTCTAAATTTAAAAAATATATATAAAATAGATAATTGTTTATTACAGCATACTAATGGCAACAACAGCAATAAAAGAAACTTTTTCGACACGCCAAACTTCATGTAATCTTTTCCTAACAAACTCGATTGAAATTTGGGTTTTGAATCTCGTGTCCACCATCTCGCCTAGGGCGTAAATTATGCAACGCCGGATTGCAAAGATTCATTCCAGATTCCTGTCATTGCAAAGTGCAAAGCATTGTTCATGACGTAAGGCGTATGAATATCTCGCTAATAAAAAATTGGGTATTCCCGTAGTGTGTGTACCAGGTTATGGTTAAGCCATAATTTTATTCCTATTTTCCTTATTTTTTTTAGTTCTATTACGAGTTCGGAGACTGTCTGTGTTAGCCAAGTGAATAGAGCCCCTGCCCATATAGACCTCAGTCCCATTACACAACTTGATGTAAAGTAGGCGAACAAAAGTTAGTTATTCACCTCCATATAGGTACACACACTTCTGGAGCGCCAAAAATTACAGTATGTCTTCGAGCGTTTACAGACAAGTAGGGCTTCTTTATTCATTTATTAGTATTTTTTAATTAAATCGAAACGTAAAAGCCAAAAACTGAAATTTTATCTCAGTCGCTTCAGCTTATGATTTCAATGTATTTCGGATTAGATATATCATTCCGTTATTTATTTTCACGGTATGTTTACAAAAGCAGATAACAAGCTAATAATACCTTGAAAACAAGTCTGAGACCGACCATCTGTTGCACGTAGGCAAAATGTTGTGGAAAATTATTAAATATAGTTTGCTGTTATATAAGAATATATATATATATTAGTTATATAAGAATACTGTTTTCATCAAGCAAATATCGTGTGCGTGCGGACCAGCTATCGCTGTGGGAACCTGCGTGCCTTGCATAAATATTGATGAAGTTGTTTTAGTAATTTATGCTGTCACGAATGTATATTACGCACGTGCATTTGAAGTCGGTTTCTTTTATATCATTTAATACCCGTGGGTAGCGCGATTGGCGCATCGTAGCCTACTAAGCGTGAGGAACAAGCTAGCCTTCTCCTCTCTGAGTGAGTCTGATTACCCTGTGCGGGTTGGAATACCGTCGGGTTAAAGGTTGCTGGATTTTTTGTGGTAGTAGGGTTGACCAAGTTTTCGCTGGTTGGTTACAGCTTCCTCCACGTCAATCCCATGAATCTGAAACAAATCACTGGTTAATTATTCCCATAGCCGACATAAACTGGTAAACGGGCGAAAGTCCGTGATTTGCCATTTGCTTCAAGCATCTTTTTGGTCTTCGTATCTCCCGAGATAAATCCGAAAATCCTATCCCTACCTGGGTATCCATTTATTGTACCTTTTCATTGTTATCAATGAATACTTAATTAATACACAATATCTGTCCATAGTCTATACCTCTTGAGAGTCCTGACTAAGGCTTGAAAAAATTAGTCGAATAACAATACATACCATATTATTTTTACTCTGCCGACCTTTCGATCAACGTTTTCCTTTGTGACGTTAATCGCCCCCATAATAGGCATTTGCACTAATGCACGAGGAAGTATCATACGGTTCAGTGTTCAGCATTTAATATTTATGCTGCATGTTGGTTACTAAATGAACTATATTATATTCATTAAAGTGTGAATAATATTTGTTCTACGCGAAATGAATATATACTCCTAATCTCTATCACGATGCACCAATGCTGAACCTGGAAGTATAAGTTTATTTCGGCTCCATAATCAGCATAATAGACGATAAAAATAATTGATAAAAACAAAATAAATAAATCTGATTATAAAATCGGGAGAGCAAACAAAACTTCAAGTAAGGTATAAAGCGTACAGATTTTAAAGGAAAAGAAATTGTTAAAAGAAGTAGTACGTGTTCGTTCACCCAAAAGTATTAAAACTAATTAAATGATACGCTCGCCACCGCATCTCTGATTATTCTTCTTGGTTCGCAGGCTTGAATCCCATGCGGGGATGATCAGATGTGAGAGGCTTGCCGGACTCCTGGCCGCCGTAAGGTGGTAGGCTCCCTCCACCGTCAGGTCCATGCTTCCGAAAACAGATAATCGGCTAACTCATCTCATACCCGACCTGGCCTGGTAACCGAACGAGAGGCCGTGGTTCGACGTATGATTAAGCCATCTTATCGACTTTTCTCCCATCGGGATAAATATGTAAATCCTATCCTCCTATCCCTTTTAAAAAGACAATAATAATAATAAAAAACATTGTAAAATCTGACAACCCAATTATATGCTCAAATACTAAACGGCATACAATGCTTTTATGGCCGCAATTTTAACATTGCGATTATTTTACCTGAAATTAGCTCGACGTGAGTGGGCTCCACTTGTATTTCATCAGCGAGCTTTGGAAAGTAGTTTAACTTTAGTTACGCAATACAGATGCTGCCAAGATTTACACTGTAACACTTATTATATATACAATTATTTGCTACTGAGCAGCAATTCACTAACACATATAAAATAAATGAACAATAAAGTTCACTAAAAAACCTGTTTTGGTTCCCGACCCTTGGGTTGGGAAACACTGACCTAGTCCTAGGGTACCGAATACCAATACCAGTGGAACAAGCCATTGTTTTGTCACAATGGTGTTGGCGGGAAATAATCTTTGCTACAAATTTATCCCTTTTTACGTACATTTACTTCATATCTTCGACTTGTCCGTAAACTCACACTTTTATTAGTAGACTATGAATAAGGGTCTGGCCACGCGAATATTTAGCTTAAAACCAGACGTTATGATATGAATTACATATTTATCACGTAATAACAACCTAAGATATTTTGTGCCCATAAGTATGCAGAAAGTATAAAAAATATGAACAAGAAACAAGCAATGCAACGAGAGTTTATAAGTATAGAGATATTAGTTTTATTGAATGAAAGTTAGACTTATTGTAGAAAAATGGACGTTACATTTTATACCAAGATATTTAATGACTTTCAAAGCACTTGTATACATTTAGAAATGATTCCTTTAAAAATAGAAATTCAAATATCTTTCACTACACGCGATAACATTTTTCTTGAACTTCAAGAAGGAAATTTCTATTTAGGCCATTAACAGACATCCAATTTCTGTGTATTGGATTGGCAATATGAATGCAAGTTTAACTTGATACAGAAAACAAGATTTGGAGTTAAATATCAACATATACAATAATCGTGAGGGACATTTATAAAGATTAGGAACGGCTTCAATTTTCCATGGTAATTTGTAGTTTTTTAACATCAGAAGTTGATCAGAAGTTGAGCCAGTTGATCATCTTGAATTTGAATCTGTCGATACTAAACAAAATCACTGCTGCTTCGTCCAATACATTAAACGAGAATATCGGTCAGAGATCGAAGACTTATCGATCGAAAGTTAGGGGATCCCCAAAACAGCGCTCTCACTCCATAGTGACACCTTGTGTCTCATAACTAATTAATTAATAACTCGCTAGTTATACGACATAATTCATCCAAAATCAATAAGCTTCTGGTCCGACATATGATGAATACACATGCATGCAAGTCTGGAGCAGATTCAATCTCGCTTTCGTGAGATATCGCGTGCATCTAACAGACAAACAGAAAAACAGACAAACAGACAAATACCTATCAACATACTTACCGATTAAAATCGACAAGTAATAACTGAAGCAACTGTAGCAGATTCAGTTGGACACAATGTGAAGTTCGGGTGGGCTACATCTTTTAGACATAACCATCCCGGACGGGAATCGACCCGTCGATATTTCGAAAAATGAGAGACTGGCATTATAAGACAAGAAATAGAAGAATCTAACACTACTGCATCACTGTTTTGGCCTAATAACTACTTATCTGCGTTATTTAATTTAAGAGGTCATCTTACATGAACATATTTCACACGGAAATACTTAATATACAGCTGTTGAAAATGTCAGATATGAGAAATATATTTAGTTGATTCAGATTTATTGTGAGTGCAGTCAACATTTAATTAAAAAAAGTTTTGACCGTATTTCGATGTTTGTTGCAATGTTTGTTTTTTTCAATAAAAATACGCAAAATTTTTTATGTACAGTGAATACCGGTGACATCATCATATTTACCTAATTATTAATTAAATAACGACTCCGGGACAGGTAGGCCTACTGGAAAAATAAACCGGTTCAACCAGTGCAAGGACATCATTGTAAAAAGGTTTCTGAGACAGCGGAATCTCAATTGTTTCCATGAATTTTAATTTAAAGCATCAGTACTAACATTACCTCAGCTAGTGACGCGAGCAGGAAGTCATAATATTGTGGAGGGAATAATATTCGGATTTACTATTTTTATTATGTAACGAGAGATCAATTTTGGAACTACGGGAGTTGTATGGACACGAAATACTAAAAGGTTTTTTCGAGAATCATCCTCGTTGTATTTCGTGTACCTTTGCTGAGGAAAACTCTTTGGTGTCATCCTCGTTCCCATTAGTGTAATTGTAATATATGGAAATATCGCAAGTGGCATTGGGGTGCGAATATTTCATACTAGGTATCAGGGGCGCATCCAGGATTTTTCCAACGGGGAGTTACGGTGAAATTAAAACAATGCACCAATAATGCAATTCACGACGACGTATGGCGTTTAATAAACTAAAAAGTACGCGTCGTTCACAGCAGCGAAATTCCACAGTTACGTGTGCTCGTCTTTCTTTGCCGGACGGTGTTTGGTGAATATTTTAAAAGTCCTATTAAAAACATCGACCATTAATCCGTAGTCAGCGTGTACTCGCATTTAGAAATAAAGCTTTAAAAATCGTGAAAATTAATTCCAGAGAGAACTATAACTAGCGGATGTCAGTAGCGTCATAATCGTTTATATGTACAAAAACACGCACGATACAAAAACATGTAGCGTTGATCGAATGCATGAAATGTGGAACTATTACTTGGAATTTAATGTTTATCGAGTATATATCTAATATTTTTAACGAAACATCGAATAATGAATATTGTTATTTTAAACAACATTAGTTTTGATGTCGGCCACCGAAACAATCATCATGACAAAAAAAATTCTCGGAATTTACCAGAAGACTGAATACTCCGTAACAATGCGGCATTTTTGATTCCATAATTTTGACATAATCGAAGGCTGCAGTAAATTTATTGTCACTGCGATCGTTTCGGCGGCTGACATCCCAATTATTGTTGGTAAACTATTTTAAAGCACTTTTTATTCTCTAGTAAATATTAATACTCATGCAACGGCGGATATATATCGTATATAGTTGGGTGTTTATATTTCGGAAGAATTGTGAGTTCACATCGACGAAGATGTTAACGACAACTATTAAATCATACTTGAGAACTGGAAATGACAATATACCGTATTAATGGTCCTCCTGAAGTATGCGCACCAAGATGTCGCATAACCTGAACCCTAACCTGGTACATAACCTGAGTTCAGGCTGTGCGCCATCTTGGTGCGCATACTTCAGGAGTTCCATATTAACTATTGTAACGATCGATCTGATCTATATATGTAAAAATTTTTATATATTTTTTTGTATAATTTTACTTTAAAAATAACAAGCGCCCGTACTTGAATAAGGGCCGGTTTGAATAAGGGCCCGGTTAGTGAGTTTGGGTAAAAAAATATGGGCCCGGGCTACAGAACGAGCAAATACGGTCGGTACCTGATGATTTCAGAATCAAATCGAATATTGCTTTCGAATCGAATCTCGAATACTTAAGAGATATATAATTGTATACGACTTTTCTCGTTGTAATTGATTCTGTCAACAAATGAATTACTGAAAACAAAGAATACATCTCTCAGACAGATTGTCGAGTGTTCAAACACAATAAGAAACAAGTTTTATCAATATCTCACTACAGAAAATAGTCATATGTCAGAATTGCGTGGAAAAATATGGCTTCAATGAAAAAATTGGGTAATTCACCTCGACCATTGGCGTGAAGTAATAAACAAGATGGCGGCAATTCGAAATTTTGCTCTGAACTCAAGTGCCCAGCCCTACTCGTTGACAAAAAGATGTTTTTGTTATAAAAGTTGCGCCGATAGAAAGGGAAAATCCTATTAGTAGGTTATAAATAACATGTTGTTTACGCAAAAATTCAGGTTCAAAACTCGGAGGATTGTAATAACAACTTTAGATATTTGGAAGTCAGAATAAATCTAAAAATGAAGTCATACTGAGGTACATTCAAGCGCGTGACGTCTCTCATTTACAAGTCTTATAAAACATTTACCTGCGCAATACTACACATAATTAGGCTATTTTATGAATGGTCTAAATATTGAAATTTGAATATCTGCCTTAAATTATAGTTATTTTACATATTTAATTGGCTCGGAAATAGAAATAATACTTCGTAATACACAACAGGTTCACAGGACCTTTGCCGAACCCCTGGTACAGCTTCACCCAGCCCCAAGTGTTCGATCGAATCCAGGTTAAAAAAAACTGAAACAATTATAAAAGTTATGAAAATTGCAAATAATATTGCATCTCAAGTGAAAAATGAAACTAAGAAAGGTGAAGTGAATGAAAAGCGTAACTCAGTCTAGAAACCATTTTGTTTCAACCACTGAGCTCTGGCGACAACATCGTTTGCATAATCATTTCCAGTAGTTCCGACATCCATTTCTTCATACGTGCGAACGTTTCCTTCTCCTGCGTTGTAAGCGCTTATTCCTCCTTTGTAAACCCATTGTTTACTCCAGGATGGATGTTTCTTCTTGATTCTCTGTATCATTGTAACGAGAATTCCTAAAAGGTATTGATGAATAAATATATTACGACTATTGTGACCAGTTCTAATATAAATTTTCAGGTGCCACTTCGGTAGGCGATCTCACTTTCTTAGCATGATCTCAATTGCATACTAAAGTGTAGCACTAATTGTGGCTTCAATCTCATAAAAACATTCTTATAGAATTCAGTTCCTAACTAAAATCACAGAGACCACACAACCGATGAGATGGTACAGCAAAATGGTTTTTCACTTGATTTCACTAATTTTCTTATTCAGTTTTTTTTTTAACGGTAACGCGGTTTAACTATATGGTGAACCACACCTCACGTCCGGGTACCATCATGTATGGGATTAGTTAGTTATTTGTTTTCACAAGCATGGACTTGATGGCGGAGGAAGCCGTAACCGACCAGCGATTACGTGAACCACCCTACGGCGGCGAGGAGTCCAGCAATCCCCTCGCACATAACTCCCCTGTATTGGATTCGAAACTGCGAACCCACGCAGAGTAATCAGAGGTACGGTGGTGAACGTATCCTAACGCTTAGCCCGATGAGCCACACCGCTAAACAGTATGACTCTTATGTTAGTATTATAGTCGTATTTCCTGATTTCCCAGAAGTTGAGAACTACAGTCAGCGTCGACATTCTGTTTGTGGGAGCCATTCTACGGCAACACTGTTCTGGTATCACGTCCAGACTCGTAAATAAAATCAGTATCAAATCTTTGAAATATTGAAAAGTGTAACATGTTGATTTTTTTAATTTTTTTCTACTTTGAAAATAAGAATTAAAGAGTATTATATACTGAACCTGTTCCTTGATTGATATGTTCTTGAGAAAAAGCTCCTCCGCGTAGTGTGTGGAATCGATCGTCAACCTTCCGACGTAAAATAAATGAAGGTTACAATGTATACGATGTGACGAATAAAAGTGTAAGGTATGCTTGAAAGTATGGTCGGTAACCACCGCAATTCGCGAGTCAAGACTAGTCACTGCGTCATCCAAATCTCGAGTCGAGTTCTGGTCCCGTGATCGAGTCAATCAATACGTGAGGTCTTATTGGTTGATAGCGAGTCAACCTTCTCTATTCAGATGGCCTGAGTCACATCAAGTTTTCGATAAATGAAAACTAGCGTCCAATTCAAGTCCAGTCAATGGCGCAAGGTAGATAACACGACAGACCAAGGTAATATTACATTAATATTTGCAGCCTTTCCCTTTCCGTGCGGTGGGCACGTATACGTACCAACGACAAAAGTCGCTAGATTGAGGCGGGTACGTTGATGTACTCCACTGTTTTATTTAGCAATCGGTCGCAAACTGTTGGTCTAGTTTTTCCGCGTTTTAGTTTATTGATAAGAAGTCTTCTTCTCTCGCTTTCGTTTACGACGGGAATTTTATTTGCGGCGGAACGAGCGAGTGTTTTTGAAATTTATGCAAATTTCGGTGTTTTTTGGGTGGTAATAGAAGACATATTATTCCTTCCATCTACCAAAGTATTTTGAGTTAGATCACGAAATTGCTACAGCAATATTATGCTATTGTTTGCCAACCACGAAGCGGTAACAGTAAAGGATTTAGCGAATATTTCTATTTTTTTAACACGGTTTGAAGTTTCAACTCCCAAGGAAAAAAAATGCCTTTTATCTATCCGGTTTGTTACTCAGACCACCACTTTTAAAAACACTTTTTTTTTTTAATCGCCAATTGCAAGCTCTTTAAATAAGCTTTCCAACGAGCCGTCAGTGGGCAGCAGAGGATTATTAGTTTTTCGTCAGTCGATCGATTAGTTGTGAGGGTACAAATGCATAAAATCGGCGTAGCAAATACGATTATTTAATAAAAAATGAAAATCGCGTTGAAAGGCAACATTTTTGGGTACCTCAGCCCGGTAACCAAATTTGGGTTTCCCGCTGCTGTCAAACCCTGAAGTACTTTTTCATTATTCATTGTAATATGTATATCTAGTGTGCATTCAGTATGTTGAAAAACTAAACTACAGATTACTCCTGAATTACGGACAAAACATTCACAAGATAGGAATTTATACTCAATTATACTCTTTGTTCAGAGGAGATCAACCTATTTGCTAATAATAATTTTACATTATTTATATCTTACTTGCATGAGTCCAAATCCGTGGCCATCGAATCCAAATCCATCGGACTTAAGTACTTTCCCAGCACGTGTCTCTCTGCTCATTATTGCTGTGTATTAAAAAAAATGTTTTTTTTGAAACGAACAGTTTATGCGCCATCTTGGATAAGCCAAACCTATTCAGACATTTCATCTTTTATGATTGAGTTGCAAAAAAAAAGCCAGGAAGAACTCAACAGAATTAGAAAAAAGCATATCAAAACACATTCATCGGAAAACGATAAGCGGTTAAGAATTGAACTTGTAACTGGACGAGAGACTGTGGCTTAACATATGATTGAGCGTGTTATATAGACTTTACCTTACCTGGATGAATATGTAAATTATGGTGGGCATGAAGATTTAATGCTGGGGTGCGCATGCGACTGCGGCCCGCAGGAAAAATTGTGTGGCCCGCGGAGGAGTGCGAATTTTGAATGGTGTGCCCGCGAAACGAATGTCATATTAGCAAAACTAGCTAGCAAAATTCTGTTGCAAAATACACAATGTTATAAACACGTGTTTCTCACTGAATTCGTCTAAAGTCGATGTGACAGTATGCATTTTTTTTATAAATGTATTTGTTTCAATTTATGCATGATGCATGCATCCCTAACAATGCGGTAAGACCAATAACAAAAAGAAACTTTTTGCCTGCAACTACTAGAAAGACTATCTTAAATAAAGATGCGACCCGTGGCTTCACTCAGTTACTTGTATCTGGCTCTCCTGTAATAAAGGTCGAACTCCCATGATTAGTGGTTAAAGCGTTTGACTTGTCTATGACCAATGGTATAATAATTTAGCTAGAGTAGTGGTTCCCAAAGTTGATTGACCGGAGCCAAAATTAGAAGCGGGGGTATATTCACGGGCAGGGAGAGGGGGCGCCCGCAAGGTCCGATACAGGCACGGTATGTATAATTAAAATACCCGGTATAATTGAATTGTTACGAATGTACAAGAGCTTAGACTGTGATAATGACGTAACACTTGGCATTTTCAGTTTGCAAAAAGGTAAAAACATAAAGTGTTAAACTATTTCATTGAGTTTGGCGGGCCGTATTAATTCGTCACGGGCCGCGGTTTGGGAACTACTTGGTTAGACAATGCCGAAACGGTAAGATTCTGGCCCTTCAAAATATAGCAGCTTCATGCATATCAGTAGTTTCAAGATTTGGTAATTTGGCTAATCGAAACTCTTTAAAAATCGAAAACCTTTAACATTCGAAGATTCCTAAATACGCTCAAAGAATCCTGAACATACAATTAGGCAAATACCTGCAATAACTGCTGCCTCCACGCAGTATTACTCTGCTGCAATCAAGATCTTGGATTTATACTTCTCCAACTCAGATTTGTCATTCGCGACCAATGCATAGGACGCTGGGATTCCTGCGTTAAAAAAGCAAAAGATTTACTTATAAAAAAGATCTATTTAATACACCGTGTTATTGAGTCAGGGGCTTAAGTCAGTGGTTCTCAGCCTGTTTTAGTTTGCGGACCGGTAAAATTTTAAAACTAATTCTGGAGACCGGTGAACCTTGGAACCAACCCAAAATGTCAATAACCGATGTAAGTACGTCTAAAGTATGCAATTCAAAAGCAGACAACTCAATCAAGAGAAATTTCTGCTGTCTTTCCGATATCATGCGTGTTTTAATACAGTTCCGATGAAGTTTCTGCAAGGCAAAGTTGAAAGTTGACTTTCACGCGATTTCTCTGTTTTGTTCTCGATGAGAGATAACAATAGAAGTATTTCTCACACAAGTAAGTTGTACAAAAATCGGCAGTATTTTATTGAATTTGTCACTGAGATATTCTTTGTCAAGCAATATCCAAAACTGCGACAATGGTACTCAGCCGTTCAGGGCTTAAAATGGGCCTCGGGTTCTCTGACCAAGTTTGCTTTATGCATCTATAGAAGGTAAAACTCACAAAATAAAAGGGCAGGCCATCAATGCTTTGCAGTTTTCAATTGAGATCTAACATTTTGCAATATATTTGGCAAACCGGCAGGAAGGTTGACGCGCATCGGCGGTTGAAACCCACTGGCGGTCCCATTGGTATCACCATAATCTCAGACAGCTGATTAGATTAAGTTGAAATGTTGTAATGCTAAACAATCTTCCAAAATATGGAAATAATAGTGCATTTGTATCCGCTTTTCAACAACGCATTTTTTTATACTGACTGCACAAAAAATGATACTGCTCGAAAAACTAATTATAAAACAGAGAGTTAGGGCTTCGTTTAATACCTCTCAACTCGCGATATTTTGCGGCCACATCTTAGTTACAAAGTAATGTTAAATATCATTTGCATACGTTACCTGAAGAAGATAGTTTGTCTTGTGCAGCTGTGGCAGAAGATGCACCTGTTGCTTCAACTTCAATAATTTTTCCATAGCACATGGTCGCTGAAAATAAATAGCTTAGTTCCTCAATGAAGTGCTCAACTCCATGGAATTTTAGACAATGAAAATTGCTAGGGTGATTGGATTTATGTGTTTTTAGGCAATAATTAAATCACCATGGTGTCAAAATGCAGCCACGGATTCAAAATCTTAAGTATGTAGCTAACAAGACTTTCCATAGACATTAGTTCCCTATTGTTCTCATTCATGCGTATCTTCGAAATGCATACGTCACACCTGTATAGACTACACATGAATAGCAGTTGCCACATTTTGACTACGTCTGTTCTGAACTTTTAAGCGATTTTATAAAAATTTATCCAACTTAGACAAATGTGGGTTTATTAAATTATTTTATTCTATAGACAATGAAACTTTTAAATAAAAATGTGCGTACATTCTTGACTTGAACCATAACAACATCGCCTCTCGATGGGTCCACCACATTTCCCGGTAACAAAAGATTCGCCACAGTAATTCGTCATATGCATACAGGTTCCACCGCCACCCGTACATGCTCCATCACTCTGTGCGTGTGTTAGCTCGTTGTTTTGACCTGAAATCAAAGTATTAGTCAACTTGGGCCAAAAATACAACAAGCATAAAATTGAAGTGAAAAAGTAGAAATACCAGATGTAGTTATTGTTTCAAAATTATTGCAAATAGCACTGAAAATAATGGCAAGTAAATTTTTGTCCTTAAGGACCCGGACGTTTTGAAGAAGGCCCTTTAGGCTATTTGGTTAAGTGATCAAATTATGTCGAAGTAGCCAGTTACATTTCGCGTTGAATCATATATTAATATTTCAGTGGATTTCAACCGAGGCCCGTTGGAGCAGGTGGTCACAGAGCAGGTGGCCAATATGTCAGACGCAAAACTGATAGAATTCTTTTACTTTGTCTTCAGTTGAATACAATTTAAACTTACACACGGAGTTACAAGAAGTACAACATCGTCTATTTGAATCTCCTCCACATTTTCCGAGCTCATACCCGGAAATACATACGTTCTTTGTGTAATCCTGACATGTTCCGCCTAAGCTAGTACAAGTATAGTCCAACGCGGTCGCTGAAATAGAATTATCAAAACTCGTATTTTACATTTTTACGATGTTTCATAATTAATAAACAAATATAATTGATAAATAAAATGCGTGTGAAAATATGGGTCTGCGGCCGATAAAAAAGATATAAAATAATCAAAGCACGTAATATGTTATTAAATGCTATGATTCCTTAATGGTGCACTGCACATTCGTTATTTGAACAATATTGCCCACCTCCAATACAGCATTGCCGCGCACTCGCGCCATCGCATTTCCCTGTTTGATATGACCCTCCACAAAAGTTTGAATTGTGCATGCAAGTTCCTCCGCTGTCTTTGCACGCTCCATCATTTTGCGCATAAGACGCCTCGTTGCTTTGGCCTGCAATATTATCATCAAATGTTTGATGGCTGGATATTATTGTTGTTATGACCACCTATACGCTATTCGGACATAATATGTTTAAGCTAAACGAACAAATACATTTGCACCGCTTGGGTTCAGAATGTGCACAAAGGTACATAATATGTCCAATCAAAATAAAAAAATACAGACAGACTTGGTATTTATAAGGATACGTTGGGAAAATTTCAAATTGAAATGATCCTACGAAAAAGTTTCCTTCTGTTGAAATTAAACTACGTGCACCGTTGTCATTAAAGTTTGATCTTTTTTTAACAAACCGAAGTAAGTGCTAAGAAGTATTTAAATCTCTCTAATATGTACGTATGCATCTAATTATAACGTAAATGTTTAAAGATAGATATAGCATTCGAGTTCCAATGACACTAAATTTGCAAACTCACATGTAGCACTACATGGTTTACAGCATCGCCTATTCGCGCCGCCATCACACATGCCAGTCTCATATCCAGCAGTACAAACGTTCGTTGTATAATCCTGACAAATACCACCGATGTTTGTGCATCCGGAATCACTCGCAGTGGCTGATGAAAATGAATAGTATCTTGTAGTTAGTAGATAGATAACTGATATCGTACATGGTTAGTCCTGTGGTCATACTATTTGGGCTATTTCACTCTGACTTTGCCAACCAATGGCGGTATAACCGACCAATAAAATCGTTTGCTTACGTGAGGGTTCACTCGATAGTGAGATGGGGAAAATGAGGTCGCTTTTGCAATAAATAGGTTTTTTAAATGACATTTTAAACTCAAATACATTAAATTTAAAAATAATCTCCTGCTCATATAATAATAAAATACATCAATAAAAGCCCAATCCCATAGAGATTTTGCCAAAGCGGCTCAAATCGTGTTTAGCATATAACCTCGAGAACAATATTTTTCCTTGTAGGAAAAAGCAAATGTTGTGCCGTTGTATTCTAAAAAACTCACCAAACGCCAGCATTGAAAACACAATTGAGGCATACATTATTTAAGAATTAAAGTCTGAAATAGGGAAGATTAATTTATATAAGACAAAAATAATTTGTAGGCAAGATAACTAATAAGCTTTCTTAGTTTGTATTCTGTACTACCAAAACGCGAGGGGTAAAAATAAACTCAATTTAGCTCAACGAAAGATCGAATTTGAACTTGCGGTTTACTTGCATACTCATTATATATACTAAACCTGTTTACCACGATAGATATACCATTGCCTAAAATAATAGCTAAATCGTAACTGTGCGTACACCAAGATGTAAAGTCAGACTGAACAGAACAATATTTTTTACGGTTGAACTGGCCTAAAGCTATTGAACCGGGAGACTTTAAGTTTCAGCGGGTTTTTAACATAAACACGACACAGACCTTATGCTACAGCCAGGGGGGCGTACGCTTCACACACGCAATATTTTGCGCACAGTATATACATACATGCGTAAGCGCACTGTGGCCATTAAGTCCAGCTAGGACTGGCAATGGTTGACCAGTTAACCGATTTTGGATGGTTAACGGTTACGATTTATATTATTTGTTTACTGACATCTCAGGTACGAATCACCTTCATACTGTAATATTTCAAAAATGATTAGTTCGTCGCAAATTCATCTCCCGTGACGTAATTCAAAATACTATCACTGACTGCATTGGTCGTAAGCACCAAAAAAAGTAATTAAAGTACTAGTATTGCTGATTATAAAATTTGACAATGATAAGTTCAAAATCTTTTCCCATTCAGAATATATTGTTAACGATTTTATTGCAAGAGCGTTTATTCGGTACTCCCTTAGTGTGTGTACCAGGTTAGGGTTAGACCATAATTTTATCGCGATTTTCCTAAATTTCCTGCTGATAGGCTTCCGTCCCTCTACACGTCTTGATGTAAAGTAGGCGAACAAAATTAGTTGGTACGCACACTTCTGGAGCGCCGTTTATTCAGTGTCATCGAACAAGTGTGCATTCTGTCACAGGAATATATGAGCATATCGACATTTTCGGGAAGTTGTGACGAACGTTTTGAATTAAAAATATTTCCGGTCGTGTTTTCCTCATGATGTCTCGAAGTAAAACTTGCACACCGAGCACTGAAAGTTTTCTCGCGTGAATTGGCGCTTCAGAAGTGTGTATACCAATATGGAGGTAACTAATTTTGGTCGCCTATTTTATATCAAGTTGTGTAATAGGACTGAAACCCAGGAATGTAAATGAATTTAATTACACAATCAGGTTTTCTAAAACACTTCCATTGTTCGAGGTGGGCCTACGCTGCATATATCTCTTGCAGTAAGGAGACCATGAA
This sequence comes from Styela clava, assembly GCF_964204865.1. NCBI lineage: Eukaryota > Metazoa > Chordata > Ascidiacea > Stolidobranchia > Styelidae > Styela > Styela clava. Next base: position 5,649,555 of record NC_135263.1, read on the forward strand.
ACTATTTCGATCGTGATATAATTTCGTGCGATACAAGTTTAATTTACGGGAAATTTCTTGGGAACCTTTAAAACTCAAATTATAACTTATTACGTCAAACGTTACGCTGCGGTTAACCGATTAGCCGTTTGAGTGATTTTCTGAAATTCCCAACCCTACTCACAACTTTTCGTACACTTGAATTCCAACGCTTGCTTTTATCCAACTTTATAACTCTATAAAGTTAACAAATTTTTAATTTAAATTTGTATCATTTGTAATAGTTTTAGTAATAAATCTCCATCTCAATAAAAAAATGAATCTCTCGCCTATGTTGACTTCTCTAAAAAGATTGTTTTTGCTTAACGTTTCACGACTATCCGCTTTCGGAAAATGAATAAATAAATCAGTATATAATCATCCTGTACAAAATTGAGTCACTCATGACACTGCTCTCCACAGAATAACGATGTCCGTATATTTGTTTTTACAATCACTCACCTCTTTCCATTCTGTAAAATCAATCACATATCGTCATCACGTTATATGTTGCCATCTTCAAAATAATGAGCTTTTCATTCTATTCTATGCATTGATTCTATAAAATGATAATAATGATTTTGCACGACCAATGATTTAAAATAACGATGTCCGTATATTTGTTTTTACAATCACTCACCTCTTTCTATTCTGTAAAATCAATCACATATTGTCATCACTTTATATATTGCCATCTTCAAAATAATGAGCTTTTCATTCTATTCTATGCATTGATTCTATAGAATAATAGTAATGATCCGCACGACCAATGACATAATATAACACACGAAACGTATGATTAACAGTTTTGTTAGGTTATTCTTCATGCTGTTATCGTTTTTTGTTGACACCTTGGCCAATAGATATGAAATAACCGATAGATTAAGATGGATGTGGCCCATAATAGCTATTTATTTTATAGTTTCTGCACTCAATGGAGTCCGTTGGCTGATCCCGAATTCCGTAATTAAATTTGCGCCATCACGTTGATTTTTCTGTATTCGATTCTGGCGAGTTCGTAATCAATCAACAGTTTTCAGACGAAAGTATTTCGTGTCCATACAACTCTCATTGTTCCTGCATTGATCTCTCGTTACATAATAAAAAAAGTAAATCTGATTATTATCCTCTCCGCGATATTATGAATTCATGCCCACGTCACTGGCTGACGTAATTTTAGTACTGATGCTTTAGAATTTATTTCATGACACCGCTCACGGAAAATACCGGTGTCCAATTTACAATCATTCATCTCTTTTTATTCTGTAGAATCAATCACATATCATCATCACTTTATATATTGCCAGCTTAAAAAATAATGAGCCTTTCATTCTGATCTATTCATTGATCAAATCAAATAATAGTAATGATTACTGCATGACCAATGACATAATATAAGACTCAAAACGTGTTATTCAGAGTTTAAATATAATAATAAAGCATTTCATAACTCTAGTTACTTCCGCGACAACCTTGATAACGGTCCGCCAAATATATTCCAATATAAATATATTATAAGCAAATTGACGACATGTCCATTAATTCTATGATTTTTTAACTCTTATTGATTCGTAGTACCGGTATTCGCCTAACAACCAAACTTGGTGAGAGGTCCTCTGCCCATTTAAGCTCTGAACGGCGGGTGTTTGTTAAGTCTATGTTCTATGACCTCACAACGGAGGAATTTGATAGCACGTAGTACTAGGGTTGGTATTTCGGAGCCAGTTTTTAAAATCCCGGTATTGAGCCGTATAATCCCGGGATTAAGTAAAAGATTGAAACAATTTGCATGACAATAAAATCACGTATTCATTTCATGTAATATCGACACATAAATATTATAGCATCTAGGGCAGTGGTTTCCAATCTTTCATATCGCGGAACACTATTTAGCTATTTAAATATTCGCGGCACACCTATCACAAAACACGAACATTTTCTGCTCATAAAAAGTGCGATAGTCGAACGCAAACAAATGGTTAATAGTTGAAACTGTTTTCTTACATTATTGTAAACGAGAGCGTCTTCGGAGCACCTCGCATTATTGTAAACGTTGCGCGGCCACACGGGTAATACGTGGCCTTCAAACGCGCCATCGATCACGCGCTTAGGTTTTGCTCGCGGTTCTACTTTACGCTCTTATTATTATCACATGTATTGTCACTTTTTCCCAACTTAATTCATTTTTGTTACAATTCAATATGTTTCTCGTCAAATCCACCACGCTTTCGTGAAATAGTGCAACTTACTAAATTTATGAAGGTTTTATTAAGTTTCATTGCATCAGTGTGTTGACAACCACGCGTTTCGCCAGATAGCTGGCGTGATTACAGATCAGGTGGGCAAATTAATAATTTTCATCGAATCGAGTAATTTGTACGAATTGTCGAATATTGGGTTGAATTCGGGATTTTATTCCGGTTTTTTATCTTTTGGGTCGGCTTCGATCTTTTTGTCACAGTTTGTAAATTAACTGTCTTAATTTTAAGCTAAAAATATTATTTTTTGACGCCGGAATGCGTATATTTATGAGGACGATAGTTGACATTCTTGATTTTACTTTTCTATTGTGGCTGTTTTATTTTCGTATTAAATAGTGAATAAAAAGCCTGCAAAGTCATTGCGTGAATCCTGAATACTATTTCGAGTTCAAATTATGATTAAATAAGTCGGCAATAATGGCAAATCTACTAATAAAATAATAATTCCTTGGTAAAATTTTGCATAATAATTCCACTTAGTCTGACAGACTCAAACCCTAAGCGTAGATGGCTTAAATATTATGGTATAACCTACAATTTTTGAGAATAAATCCCAGGATTTTTAGGAAATAATTGCTTGATCGAGATTGAAAAAACAGTCCAAACCCGGGGTTTCCCGGGGTCCCAACCCTACATAGCACGGTACCTGATTGAAAAATTCTCAGTTCGCACTTTCCGTAATTTGACAGTAGGCTTATAATTTAGCGAGGTTTGATAGTAAAATGGAGGCAAACAAACAGCAAAATATTAAATTTGAAGGTCCGCCGGTCCGCAAAAATTATTTTGAAAGTTTACCGGTCCGCGAACTGAAAAAGTTAAGAACCACTTCTATCAACATATTAATATGTATAGTGAAAGACATTTGAATTTCGATTTAATTATTATTTACAAATTTTATATAAGTTCAAGGGATTGTAAATGTTGTTACCGAATGCTACGTCCATTTTTTACATTAATTCAGACTTGCATTTAGTCACTATGTAAAACCAGTGGCTCTTTACTGATTAACTTTGATCTTATTCGTATTGCTTATTCCTTGTTCCAGTCAGCCGTGTCGCTGCTGAATTATAGATACAGATATACCGAAGAAACAATCTTATTGAAAAACAATCAACTTGAAAATGCGGTGACAGCACATTTGAACCTACGTACATTTGAACCCGTACATCTGAACCCGTAATTTGAACCCAGGACAATTGCACCTGTATACTATTGCACCTATGGACATTTGCACCTACGGACATTTGAACCCATACATTTCCACCCATGGATTTTAGCACCCGCATATAGATTGAACCCGCGGACATTTGAACCCGTGTACGTTTGCACCCGCGTACATTTGAACCCATGTACATTTGCACCCGCGGACATTTGAACCCGTGGACGTTTGCACCCGCGTACATTTGAACCCATGTACATTTGCACCCGCGGACATTTGAACCCATGTACATTTGAACCCACGAACATTTGCACCCGCGGACATTTGAACCCATGTACAATTGCACCCACGGACATTTGAACCCACGTACATTTGAACCCGCGTACATTTGAACCTACATACATTTACACCCGCGTACAATTGTACCCACAGACATTTGCACCCATGAACATCTACACCCATGGGCATTTGCATTTACGGATATATGCGTCTTTACATATACACCCTTATCCTTCCATGCTATATACTATAGTATATAGAATTGGAAGGTACACTTAGGATTTTTTGTCCAAATGCATACGTTGCGAAAACACCATGGAATTCTCGGTTATATACTCGAAGGCTTTATTACAACTATTTTCTATATATTTAAATTATATTATATATTTATATTATACTCCGTCTGTCATTGACATCGCAATTGTCGATATCATAAGACTCAATGGACAAAATGTTCCGCTGTAGAATGCGAGCCAAAATTGGGGAGTATGATTTGTGCTTTGAACGGTCGACGACTCTTGAAGAGCGCGAGCAAGGATTTTAATTGATGTGTTAGTTCGATCCCGCGCAAAGTTTTTCCTCGCATCAATGCCCTTTTCCCCTCGCAGACAATTCCAAACTGTTTCTTTAGGACGTTGCAGCTGCGAAGATGACAAGTCCCTTTGCGAAAATAAGTTGGAAACATGGCGCCTACATTTTCCAAGACCACAAGAGGAAACGACTTACTGATTTACAAAGGCCACGAATATTGTAAGCGAAATGATCGGGTTTCAGATGCTACTCATTGGCGCTGCCGTCAGTTTAGGAAATTTCGATGTAAATCGACTGTTGTTACAATCGGTGAAAATGTAATAAAAGAACTAGGATATCACAGTCATTCTGGCGACAGCATTAAGACTGAAGTTGGGATCATCCGTGCAACATTAAAAGAAGCAGCATCAACACCATCAAATACATCGACAAGATATATTTTAGGTGAAGTATTGAATAATAGATCAACAGATGTAGTAATGCGCTTGCCAGGCAAGTCGACTCTGGAGGCCAATATACGCAGAGTAAGGCGACAGAAAAATTGTTCACGTACGAATCCTACAAGTGCAAGCTTTGATATTCCGAGCGAATATTTAGATATCATTTTGCATGACACTGGCTCGGAGGATCGTCATCGGATAATGGCCATTGGAGATCGATCACTACTTGCACATCTAGATAGTGACCCATATCTTGGCGACGGTACATTTGATGTGGTGCCCGATATTTTCTTCCAGTTATATACAATTCACTGTAAAGTGGGCGCATCCTATCCACCATGCGTATATTTCCTATTACGAGACAAGCGACAAGAAACATACGTTCAGAAGTTGGAAGCGTTGAAAATCATTTTCCCAAATGCTAACCCCACCAAAATCATTGTTGATTTTGAAATAGCAGCTATCAATGCATTCCATGCACATTTTCCTCTGGCCGATTTTAAAGAATGTTATTTTCACCTGTCACAAGCTATTTCGAAAAGTTGGTTCTATCGGATTAAAAGAGAAGTTTGAATGTTTACCTTCTTTCAATCTGAAAATTAGAAGTTTGGCAGCTCTGGCTTTTGTTCCCATTAACGAGGTTGCCGAAGTCTTCCCCTTGCTTTGCGACACCTTTGAAGATTTGCCCGAATGCAATCAACTTTTGCAATATTTTGAATCTACCTACATTCGTGGACCTCAAGTGGGTTCACGTCCAAGAGAAACAAGATTTCCCCCTCGATTGTGGAACTATGCCAAAGAGATTGAAATGGTGCCTTCGGCCCCAAGAACAACAAACGCTGTAGAAGGATTTCACAACGCCTTACAAGGAATGTTCCGATGCAAACATCCGAGTATATATATGGGGTTTGCTGAATGGCCTACGAAAAGACATTGCGGTCCACAAACTGACTGCGGCAAATGCTCATGTAGGAGTTACGGCCCACCAAAGATCAAAGTATGTACAACTTGCCGTTAGGTTGACAGTTAAGTTTTTTCATATGGAACTGAAACCGACAAGCTGAGGTATCTCCACTCAATAGCTCAAATGCAGTCTATTTGATTTTGATCGTGATATCGTAAAATTTCGTTTATCGTCATTACTTTGATTTGTTGTTTAACTATTGTATCATAATTGATAAATTCCTATTTTGTAAAACGTCCATAGCTACTCTATCTCAAAATTGATCGCCCATTCGACACAAATTTGTGAGTGATAACTTTATTGAGATATTAAAATAAATGTAATCCGTAACCTATGACGTCGTTTGTAAATTGCAATATCATATTTAACAGACCCTATATGCTGAATATGTTCGATTCACTCTAAATAGTGTAAACAGCAAAAAACATTTTTGGCCACGATAATGATTTTAAAACTTCTTCACTTTCGAATATTCAACATATTTACATGACTTACGATTTCTATGTATAGTTTTGTTCTGACATTCTAATGAAACAATACTTCAATAAAACTGGCATTTGGCTATGAACATGTTGTTACAAAAATGGCATAGTTTCATTATCTTAATTTCATATTTTCTTAGAAACGAAGAATCTGTGAGTTTATTTATTTATATACAGACAATAGTATTCAATTTATAGATTGATTTTAGGGAAAATGTCAAAACCTGATTTGAGACAACACTCATTTTCAACAGTAAAGCGTGGTCGTGTATGCATACATATAACAATTTTGTAAACATGCTAGCAAGAAAACATGAAGTGGCCACAGAGCTCCCAAATCTCATGCTGGGCGGGATATCATAGTAGGCGTTTTCGGTGCAATAATTTCAGAACAAATTTATAGGAGTTGACCACTAAAAATATTACTGTAAAGCTAGTTTTAGTAAGACCCTCATTTAAGACTTCATTGGTCTGTGAGATATTTGTTCCGTATTAGCCCTGGTTTCAGGTATTTCAACGAAATACCGCTTTCTAGGTCATCGTCTGTTTTGGAGATCGCGGCTAACGAATGAAATAAGGTTTTACAAATGTCAATGTAAAAAAACAGCAAAAGAAAAAAGACTTTGGCAGAACAATGTTGTTTATATCGTTAAGAGACGTTTATCCCTCGGACTACAATGACACTCAAAAATGCTTGCTTCGTAGAAGCGGATAAATGCATATACACCAAAACTAACTACAAGTGAAACAGTGTTGAAATTGAGAATATTGAGCTTGCGCCTGTAACATGAAAATTATTTGCGACTGGAAATTGCCGTTGGGGCAAACATTTTTTGTGAAAATGTACGTGGGTTCAAATGTACGCGGGTTCAAATTAAGCGAGTTCAAATATAATATACGTTGGTTCAAATATACGCGGGTTCAAATGTCCGTGGGTTCAAATGTACGCGGGTTCAAATATACGTGGGTTCAAATGTCTGTGGGTGGAAATATACATGGGTTCAAATGTCCGCGGGTGCAAATGTTCGTGGGTTCAAATGTCCGCGGGTGCAAATGTACATGGGTTCAAATGTACGCGGGTGCAAACGTACACGGGTTCAAATGTCCGCGGGTGCAAATGTACATGGGTTCAAATGTACGCGGGTGCAAACGTACACGGGTTCATATGTCCGCGGGTTCAATCTATATGCGGGTGCTAAAATCCATGGGTGGAAATGTATGGGTTCAAATGTCCGTAGGTGCAAATGTCCATAGGTGCAATAGTATACAGGTGCAATTGTCCTGGGTTCAAATTACGGGTTCAGATGTACGGGTTCAAATGTACGCGGGTTCAAAGATAATGGAACCGAAAATGCATACAATGAACAGATTCGAAATAAACTATTGAAATGATGAGGAGAGTCATTATGTGATATATGTAGTATTATTTAGATTTAGATAGTTCATTAGTCCAATGCATTTTTTTGTTTGTTCGTTTTTTTCGATGAAAACTTCACATATTTGTACAATACATGACATACGTATATATATATTGATATTCGAAAATAGTTTCGAAGGAACTTTTCCATAATCACGCGTATACACGTGGTTCTCCTCTTCTACCACGATTTCATACAATTCAAAAAATATGAGGTTTTCTTGACAAAGTTTGGATTTGTAAAGGAAAAAACTTGATGATAAAAGTAGGCTCGTGGGTGTGACGCGTCGTTTCAAATCGTTAGGAATGCGCCTTTTGGTACGCGAATGTTTTTTCTTTTTATTATTGTATTGAATCCCTTTTCTTTTTCAATGTAAAATATATTCCCATTCACTAAACATTTTTCATGATATATCGATTATTGCTTTTAATTTATAAGTAATCCACGAAAATCTTCTACACTTTTATTTTCATTTACATTGTAGGATTCTCCCTCGCCCTCGTCCTTGGTTCGTGAATAGTCAGTCCTTCTAATTGTATTAATTCTCTTCTCTTCCGTAAACGTAAAATATATTTCCCTTCGCCAGGCATTTCTCGTGATATATCGTGTGCTGCAGGGGTCTCCAACACACGGCCCACAAGGACCCCAGCATTCAACACATTTAAATACATTCAGATTTCTTTTTGTATTTTTCGTATATTAATTTTATACCGAGGTTATGACCCGCGTCGTCAATAAAGTTCAAAAAGTGACCCATGACATTTTTTAAGTTGGAGACCCCTGGTGTACTAAGTAGTATGCATGTGAAGTAGATTATACGTAAAATTTTATAATCCCTCACACGAATTTGAATATGAAAGAAATTCGAAAAAACAAATACAAATAGATTTTTGTTGATGTTGCAGGGTTCCCTTTGTCCTCGTGGTTTCTTGGGGATCTTTCTTTTTAATCTATGCAGTCTCTCTTCTTTTTCAATGCAAAATATATTTTCTTACACCAAGCCTTTCTCATGAAATATAGTGAACCGAGACCGTTGGCATGTGAGGTGGATTGTACGTACATTTATTTTATTTCACTACACAACATGAATGAATGAAAATAAAATCTTGATTCTCTCGTGTCGTCTTGCTATATGAATAACTTTCCCCCCTTAATGTTTGGAGTATCAATTGTTTGTCAATGTATATATGTTGCTATTGAGCAAGCATTTTTCATCTTATACTATAATCGATGAGCTAGAGCAAGATTAAAAAAGTGAAAAACGAATAAAAATGTTTACTTTATATTCAGTACAAAGAAATTACATTGCTTGATAGCAGACCAGTAACTATCGTACATTTGTGTTGATTTCTAACAAGCTTTTACATGAACTATGAATGAACATCGCTCGTTTTGGAAAATATTCGTTAGTTTAATATTTTCGATGCCGACGGGACAACTTTGGTCAGAAATCCGGTCAGATTTCAAATATTTAATTCCAGTCGTCACCCGTTTGCGATATCTTCACGCACGGATGTTGGACATATAGACCGTATTAGCGACTCGTTGTGCAGTGTTCCCATTAGTTTTCAAAACAAATTTTCCTTATTTCTGATAATGATGGGCCGTCAAATTATTCATTTTATTACTATTTCTTCGTTATTTGAACGATGACATGAGAGAACAGTAATCAACAAAATACCAAACGAAAGTACAAAGCATTTACATGAATACCAGTTTTTATTTTCAATCTGCCAGTTTTTATTTCAAAACTTTCACAAAAATACACTTCAAGCAATAAGTGAGTGATACAACCAGGTGGTGCTATAAAGGTATGGTTTATTGGGACCAAGGACGTTATTCATATGATCCAATGATCTTACTACTTCTGCAAAATCAACATATGCGAATAACTGAAGTCTGTCAAATTATTAACAAGTGAAACCGGAATGCATTCATCTGCACGTTCACTGACACGGTGATGAGAAAACAGCATTGTTCAAAATATAGGAGATTCCCGTGTCTTCAGTGATGTGACTTTGAGTTTCCCAGTTCCTGAACAATATACCGGATTAAGAAAAAGAAATCAATGCCTATTCGTGTATCTCAGAGGTGCACTAAAATGATCGCAATGAAAATGTACAAAAAATTACAGCGAGCCGTGTAAAATATTGTACAAGAAAAGTGTTTTATCCAGGGCTATCGTATTGTTTGATCGTCTTAATCAAAAAATTTTCGATAATCGTCTAGTGATCAACAAACATTTACTACATCAGTTTCTGTAATCAGAATTTCATACTACTGGACATGTTCAAATATTCCTAAAATATTGATGAATCGCAATATAAATTTGTATATCGATAGACGACAAAATCGATTTTGCAACAATCTTTGTTAAAAATTCATCCTCACCATCTAAACTGCAGCAAACATGAGAGGTTGAGCGAGATGTTTTGAGTTGACAACTATCGAGAAACTTTACAACTCCGGGGAATTTTTTGCCATGACGATTGATGAAGTACACCTTAATTGAATGTTTTATATTATAACAATTGTGGACACGCACCTTGAATCAAATACCATATAGTATTAAAATCGACAACTTTCATCCAAATATTTAGTCTAAAAATAGCACTGTGTAGTGTGTACAATCGAAAATATTTGGTTTCTATTAACAAACTTAAAGCGTCTTTTATGTATTGAACTAGGTTCATGTCTAAGCCGTGAATACTTGACACCTATGGAAAGTTTCTACAAAAAGCAGTAGATGTTTTCAATGCGCAAAGCTAAAACCTCCTGGATTTTTGACTAACGAAAAAGTTGTATCCATCTTGTGACTTGTGATACCATGATACCCTCTCCGGCGCAAATAAAATTTGATTACACAAAGCAAACTATCATTACCTCGATTCCTACTTTCATTTCTCCATACGTCTAATAAGTCTTTTTTGTAACTTGTCTTATTACATTAGCATTTTCATCTTGTTGTTTTCAGTAGTTGCTGAATTTGTGCTTTTGTCAGCGTTTAAAGTACCTGCACATTTCGGTTTCGCATTGCTAAGGGCGCTCAACATTGCATCAACTTTCGATGCTGCAGACGTCGATGCTGAGAGTCCTTGAACTAAAACACATCGAAGGCGGTAAAACAACGAACGCGTTGTGTTTTGAGAATGAGAATTATTGTTTGAGAATTGTTTCTTCTGGTACAAAAAGCATATTCTGCGGCCCAGCTTTTGGTCGGTTAGGAAATTAAATTAACTTATAGAATGTCAATATCTTTTACTAGAAGATGGTTGCGCATGTTTTGAAGCCTGCATGCTTTCTGACTGTAATAATCGTACCTGTTTGAAGCTTGGCTTATTGTGTTGTTTTAGTGACTGGTTTCGCGACACCTTTCCTTAAAGTTGTACCTATGTCAACTGTATTTTTCGTCGCGACTTCTTTTTCCCGGTTCTTTAGCATTGCTAATAATCCGTTGATGACATAATTGTTCGGAAGAGCTTCTACCCCGTGTTGCGGTAAAACAGTACTCTTGCGACAAAGAGCACATTCCACCTCGGTCACACCTTTAGTCTTCTTGCTTCTAGTTGGAGCCATCCTGAAACGGAGTTCACTTTTATTGTAATGAAAGACAAAAACGTCGGTTTCTTACTTATTGGTTGCCGCTTGTACAGAGATTCACTCGGAAGTGAAGTGTGGGACAGCCTCATAAAAAACATTTCATTCAAAATACCTCATTTGTTTGTACATCTGACACCCCGTGGTGAGTGCGTTCAAAACGATGTACATCAATCACATACCTTCCAAGCACTTTGCGCAGTAAGAATGTTGACAGGACAGCACTTTCGGGTTTGAATAGGCTCAAAGGCAGATTGAACACGTCAACAGGCTTTCTGATATTTCGCTTACAAACTGCTTCCTCAAACAGCGGTAGCCATATTAAATTTAACAGAAGAAACAGAACGACCACCGCCAAACGAAAGCTAGAAGTGGTACGCTGCTCCAGATCAAAATAACCATACAGAAACAATTATGTTATAAAAAGCGTGGTGTAATTATTATTCTTAAATTGGATTGCCTCCAATCTTTTATTATTGCCCGCGTTCAGTTGCGGACTAACTGTCAAACCAGTATTATTTTTCTGGTTGATCATTCAAATTCCCTGAAATACTAATGTTACGCTGCTACAATTAATCAAAATTACATAACTAGTTTTCTATATGAAAAATTGAGGCATACGGGGATTTTCCATACGCAGCGGATGTGTTAGATTCTTGGAAGCTGCAACACATGGTCCCTTGAAGGTTGGTGAAAATTGGTAAATTTTCAAGAAAATTATTTACTTCTATATACTCAAATCTTTGTAGGAAGGAAGGTTAAACAAATTTGGAGTGCAAATGGACATTGAATTACTATTGCTCAATTGCATTTGAAGTATATATAAATCAAAATAGTACGCAACTGATGATACAGCTATATGGATATCTATGGAACGCTAATCTGACTCTGCTGTTATCCTCTCTCGCTTCAGCAATGCCAAGTGCGAGATGATGCGATAAGTCTATTTGATTGCAACGATTAATTCGTCTGAAATGCTTCATCTACAGAGTAAGTGTAGACAAAAGTTTATTAAAATATCTACAATATAAATCTAAACGAAAAAAAAGTTATTTTGCAGAAAACGAAATTATAGAAATATAAAAATAGAATTTATAGTTATTTTTCGATATATATATATATATCCTCCCTCCCCTTGTCTTCACTACACGCCTCAATCTGGAGCTTGACTGCACGAGGCATGTGTGTATTTTCCCCTGAATTTCATCCAAAACAAGTCATCAATCTGCGCTTTAAAAGCTTGACTGGCACACTGATATGCCCAAACTCGATAGACGATATTTCATTGAGCAAGCCTATGTTTACCCTCTTTTTACAAGAATCATTGCTATCTTCTTTACAGTGTATTATGCATACATATACCCTTATATAATTTTCTAAATAGTCTTTGTTGCAAGTGTTTTCATTGTTGCAAGTGTTTTCATTGTTGCAAGCTCATTAATTTCTCTCTATCTAATTATTATTTACCTAATTTTTCAAAATTGCCAGTGCCGTCAATTTCTCTCTATTTGTCTCTATTACTAATTTTATTGGACACGTGAGTGGACCTATGGATCGTTTTAATATTTTGTTGTTGTTCTTGTTCGTCTTCATCATGATAAAATCGCTTTTCTTTTCGAATACTGGACCAATTGCTTTAAAAATTTCATTCTTTTTATGCTTTCTCGAACGCTTTATCGAAACCGAAGTTGCATTGGTTTATTATGCAATTTTTCTTCCATCGCCATATTGCTGTTTGATAAGTGCGGCAGTAATGGCTCGGTGGCGTCTTCGCTTTTTCGGTTTCAATTCATCCAGTGATGAGCTGGAAAAATCGTAACAACCGGAACGCACCTAATTCGCAAAATCAACGACTAACATACGTAAAAATGTAATATATATATTTACAGCACGAGGCGGACGTTTACAGAAAGTTTTGTCTAGCCCTACCCCTAACCCTAACCCTAACCTAAGATAGAACCAAAATACTACAATGAAATATGAAGAAATTATTTGGACTACCGTGTTTCCCCGAAAAAAGGACTGGGTCTTATTTTCGAGGGATGTCTTATATTTTCATTTATCAAAAACAAAATTGTAAAGTAGAATATTACGAGATTTCCAAATATATATATATATATATATATATATATATATATACAAAATAATATGGAAACCGATATCCTTTTATTTATACATAACAGTTTTTATTCAAAATAACTGCAAAACATGGATTATTGATCATTTAAAACGCGTAGGAGAGGTTACTTGCTATCGACTAGGTAGAAAAAAATTCGCGTTATCGACTAGGTCCTATTTTAAGCGGATGTGTTATATTAAGATCATTTTCAAAATTCAGGCTAGGTCTTATTTTCGGGGGAATACGGTATGTCTGTGTAAAATTACAAGAATATTCATATCGATTCGATACAAATGTTATTATTAGAACGGTATGGGATGAATTTCAAAGGCCGGGGAAACATCTATTACTCGTTACTGATTATTTGCGTGATGTGGTGTAAAAAGAATTACGAACTATGATGTAACAAAACATAAATTGATAACTAGGTTTACCAGAGAAATTAGACTTTTTGTACCATAATTTTATTTTAACAACAGGAATGCAAATGCAATAAAATGTCCAACAAATGGAACGCCGTTCTGGTGCGTTCCGGCTACAGCTCACCATGAATTCATCGCGGAAGCGCTCTGTCAAATCTCACAAGATTTAGAAACCAAGGGATCACACGTGTGTTTTCTTTTCTGCTAGCTTTTCCTGCTTGATTAAGACCATCCATATAGAAGGTTAGGAATATTTCTTTGTTCAAACCAGAAAACAGCCAAGAACAGTATAATATTCCAGGGCTTCGCCTTGACATCCAGTAACATATGAACTTGTTGCGGCCCTACAGGTAGGTGGCCACGAGGAGCGCGACAAAAGCTTGGGCCGCGGAGATCTTTCCCAAGTGATACACAGTCGGATTTTGAGCCTGGTGCCGAATTACTAACGACTTTGTTAATATGTATATATTATTATTTTTGTTCCACTCATTTCAATGTTCGCGAGTACATTTTATTTAATTTTCCCGGTCCGCCAGGATAGGAAGGTTGGGACCACTGCCGTAGACCACCGTAACCCTACTGCTTTCACTGGTTTTCATGTCCGCATATTTGACCATAGATATCTTGTTTTTTGAATTTGTTATAAATAATCGAAATAAAATAGTTTTGGTGTATATTAGAATTTACATTCAACGAATGAAAGGTGTTCTATCGTGACCGTTCCTCGATGTGAAACTAAAAGTATATATACCTGCAAGCGTTTGAAAGTCGTGATGGGGGTGTCGTATACGAGGTTGCAATTTGAGTGACATACGAAATGCACGTATTGGGAACGAAATTCACGACTTCTTACAGCGAAGATACGCGATGATATCAATAAAACTACCATTACGCACAGATTATCATGTTCTATTTATAAAATAAGAGTCGGTTCACGCATCCATGCGTAAATGCCTCCGGTGGTTACGAAAGTCATTTGCTAAGTTTTCATTGCAATTTGTATCTTTTGTGGCATTTTTTAGTTAAAGCCATTCGAAAAAAAATTCTAGACAAGAACAATACAAAAATATGAATGGGAGCCAATTTTACTTATTGCCGCTGCAAGAATTATGGATTGGAATTCTCCACACAGTTTCTCGCTTTGAAAATGGCTTCGCACCCTGTTCTACCGTCTGACCGTTAAGTCATTCGTTATGCGTTACCGCCATTTTTTATGCACTTCTTTGGTACACTACAAATTAGGTAATGATTGATTAAATTGTTGAAAAGTTGGTCTAGACACCGTACAATATCGAACGAATTTCAGCAATGACCAATGGTACGGTAGGTACCGTATGATAAGAAAATTTTATTTCGACTCATCTTATACCGGTAGTCTTATAAACATATCGGCATATAGCCATAGTCCAGTAACCGTCTGCCGGCAAACAGGTACTTACTACGGTCAGACGGTAGATAATGCCATGACCAAGTTACAGACAGCGACGTTGCGGCGCGGCTTCTGGTCGCGCGGGGCAGGTGTTTACATAGCGCGCGTCATTTCTCCACCACTCAAGGGCGCTAGAGGCGGTTGCTTAGGAACATTGACGCGGGAAATTCAGCTAGAATTTCGTCTGCTTCCCACTCCGCTACAAAATTTACAAATATGCCACTTTCGAAAAGGAAAAGATTGGCAATCGCCCTTTATTTGGCAAACAATACGGAGCAAAAGCAAAGGGAACATTGGGTTCATCCCATATTAAAAAGAAGGAAAGAGCTTGGTAAGTTCAAATCATCGCCCTATGAAACTGCGTGGTCTTTCCTCAAAATACTAATATAAGATTAATTAATCATAGGCTATCTTATACTGTTTTCTTCATCTACCTGTGTATTGAACAGACGGTAGAGCTTGAAGTTGAATAAACATTTATCTTTCATTTAATAATACTTTCTACGCAGGTGAGTACCATAGACTTGTCCAAGAAATGAGACTTGAAAGAACGGTTGCATTTCGTAACCAATACCGCCTGGACCCTGGTATGTTTGATGACCTGAGGAGTCTAGTGGCTCCTTACATAACTAAAACCACGACTAATTTCCGAGAACCTATATCTCCTGAAGAGAGGCTTGGAATAACATTAAGGTGAGCAATTACTGTATATTCAAATCATGTAGCAAAATGTATGTGGAAGAAAATATTCAAATTATAACACATCCACATAGAACTATTAAAAACAAAATAAACATAACATCAAATAAAAGTGCACATATATCATATTTCAGATTTTTAGCAACAGGGGATTCTTATACCACAATAGCAGATTCATATAGGACATCGAAATCAACAGTTTCAGGAATAGTTACAGAAACTTGTGAGGCAATTTGGACATCACTCAAAAAAGAATATTTAAGCCCGCCAACAGTTACAAAATGGAAGCAAATCGCTGAAGAGTATGAGAAAAAGTGGAATTTCCCACATTGCATAGGGAGCATAGATGGGAAACATATACAAATTCAAGCACCGGTGAATTCAGGGTCCCTTTATTACAATTACAAGCACACATTCAGCATTGTGCTAATGGCCCTTGTCGACGCCAATTATAATTTTGTTTTTGTCGATGTGGGAGCTTACGGAAAGCAGAGTGATGGAAGTGTTTTCTCCCACTCTGCTCTCGGTAAGCTCATGAATGAAGGGGCCCTGAATTTGCCGGATGAAACAACACTTACTAACAGCTCAAAAAAGGCTCCCTATGTGATAGTGGGGGATGAAGCCTTCCCACTACAGAAGCACCTGATGAGACCATACCCGGGGCGAAATTTGCCAATTGAGGAAAAAGTTTTCAACTACAGGCTATCCAGGGCAAGGCGAGTAGTAGAAAATGCATTCGGTATAATGAGTGCGAAGTGGAGAGTTTTTAGGAGGCCCATGGGTGTGTCGCCACAAAACGCAGAGTTGGTTGTGAAGGCAGCATGTTGTTTGCATAATTATGTAAGACGCCATACACTGATAGATGCAGGTGAAGTGGATAGGGAAGACCTGGAGGGAAACATAACAAGAGGAAGTTGGCGGGTACAAGAGGATAACAGTTTTTTGCCCCTGCAAAGGCAAGGTCGCAGAAATAGTGTAGCGGCGGCGGCTGTTCGCGACAGCTTTAAAAATTATTTCATGGTTGATGGAGCTTGCCCCTGGCAATTTCAAAGAGTCAGAAGGACATGAAAAGTTCCTTTTATCTAGCTTAGTGGTTACCATCGAAAAAACATATTACTGAATGAGAGATTTTACATTTGACACGCTACACTAAAATATTTCAAGCTGTAATCAATTTGGAAAATAATCCAAATTTTTCATCAAAGAATATTTGAAAATAAACGTAATTGAAAAAAGAATTTGTGCTTGATAAAAGAAAATAAACAGCAGCAGAAAGATGAAAATCATGCAAATACTCCATGAAGCTGTAATGAGAAATAGCCAGAATGAAAAAGCATACTGCCTGAACAAATAATAAAATGGTTGAGGTAAACTAACAATAAAAAACATTAAAATTTTTTAGAAAATTGAGTTCTTGTTTAGAGAAGGTTGCTCAAGTTTGTACGGAGTCAATTAAATTTAGTAATGTACTGTAATTAAGATAAAAAAACGTTTGAATTTATTTTCTAATTTTTAAGTGGGAAATTGAATTTGAATCATTTCTCAAATTCAGCCTCATGGAGTAATTGCATGATTTTCATCTTTGTTGATGAAGCACGCTCAGGAGACAGTCTTTTCAGCTGTGGTAGAAGTGAAAGAAGGAAGAATTTGTCTGGATCATCTACAAATAAATATATATAGTATCAATATTCTATACCATTACGTGTTTATTGGACACGTAGTGGACATAGTGAACGTTTTGTTGTTCTTAGACTTAGTCTTGTTCTTCTTTGACACGTTCAGAAGAAATCGCTTTTCTCTTTGGTTACTGGACCAATTGTTTTGAAATTTTCATTGGTTAAAGATAAAATTTTTCCCCAGAAGGCTATTATTTTTTTTCGCCAAATATTTGAGCATACCGTATATACTCGCCTATAGGTCGCACCACCGTATAGGTCGCACTATTAGTTTTGTGTTAAAAAAGTTTGATTTTGATTTGACTCGCACATAAGTCAAACTGAAAATCTACGGATTTAAAAAGCCCTTTTCCTAGATTTTTGCATAGGTATCTTCCTATTTTGTTTTTTTTGTAGGGCAAAATATAATCAAAATATGTCAATGACGCTCATAATTTTATATGGTTAGAACCAGGTCAACTGTAATAGATGCGTGCGGCGTGTTACGATTTGTAGAAATGGCCTATATCCAAATTTTTGTAAAATCGTCTGTATGTCGAGCGGATAGGTCACACCTATATTTTTTTAAAAAAATAGGTAAAAAGTTGCGACCTATAGGCGAGTATATACGGTAGCTGTCTTGTCTATATGAGCATGCTATGCATACGCTCCTTTAATTCTACAACATAATAAACTAATCTCGATCACACCATATCATGTGTGACCGTAGATAAAACATGAAACAAAAACGATGTTCGAAAAGGTTAAAAAAATTACCATCCTTCTCCTCCTCAAGAATTTTCAAAATCCGCATGTTCACTTCTTCCTTCCTTTTTTTTGGTGTCGGTGCGACAGAAGATGACCCAGACACTTCTTCCCCTTCTACCACAGCTGATAGAGTGACAAGTTCTAAATTTGAGGACGTTCTGAAATATGAAATAGAAAAGGTCCTGAAATAACTTCAAATTAATAAAGAATTTAACTTGTACCAAATTGAACAGATCATTTCAAAACATGTGATAGATATATCATTGAAATAGGCACACACTTTTCATCATAGTAACATATCACAGCAGCTCAATATTTACTCTTGTGCCGATTTTATGCAAAATAACTTACTTTCGATGCTGCACGAAGGAATCTAAAAAAGTCATGTGTTCAAATAGATGCCATTTATTCGTTGAAACGCCTCCGGGTGCCCCTGACTTCATGGTACTTTCATTTTTATTTTTCATCTTGACGAATCTGTCTCGCAAGGCCTTCCACTTCTCTCTTGCCTGCTGTCCTAAATAGCATTATCAGATTGTGGTGTTAGTTGAGCAAAGCAAGCTTTTATTTTCAATTTGGTGTACTTGAAAATATTTTAGACAACGTGATTTTGCCATCAAGATAAATCCAGCAATGCCATAATAAAAGTAACTAACCAGTAACATGGAGCAATGCTCCTATCTCCGCCCAATTGTTGGATTTGATATTAACATCACGATAATCGTGACGACTCATGTCATACAGACATGGTCTAGATTTCACCTCATTTATTAAAAGCTCTTCAAACGACATGACTGTGAAACAAAGTTTGTAATGAATTCAAAATACAATTGTTGTTAGAATTCATACCGGTATAGCAAATAGTAAAGACTACAATCCTTCACTAGTACTTGCAATCAATTTTATTCTGACCTAGATAACGGTACCTAATTTGGATATTTAACTTATAAATTACGATAAACGGTACCTAATTTGATATTGCAGTTATAAAATGCGGTACCTTCTGATCTAAGCAGAATGTAAAACCACTTCCCACGGGAAGCAGCCGACAACGCCGCAAAAAAGCACGTGGAATTCGAAGGTCAGTCGCGCCGAAAAACGCTCAGCGAGAGAATCAGCAGCGGCACCGCGCGTCGTCGTTAGGTGCCGCGCTTTCAGTGTGAACGGCGTCACTTGAAACAATGGAGAGCGATCTCGAGCGCACTTCGCAACGCGTCGCGACGCATCCAGTGTAAACGCACCTTAATGAGGTACGGTATTCGCCTTAAGTAACGCAAAATTAAAATATGTGCTAAAATACCTGAATACAAGGTAAATTTATTATTTGTTTAGCACTGAATGCTAATTACTGAATTATATCCTATTTCAGTATTTGTCATGGAATGTCTGTTTAATTAAAAATTGAGTAGATTAATTTTAACTAAACGCGTCTGTCAAGTATTTTATTCCGCGTTAGACAGACCTTTTTTAAAAACGTTCTGTTAGATTTAAATATTACTGTCTTATGCTACTGTCAGACTACTATTTTCTAGATACCTGTTTGAAAGTGTTTCCAATCTATAAAATATTTTCTGGATTTGTATGGTAACTACTGCCTGACTGCAGTACTATACTAATACAGTAATACATAATAGAGCTGCATGTATATGTATATTTGATATTTTTAGTATCTCTGTATCTTTTATCATTTAATATTGTTGATGGTTCGTCTCATTTTCAAAGACTTAAATGTTTTTCTAGCTCTTGTTAGTGCAATAAAACTAAAATGAGACAAAAGTATATTCAAGGAAATAATGCAAGATTCGTAAGATAATTTGAAAAAATATTAGGAAGAAAAAGAAGTTTAAGAATTACCTAATATTAAGTTATTTTTTTCTCTGCTCAAAAGAAATAGATAAACGTTTTTTTAGTTCAACTCGCCAATATGATTATCCCATTTTGTTTTTTCATATATGGAGTACAGTTCTAGTGACTTTGTAATAATTTGAAAATTTTGGCTTTCTTATTGTTCAACAAAAAAAAATTATAGAAAGTGATATGGAATACATATTTTGACATTGACGTGTTGATTCATATTCCTTGCTCTGCCACAAAGTTTATTTTCGATGCAATATTTCTGTATTTACTGGTTAGGAAGTACTTTCTTGTTCTCTACTTGCTCTGAGCTATGTAGTGGTTTGTATAAGTCAAGTACCCACTCAGAAACCAAGAGACTCAAACCAAAATTAAGAGGGATGGGGGTACCAAGTTTTATAGATAAGTATTTATATAACTAAATCGGTGCCAATTTTTTCCAGACCAGCTTGTAAAAGACATTATCCGCAACCTAAAATGCTAGTCTGCTTCAACCGAATTTGAGAGGGACGGAGCGCAATGTTTTATGCAGGAATATTGTATATAATTGAAGCCGTGCCAATTTTCAAATCAACTTGTTATAGACGATATAAATAACCTAGAATGCCAGCGTAAATTAACAACAATATATTAAGTTGGAAGTTTGTAATGGTACCATGTTTGTTATTCAATTTGGAATCAAATTCTCAGAACTGGGGAATAGTTCTTAATACTATTATAGTCAGTCTTAAGTTTATTTACTTTGATCAAAGATGATTTGGCATTGTTAAGGTAGATTCAATGTTTGGCCATGTGCATTAGACATAATTCTGTTTTGGTGTCCTAGATTTTCTGTTTATAAGATAAGTACTTCAGTATGCCTCTGTGTAAACAATCTGCAAATGTTAAAAGTGCTTGAACGTTCTAAATCCAGGTTGAAAGCAAAACAACATTTGCAGACGATTTGTCATGCTTCCAACACTTGTTTTGATCTAGGTTTGATCTCGAAATTTTGAGCCAAATGCTTTATTACCGATATATAATATTATATATTTCTTAGAAAGCGTCTATAAGCGTAAATAAATTCACTGTCACACCTTTTGCTAGGAACAAAGCAGGCACCCAGTGGCATCTGACAATATGTAACTGTATAACTGAGGTAGAATGTAATTTAAAAAAAATGTTATTGCGTTTCCAAACGAAAAATAGCATATTATTTTACGGTATCTAGATGCCTACTGCATTTTTATACCTGTTTTTACTAACATCCCCCATATGATGTATTCCCCATGTTTTTGGACGCATTAGCAAAGTTTCTAGTGTTTATCGACAATTTTTCACTGTTTTTAAACTTTTTAGTAAGTTTTCTAGTGTTTTTGGACGGTTTTTCACTGTTCTATCTTATGTATTACGGTAACAAAATTTCGTTTGAATCCAGATTTCTTTATTATTATTAATGAAATGTTTATGATAGTCATTGATTATGAAGACTGAAATCACAGAATTGAAGCTTGAATTAAAACAATGGGAGCTAAATTTTTTAAAAATGAACGGCCGGAAACCGACAAAAAATGATGCAGCTGAAATTCCAGAAATTAGAGACAAATATGCCAAATTTGTCAACTTGAAAAAAGATTTTCAAGAGCTTCATCGTACAAAGCATAATGTGGAATCGAAAGAGAATAATGAGAATTTAGAGAAGCCATTAAAACCTGTTCAAAATGATAGCAGTAGAAAAATATTGTCTCCCAAAAATAGTCAAGTGGAGAATTCTTCTGTCAAGTTTAAATCACCGTCCAAAAGTAGTAAAACTAGTTCCGTTTGGGGTGAAAATTTATTGAAGAAGAATTTTGTTGCGTCAAAAACTAGCGATTTTCATGACAGTTCACCTACAAGGGAAATCAATGACAAAGCTACAAACGCTTCCCCAGAAAAGAAAGGTAATAATTGGAGAGACAAAATGAGAAAAAATATTGGTTTGGGATCGGCAAAACATTTAGCAACCAACTTAAAAAGAAGATCTAGAATAACAAGTGCACTAAATAGTACTCTTGGTTTGGATGACTCTGTGGTATCGACAGATGAAACTGCCTCTGATGGTATAACTTCTGACATATCATTTGGAAGCCAACTTAAGATTGTATCAAAAAGTGGGAATTCAAATTTTAATTCACCGAATACTTCATTTAGAAATAGTTCCCCGTTTGTTCCAAAGCCTCCGAAAAGCTTGCTATCAAAGTCTATCAATATGGATTTCCTGCAAGACGAGGATCTTTCTGATTTGAAAAATCTTGTGCAAGAAACCAAGGCTGACTCAAACAAGGATACAGAATTCGAACAAGCATCTGAAACGAATTTTAGTCACGAAAATGAGGTTAGTGGTACTGAGGAAAATTTTGATAACGCGAATGAAGAAAATGTAGAACCAATAAAAGATGAAACAGAAAGTTTTATAGAAGCCAACTTCAGAGAAAAGCCGAAGAAAACAAATTTTTCTTTTTCATCTGATAACCATTTTCCTACAATTAATTACGATTCTGTTCGTTTGAACGCAGAAAAAATGATAGACGAAGTTAAATTAACAGAAAAAGAAACTTCGGTCAGCGATGATGCGGAATTGCCAGCGACAGACAAAGAAAATGTCACAAAGGGAAGCACGAAAGTAAAATCACAGTCTACTACTCGTGCAATTCCGCAAACTAACTTTGTACTATTGAATATGAAGAAGAAATGTTACAGCAAAAGGGGAGGAGCTGGAAACTTTTTGCGGAAACAAGTCCTGCGACAAAAACTTGCCAAAAAAGGGTATTCATATAAGAGTGGATGGAAGGGGCGCAGTGGTGGTTCTAGCTTTCGAAGTGGGGGATCTAAATGGAAAGGTGGGGGTGACGTGGGGTATCGAGATAGAACTGCTGATAAGTGTTTCAAATGTGGTGAGACCGGACATTGGGCAAGTAAATGCAGAGGTTTTAAATCGCAACAAAAGAAAATAGACCCAGAAGAAGAACAACAAAATAAAGAAAGTTTAGAAGAAATTATTGAAAATATTGATATGTTAACATCAGCTTTGAAAGGTGAATCGAACAATGAAATGCTACAAAAAGCTACTGTGGGTTTGTGTGACCCTGTATTATATAATGATGAGCCTATCACTGATAACAATGAAGTAATGGAAGCATTATTAAAAATGTTCAAATATAATTCTTTTCGCCCAGGACAAGATGTTGCAATTAGTAGAATTTTAAGAGGTCTCCCGACTCTACTCGTTCTTTCTACGGGTTCGGGAAAGTCACTTTGTTATCAACTACCTGCATATTTGTATGCTAAGCAACGTAATGCTATTACTCTAGTTATTTCGCCTTTAGTATCTCTCATGGATGACCAAGTACGCGGTTTACCTAAAATGATGAAAGCGACTCGAATTCATTCAGGGATGAGCAAAGAACAAAGAAATAAAGCAATGCTGGAAGTTGAAAATGGAAATGTTCATGTTCTTCTCGTCTCACCTGAAGCAATCACTACATGGGCTGGAATGTCACCAAAATATAGCCCGCTGTCCAAACTACCACCTGTTGCATTTGCTTGTGTTGATGAATGTCATTGCTTGTCTGAATGGTCTCATGCATTCAGGCCGTCGTATTTAAGAGTTTGTCAAGTTTTGCGTGAGCAACTGAAAGTAAAATGTCTCGTTGGGTTGACTGCAACTGCTACTATGGATACCTGTGCGTCTGTGGCAAGACAGCTTGGAATTACGGATATTGATAAAGGTGTGATAGCAAAAATTGATATTCCTGATAATTTAGTTTTGTCGGTATCACGTGACAGGTATAAGGATGAAGCATTATCGCAACTTCTACTTGGTGGACGCTTTTCAAAATTGGATTCTGTTATTGTGTATTGTACTAGAAGAGATGAAGCGTCAAGAATAGCTGGCCTGTTGAGAGTTAAAATGCAAGACATGCCAGCTCTCGCTGTGGAGGAGCCTGAATCTGATCAAGAAGAAAGCGTAGAACAAGAAAGTAATTCTAAGAAACGAAAAAGGACAAGTAAACCAAAGAAAAGTGCTAAAAGAAAAGCTGTAACTCTTGATGCAGAATGTTACCATGCTGGTATGTCCGCTAGCGAAAGACGTCGAATACAAAATAAATTTATGAATGGTACTTTGCGTGTCGTTGTTGCGACTGTCGCATTTGGAATGGGGATTGATAAGCAAGATGTTCGAGCTGTAATTCATTACAATATGCCAATGTCCTTTGAACGATACGTACAAGAAGTGGGAAGAGCCGGCAGAGATGGAAAACCAGCCCACTGTCATCTTTTTCTTGATGCGGATGGCGGAGACTTGAGAGAACTCAGCAGGCATTCCTATGGGAAGACAATTGATCGGTACACAATTAAAAAGTTTGTTAAAAAAGTGTTTCCATTATGTGACTGCGAAGATGAAATTGATGATATGGACAGCGACATAGCGGAAGAAAAGCCGAATACTTGCCAAGGACATTTTTCTGCCATTGAAATTGATTCTACTATCGAAGACTTGGATGTCAAAAAAGAAGGACTAGAAACATTGATCTGTTATTTAGAAATTGAAAATTTAATTCACGTCAATCTACCTACTGAAACAAGATGTACAATGGAGTTTTATGGTGGGCCAGGTCAAATGATAAGAACAGCAAAAAAATGCGATGCAGTCGCTGTAGCTTTGAAAATTGCCAAGACGAAAGAAGATGAAACCAAGGTTAATTTTAATGCTATGCGAGTAGCTGATGAACTTAATATGGATTTACCTTCTTTGAAAAGACTTCTTCGTTATTTGACATACGATACTTCTCTTTCTTCAGTCGAAAGCGAAGTTGGAAAAAGCGGAGTTGAAGTCCAATTCTCACAACTTTCTTTTTGTGTTCGAACAAAACAAAAAACGACTTCTGAATTTTTAGACGCAGTTACTGATCTCTTGCTGAGAAGAATTATCTCACAAGAGAATAAAGAACTCGTACAGCTAAGAATGTGTTTCAATACTATGCAGAAATTTTCACATTCTAATGTTGGTACCTGTCGAGACTTTGTTGATCTATCTAAAAGCACAGAGTTAAAATCATTGATTTCTGAATATTTTAAAGAACAGCGACCAGTAAAACACACTGAGGAAGAATTACCACAAATTGATCCCAGAGATGAGAATGAATTGCGTTGCCATGTACGCCAGTTTCTACATGTACATGCAAACGACTTTGAACATAGAGTCACAGGTCGTGCAATTGCTCGTATATTTCATGGTATCGATAGTCCGAGGTATCCTGCTAAAAATTGGGGGCCTGCTCGTAGATTTTGGAGATCAAAACTTCAGATTAATTTCAATTTGATCAGAAAGATTGCAACAGAGGAGATTGTTGGAACAGTTCGATGATAAGGTCATTTTTTGTGTATTAATAAAAGAACTAAAATAATCCAAAAGTGTAAATTATACTTTGATAAGCTAACAACTAACTTATTACTGTTTTTCCTAAAATCGACTTGCAGTCATTGTGGAAAATGTAATATTACTATTTCCTATGTTGTAACTATTCAATCATTGAAATACTGAACTTTTTGCTTGATATAAGTGAAAATAAGTTTCCACCATTTTATTCTATTCATTACTCATACTGCCGAAATAAAAATTTAAAAAAAGTTTGTATTTCACTGCCTTGTTATTTCAATATGTTTCCATTCACATACAGATTATCACTGTTTTTCAATTTCCTATTTAATTTTTATCTACTCAAAAAGTTGCAAAAACATGTTTTTGTCAAAAAAAATTTTGTGCATTTTCCAATTTCTTGATGGCCCTACTTCACTATCAAGAGGTTGTCAAGTTTGTTATTTAGTTTTTTTTTCTTGAAAAAAATTTTTTCTTGAAAAAAAAAATGTTTCAAATTTGCATCTGCTAGTTAGTTGCTCAGTGGTCCTATAATAACAATGTAATGTCTCGCATCACGTTCACAATATGGTTTCGTTTACTCTTTATCAAATTAATATATCGCTCAACCATTTGGGAATTATATAATATCTGAAATTTAATACTTGTACTGGTTGGTATCACATAAAACTGGTAATAATAGTCTTTATTACATCACAATTATGTTATTCATTCATGCGTTGTTGTAATGATCTTCAATTTGTATGATTGTCATTAATATTCAATGTTAATTTTATTGCTTCATACTTCCTACTGCCTTAATAGGAGATGTGCTATTTTTGTTCTGCCAACTTTCACACTATTTACTTTTCTTATTCTCTCATTGTGTGCGGCTTTCCTCTATCATGAACAGCTGTGGCTTTGTTAGTCATTTATCGATTCTATTCATGTCAATCTAATTACTTGTGACAAGCGTTGCTCAAAAGCTAGTTCTAGTTTGGTAGTTAGGTCTGTAGCATTAACTGTTCTCAAATATATTATTATAGACCAAATTATGTTATGAGCCAGCTGATCAGGATTTTTCAATCTATATATATATGTGGCCAGGTTATGAACAACTTTGGACCATACATTTGCATGTCTAACTGTTAATTAACTGGGTGGGTATTAAAATTATTTTTGGTGTAATGCCAATGAGGAGGTCTAAGAGAATCTTTTACGTTTCAAACTAGTTTGACTTTGTCATGGATCAATATACTATATATGACATTGGTATTACGATAAATTTATATGAAAATGTATATCTGGTATCATAAGGATCCAGGTCGACTTTGATACAATAATCCATTCTATTTTTATAGGGTTGTTTCATGTGGTTATTTTGGCTATGTATCTCGACTTTTTTTTCTCTATCGAATTTGTCTCTAGTTATTCATATTATGGCTTTTCAAATTTTTCTTATTCTGTTGACTGATGTACTCAATTTTTTTCACTGCCTTTTTCTTAGCTAGGCGTAAGAATTACATCTAAAAAAATTATTTGGCACACTTTTTTAAAAGTGTGAAGGTGGATATTCAAAATGTAGAACAAAAGTTTACTACTTTTACAAGATCGTCATCAAATTTTGCCAAGTAAACTTCCGCCCCTAGTAGAAGGAAAATGTTAACGTTCGGTAACAAGATCGGGATATACGAGTGGTTTCAACAAATTCAAGGATGGAATCGAATGGATTTTTTATGTAATTTAATTCACCTTTGCAATCCGTTTGAACTTAGATTTATTGGATCATGCATAGAAGATATAGCACAAATGGATTACAATTGCTTGAGAGATCAGGAAGGTAAAGCTAACAGTGCAGAGGTAAGTTGTATGGAAAGTTTTTTATGGAAAAACAAATTTGTTTTAATTACAAAGTGTGGGAAGTTTTGGCTGGTGTTCTGTGAAATTGCCTTAAGATACGAGGCGTTTAATCTGTTTATGTCAGAGGTTCCAATATAACTTGGGAAGAAATATTTTATGTTGAGCTAAATTTGATATAATACTCTACATGTAGATACTCTATATTAGGATATATAAAGTACATCCAGTGCTAGCAAACATTGCAATTTGTAGACGTTTCGAGTTTCTACATAGAAACCCTGATAAAGTTTTTCTGTACGTTAATTCAAATTGTCGGCAAATTACATCGTTTTGTTAACAACATTTGTGCCTTTCATATCCTGAACTCATAATATGTACCTGGTGAAAAATCATAATCTATTCAAGTGAAAGATGTCTCTATCAGGATAGTTTAACAACTAATATTCTACCCATTAATTTCAATTTCTAAATTGTGTAATGGGAAAATGTAGCAGTAAAATCGGAATTTGCATCTACCGTAACTTTAAATTTTGTTCTATAGCCAAATAATACCGAAGTCTTCTAATCCAAATAAATACCAACTTTTTATGGAGTCATGGTGACATTTTTAGCAATTTTTTGGCTGGCTATGGTTTGTGTCGAGTCATCTTTTTAAATTTAGAATAGCATTCAATTGCCATATCTTTAAAGAAAAGTTTTTAATCGGGATGTATGTATATTTTCATTATATTAATTTCTCGCTTTGAAGAATATAAGTGCCAGGTTTCAGCATAATGATTTCTAAGCTGCTTATACCATCAACATACGCTGTATTTGTAGTTGTATTATATGAAGCCCGTGGATCATAATTAATGTTGATATTAAAATGAATGACCTAACTTTATAAACATGAGCACAAATTTTCAAATACAAGAGTTTCAAAACAAAAAAATAAATGTTGAAATTTAAAAATATTAATTTAAAATATGGCAAAAAAGGAGGTGTTCTCGGAGATGGTATCTGATCATAGTTTGAAACAATATTCACCAAGTTACTGGGGTTTAAAGGTCAACGTTATATATTTCCTCATTTTTCCAAAGCAACTTTTTAAGTTTTGTTTTCTTCAGTCAAATATGCTATGATCCAAACAATTTGTGGAGTCTGAAACATTTCATGGATAATTTCAAGATATTTCTGCCTATTATTTTAATGATAAATAATATACTTCACTTTAATGAAATAATTAATTTCTTTTCAGCATCTCGAACATTTTATCAACAAATGTTCATCTGTTGATGAATTCAGAAGTCATATTTCTGTTTGTATTTCTCTGCTGCGATCTTCAAACTATAAAGTTGCCAGCAAACTTGCAGAACTTCTTGATGTAAGTGAAATTGTATTTTGTAATAAACTTATCTTTCTTGATAATCACCGATGTATATTTGTGGGCAGCGTTTCCTAGGAAATTTGTGTAAATGAATATGAAAACTCGTTTGTTCATGCGTAATGTACGGAGATATAATCAGTAGGACTCTTATATTTCTAGTAAGTTATTCGAGTTCGCCATACTCATATTGTAAAATTAATATTTATCTTTTTATTAATAATATTTTTCTATATTCAATGCAAATGATGTAGCCCAAACAGGACGAAAATTGAGAATATATTTGAAGTTTAAAAAAAAAATGCTAGTTAACTACAAAAGGGGTGTATTTATTGCAGTAAAAAGAAACCCTAATAAACACTGATTAAATTATAATAAACTTGGTCGAGATATATTGAAACTGATTTCATAACAAGATTGAAGTTGTAATGGGACTTTATTAACACCCTGGATATAATTATGTAGGCCTATCGGTACTATGCGCATATTTTATTTTTGCGTTTATGCGTTTGAAACAATTACGGTAACTGCCTTCTTGGTTACAATGTTTGTAATGTCAACATAACAGTGGTATTTGTTCTCTTTATGTTTACTGTGAGGTATTTCTGTTATATTTCTGCTGCTTGTGTTATTTTTATGGTAATAAAGACCTTTTTAATTTATTCCTTTGCAAAGTTTCAAAAAAATCCATACCAATAATCCAACTAACTTGTTTGATTGTGTTGTAAGTGTTCCTGCACTATTGATCAACGTATAAATTAGTTACTAGATCCATGTTTCCTTGAATGATTAATTTGGCTTCAATTCAATCATTGAATTAAATATTGCGCATTAGGCAACCATGACCTGAAGTGATAACGTCAATGCCTTGATAGAAATTCTGATAGACGTTTTGTTCGTATTTGTATATTACACATCCCAACGGAATTAACGTAATGTTACGTCAAAGGATAGTGTGAGGGTCTTTTAACATAAAACTATATATAGAATTTTGAAGTACTAACTTGTACCTAGTTGAATGTGCTTGGTTCGTATGCAAATTTTATAATTCTATTTCAAAATTGAGAAGGCCTATTTATTTTGGCTAAAATTTCCTTCAGTTGTTGTGGTCATGCCTGGTCACAAATTTTAAAGTATGAAGCATGGCTATTATCAAAATTGATGTACTTAATCCGACACTGTTTTCTATTAGGTTGCGTATTTACTTCTGAAATGCTGCATGTAGTGTCGGGATAATCACATAATTACATTGTTCCTTGCTCACGTCATACCATCTATTTATAACTTTCTCATACAATAGAAGACTTATGCCCAAGTCTCCATAATTTGACATATTTAGCCTACTGTTGACTAATACAATGTGGGATGTTTTGAATTTTGGATAAACTTATTTATAGTTTGAATTTTAGTTTCGATCTTATTAGTATAAAGGTGAATGAACCACTAATTTTCCTGAGTTATTTCAATAGCATTTTGGAGCATTGAACAAATGCTTCACTTTATTATAATTTGATAAAATATCTATTTACTTTTGATCATAGCCCGCTTTTTACATTTTGATTTTTATGAATACAATGTGGAAAATGGTACAATATAATATGTACTCTGTCAGAATCATTTTCTTGAATGCATAATAAGCTAGCTAGCTACTCAAGAATAGACAGTTTCAAACGTCCCACTGAACTGATTAGTAGCAACCTGAATGATCTCGGAATGAAATAACCCTTTTGGTTCACATGAATAACTTCTTGAGTTACCTTGTAGCCTCGTTTATAAAGTTGCCCTTGATTTGTTGTCATTTGAAGCCAATTTGATGTAGACCTATCATTTTTTTTCACCTAATGCATACAAATATAACTTGAAAACTGTCTGCGAATCCCTGGCGGTCCATGACCCCTCTTTAGAAACCACTGTCCCAAGACAAGACAAGCACAATGTGAAATGATTCTCTGACAAAACATAATATCAATCTTTTCATCTTCTAGGACAAACTGGACGGTTTGAACCTCGAGCATCTGATGCAAGCTGGCTTAGATGCTGAAGTTGAACAATGGTTATTGATGCTAACTCTCGCATCTTATCACCCTGCTTTCAGTTTTGAAAAGAAACTCAACTTCAAACGCAAACTGTCAGAATATGAGAGATTAAACAAGAGAGAAAGAAAGGTATCAGAGTTGATAAATACTTCCAAAGAAATCAAATGAAATTTGAGAAAATGCATATTTTTAAAACAATTTGAATGTGGGATTAATAATAAAATTTTTAATACATAATATTTGGTTTATCTTTTTGTATATATCAATATTTATAGAACACTGAGAATGTCTACTCATAAAATTCATCCTAGCGTTTTTTCGACAGGGTTCTAGATTGTATAGAGGCCATCGATATCCTCAATCTCAGCATTCTGCATCAAAGTACAATGACTGTGAAGAATCTAATTGGAGGACAGATTTTAATCCCACCGCTATCCAGCCTTTCCATCAACATTATCCTAATATGCATCATCATAGAAGCTACGGCCACGGTGGTTACTCAAACTTTCAGCCAGATGCTTTCGGCCCTGGTAACGGACCACAAGGGGTATTTCAAGAAGGCTTTTCGAGGCCATCAAACTTTATGCAACGGCCGACAAACTTTCCAAATAATTTGATGCAACCGTCCGGGATGGGGGATACAAACTTTTACGAAAAACAAATGGATTATAAAATGCCGCCCCCGCCACAACATTTAGTAAACTTTCCTCCGAAGCCGGACTTTATGTCTACGGGATTTACTAGACCTCCCAGGCAAGAAAGGAGGCCGCCTCATGCCGGTAGACCTACTCAAGTTTCTCCAACTTTATGGAATGAACCCACTAATAACATACGGAATTCTATACCTGCGCAATCATCTATATTTCCGTTGAGTACGGTGTGCAATATTGCCGAACAAAACACCACTGTTTCAACTGTACAATGTTCAAATGCTGCTTCTGCCAATTCTCTGCAAGTATCAACAAATGGTGAGTGGTGTTTAAGTATTTATTTAGTGATAGTATAAGTGGATTTTAGTATAAGAGAATTCAACTGAATGAGGTCACACTAATATGGAATGTTAACGGAAATACTGTTGGATTAATGAAATATTCAGTAGATTTGTATAATCGAATGGATCATTTCAATTTCCAGAATTTTACTAAAACTGACTAATCAAACAATTTAGTTCAAAGTCATTATTATCTACTAAAGGCTCGAGTCTAATTTCACTTGCAAAAGCAGGGTATGGCTTCCCCACCATCAAGTTCATGCATCTGAAAGAAATATCTAGTTAACCATTCCCATACCGACATGGACTGATAATTGGACGAGATATCGTATGATAACATATGATGATGTTGCCTTATTGATACCATCTCTCCTAAGATAAATGTGAAAATCCTACTTACATGAGACTGATGAATTGTTACTCCCGTAGTGTGTGTACCAGTTACCAGGTTAAGGTTAGGCCATGATTTTATTCAGATTTTCCTTAGTCTGTTTTTTTTTACGATTTGGGGTACTGTTTCATAGGTTTCAGTTTTTTTACACAACTTGATGTAAAGTAGGCAAACAAAATTAGTCAGCACCATGGTACACACACTTGTGGAGCGCCGAAAATCATACTTACATGAGACCGATGAATCTTTTTTTCAGGTATTAACTATGGGGGGGATCTAATTTTTCAACGGTCTAATGTATAGTTTTTATTCCAATCCAGTTGTTTACCAAGCTCAACCACGATCCACTGCTCAAACAACAAACTCCAGTGACATTTCAACAAGCTCAGCAAAACGACATTTTGTCACAATTCCAATCTCCGAGAAACCAGACAATCAGTCTGAAACTGTTTCAAATAGAACTCGATATGAGACACAAATATCCTCACTACATAATAAAAACAATTTTATGCCAAACCATCCAACTCAGAGGCATACGGAGTATATCAAATTACCACCTAAGAAAAGCTACAGTGGGAACATCGATTTTTCACGCAAAATCCAATCTTCTGTTACTGCACCAGCCATCAATGAACAAGAGAAAGATGTGACACCAGAATCTTTTCCAAACTCAAATGAAGCAAGTTTTGTTGGGTCAAAATCTGAAAGTGTCAGAAGCCTTTTACAACTTGAGTCTGAAGAGGAACTAAGGCCAGTAAAAGGTAGGTCAATTTGTTTGTTTCACGACTCAGGTACTTCTCATTTAATCGAAAGTAGCTCGATTATGAAGCTCTGCGGCATATGCGGTGTACTTAAAGAATTGAATACAACGATTGAAGGCCGAAACGAATAATCTATCATAATAAATACTGGTATCATTTTTTTAACATTGATAATTGAATAGATTCAGAATTCAATCATTTTTAACAGTGAAAATTCAAGAATTTAATTAGTTTAGATATGAAAATGTCAAATGTTGCAAAAAACTTATCAAATAATCAAATTATATTAATTGATTCTGTTTTTTTTTTATATTTTTCAAAAATTTAAAGTCTTTTTGATACTGCATACTGTAAAGTTCAAACTGTTAAAAGAATAGTTTTTGAGGGAAAATTAATTCTGAAATCAAACTTGGAAAGTTTACAACACTCTGAGATAGAATATTATATTCCATAAAACAACGAAGAAAAGAAACAGAATGCTTAATTCCATCATATTCAAAAGAAGTTTGAAATTCATTTTCATTTAATATAGGATTTTGTATGTTTTATTTTTCTTGAATTGCAATTTTCATTGAATTATCCAGTGTCTGTAAAAATACCTCAAAAGAGCAAGAAAGAAGATGCAAGGATGAGAAATGCAGCTTGCTTCAATTTAAAAGTAGGAGCATTTTTATCAATTTATGTTCTTATATAATTCTGATTTACTTATGTGTAAATATTTTATGTACTTGATTTGTGGATGGTTGAGTATATTGCAGGTTGCTGTTGAAAATGACATTTTAAAGAATTTATGTTCAAAAACTTAGGTATATTTATATAATTCACTGCCTTTTTTTAAACATAATGATTTTGAGGCAGATATCTATAATCAAAATTTCGTAGCTAAATTCTATCAAATCTGGCAAGAAAGAGACTGGGCAAATCATCGTCATATATTGGCTTCTGTATTCAGATATCCCTTGAACTTATTACTTCTCATTAGCGTTGCATAACATTATAATTACACCATAATGATACACACATGTTCAAATATCCATCTACTTCACACTCCTTCAGAATAGCAAATTTTTTTGTCTCTTGAAATTTAGTTATCATGCCACACACGGCCATACATAAATTTTTTATTGTTCAACTCTTTGCTATGTGTTGTTTAAACATACAAACACTGTTTGGCGTCATAAGTTAAACATTGGTAGGTTTGGCAAACTGATATATTTGTATCGTATTTGTACAAGCAAAATAAACATTCGAATTCAAAGGAATTGTTATTATTAGATTTGTTAGAAGGTCAATTTGATTAAAATTTTGTTTGATTGAATGAAAATCTTCTATTACTAATGTAAAGTAATTTGTCTACACCACAGACTTTATTTTTATATGCGTATCACACATGATGTGATCTGTTATCGTTGCATAACTTCATTAATGACAAAACAAAATCAGAATTTTGAAAGCGATTTTTTTTCATATGTTTTTTTTTTTTACTCCAAATATGATGATGATTTGGCACATATTCTCCAACATCATGTCAAGCATGATTGTGTGATACCAAGTTACCGAATTCACATGTCTAAAATCTATAAAAATTAAAAACCAATCGGGTTCAAGAAATATAAGACATAATCTCATTGGAGCAGCAGTTGTTTTGATTCATAATTAAGAAGTTATTCGTTGACTTTGCCCTGAGCAAATCATGCTAATTTACTCCAGAGTAAAGGAAACTTGTCTCTGAGCAAAGTTACTTGCAATCACTGAAATTCTTAGGCTATTGAAACCATATAGAATAATGCATTACATTTTTATCTCAGATCTTATTTGCATACAAAAATAGACGCGCCCAATTTTGAAGTCAATGTTATGAATTGGCATGAACAACTTGATTTAATCAACAATCAATTATTGGAATCATTTTAAAAATTTACTTGCACTGCCTGCAATACTTAAGATTTCTTTGCACTATTTTATAAAAATTTTGGCTGATATCATTTTGATTTGATTTGTAGCAACTGTCAAATTGCGGACAAATATGCTCTGTATGGCGGATGCCATTTTAAAAGGGAAGTTTAAATTCCTCTAGCTTTTTGTTTTGTTCTTTGTGAGTCAAATCTCAATCTGTAAGTGGAAATAAAGTTGAAAGTCTTTATATATGGTTTTTATGTTTTAGGTTGATTGGAGCGATGGAACAACCACTGATTGTGAAAAAAATGTTGATGAAATGATCAGCTTCTATAAACGGGTATGGAAAAGCACTGCGGCTTTGATTTTTTATTAGTATTGTTGTGTCATCACATAATGGGTAAAGGACACATAGTACTTTTAGTGGTTAGACTTAACTATGATGGCATCACATGTTGTAATCTTGGATTCAATTTCCATGTCCACCACCTCACCGGGGTGTCATAAATTGGACAGGCAATGCCGAACCGAAAGATCCGGGTCTTTCCATAACATAGTTCTTAACAGCATATCGCCAGGTAACAGTGGCAGCTTGTAAGCGGCCTTGTTTGGAGAAAACAACGGTGTCATATTGAAATGTACCTTCACCACTCAATGGGACTCAATCAGCTATTTATGATAATGAATATAAAGTCGAGCACAAGCAAATTCGATTTGTTTCTTACTAAAATGTTTTAGTGATATAGATTGTTATTTTTTAAGTTTTTATCAATATTTATTGCTTCTTATTTTCTCATAGATGATTGGAAAACTTGGCAAATCCAGTTCAAATACTGAATTTTTAATGAAACACAACAACAAAATAGTTGAAAGAAGGAAAGAATTGGAAGCAGTTTTCAGGTTTTTATTCATTCTTTCTTCTATTTGACTTTCTCTGCAATATTCAATAATACAGTTTGTTTCTACAATGACTAAGAGATCCAAGCAGAGTATCCTAGTAAAACTGATTATTTATTACTAAGGTTTTTCTTTTTCTATATACGACTGTCACTGCAATATGTATACAGGCATTTGGCATGCCCTTTTCCAGAAATACATAAACTTACAAAATAGGTATCTAAGGAAAATAGTGTACTGCATACCTTTGTGTGAAGTATGTATAGAATGTAGATGATTTTGTAATTTTTAATAGGCAGTGATAAAACTAAACAATGATTTTTAAACAATAGTTGAGTTGCTGTTGCTGGTCGCATTAACATTGAATTGCTGATGTGAACGTAACAATGTTACATTTTGCAAATTTCGTCCTTTGTTGCATTGCAGTGAGATTTTAACATCTTCGTCCTCGAATATTGCCGATGTCGTTTCGTTCTTCAAAATGCCGAGTAATAATTTTATACAAGCAACATCAACCCTACCATTGAAAAAAAGAAAAATGAAATCAGGTAAATTGTAGATTTGTAGACTCGCTGCATGTTCGCACTAAGATGGAGTCTTTTTTTCAAACCGGATTAGCAATAAAAAATTTGAATTCGTCTGGATCAAAATTTCTCAATTTTAATGGTGATGGTGTTAAAACTTCTTTAGAAACTCTGAAACATTAAGTCTACTGATCGAATATGCCAAGTTTTTGTTATCAAAATTTGATTTATGAAAGTTTTTTTCTGGAATGTAGTGGGTGATTATTTTTTAGGGCCAAAATATGTGGGAGGGATTGCGGAAGGCAGCAGTAGTGCCAGTAGTTCATCGTCTTCCACAGCAT
Source organism: Styela clava (assembly GCF_964204865.1). NCBI lineage: Eukaryota > Metazoa > Chordata > Ascidiacea > Stolidobranchia > Styelidae > Styela > Styela clava. The sequence goes on from NC_135263.1 coordinate 5,686,087, forward strand.
CTCCTCCTCTGTCTCACAATTCAAGATCTCAACTACTTCCTGCACCAACAGCAAGTAAGTGCTTATTATTTTTTCGACATTTTTCTATTTTGAATAAGATAAAATTGTGTAAGATTTGATATATTTTTTTTTGCTATTGTTTCCTGTAGTTAAATTCTTTTTTCTGTATCTCCATTGCATTATTTTCAAATGTTCTCAATATGTGGTCTTTCCCAACACTTGTGTCATCAAGCTGTTCTATAAAAATAACTAGATTTTCTTTCAAATATATTTCCTTCAACAATTATTTTATGTGTCATGTTTAGCGACGAAAAAGCCAACAAACTAAAGAAAAAGGAATGAAGTCATAGTTTTGAACAACTCAGTCAAATTATTTTATTTGAATGAAGTCATCGCAAATGGCACTTAGTGAAGGCGTTTCATGCCCCTTAGGGGACTTCCCATTGGTCTATTCAATGGTCCTATTACCCCTAAAAACCAGTCATTTGAAACATGTCCTGAAAAGAACCCAACTTTTGATCAAAGTGACCTGGGTCATGGGTTACTGAAACTTTGGGGTACTATCATACACAAACCGAAGTTCGAGTGTAGAATGAATTTTTTTAATTTGAATAAGTAGTAAGTAACGCATGGATTCTGTTTTTTTTTGGTACATAAATTTTACATTGTCCAGTATTATGAGTTACTTTTTCTTTCCAGATCGTCCTGAAATGTCAATTTCACCGCTTTCGAATAATGGAGGGAAACATGCCAGGTGAGTGAGTCCCTGTGTGTTTATGAGACATTTTTCCTTTTCTTATGTTTTTTTTTATCATAAACAGCTATGTTGTCTGTATTTGTATTCACTGATATGTTTAAGAAATAGAGAATTTTTAATTTATCAAAAACAGTTTACGAATTGAGTCGTTTATGGTAAATCTAATTCTTTAATTATCTCATTTTAAGCTCTGTATTATCATCTCCCGCATCACTGGCTACATCGACAACAACAACATCATATATTGACGATGATGATGACGATGAATATGCAACCAGTGGAGACAGCAGTGATCCAAGGAATGATCCTTATTTGAAGGTAAAACTAATCGCATGTAAACATAATTTGTTTAGCACCATATACAAATATCTATAACAGTTGTTCTCAAACTTTCGTGATTCGTCTTCCACTTTGAAAATATTAGTCGTCCGAAAATTTGTTTCCTTACAAATTTTTATCATTCACCTATTTTTTACAGTTATACTACTGGCTTCATGACAGAAGTCTATCGCATCTCTATACTCATTTAAAGAAACATACTTTTCAACAGGTATTTACTGTTTTTAACAATGTTTCAATATACAATGAAAGTGATCTTTAATTGTAAATCATACAGTATTCTCTTAACCCTTCCGTGTTATGAGAGATTTCCAACAATCCATAATTGGGCTGCAGAGGTATAATGTTTGCCGTTAGTGACGCTTTATATTTCAAAGGGACTAGGTACATTTTACTGGCTCCTGCTCTTAATCATCTAATTATTTTTCTCGTTTATAATTTTCTGATACAAAATATAAAACCTATCCATTTTGCCTTATATTTTTTGAAGTAATTAAATATTGATATGAAAAGGTTCAAGTTAAATTTGTGTGATTAAAGTTTATTACCATTTTTTTTTTGCAAGTTCTGTAAACTGAAGAAATCTCAAATCGAATCTATAACCAGTATTGGAACAGAGGAAAAAGCAATTCTCAACCAACATCTTGCTAATATGTAAGTCTAGTTTGTATAGCAAGGGTTTTTGAATCAGGGGCTAAAATTTTTGCCCACCTAGAATGGCAGTTCATGTAAGTGTGGCGTAAAAAGTTACATTTCATGAACAATATTTACTGTGTTACAGAAGCAAAACTGGAAAACAATAAATAAGCTTTGTGCCAAACTAAATTGAATCGCAGTGTCAACAAATTCTTTGGGCTATTTTTAGCCAAAATTTGATTTTAGTTTGATTGTGACAGCGTTAAGTGGGCCAGATTGAATTGCCCAACGGGCCAAATTTGGCCCGCGGGCCGTACCCATGTCAGTTGTATAGTCTACTCTAGTTTGTCTGTAGATATTGGTAAACTAACTTTGGACCGGTATTTGCTAGAAGTGTTATGATAGTGGCGAATAATGAGACAGTCTTGTGGACTATCAAGCATTTAGCTTTTATAAAGAATTTAAGGAAATGTCATATTTCAAACTTAAATAATTCTAACATGTAAATTTATAGAAAATCAATTTGGTGATGGTCGATGGAGATTGATTGAGATGAGCGTTTTTGGATTTTTTTTTTTCAATTTTTTTTCAATAATTAAAATCCCAGTATCAAATGCTGAAAACAGAAACTTCTGAATTATTCCCCAAAAAAAATTCCTCAATTTGAATACATTTTTCATAAAATATATTATATGCCTTCTGCTCTCAATAAGGCTCTGCGTGAGCACCATTGTGAGGTAAGGAGCTACTATAGTTTGAAAGGATCAGAATCTTCCTGGTTTCGGCATTTCCTACCATATTTATTACACGCTGGGTGATGTGGTGGACATGGGATTTCAACCCGGACCATCATATTTAACCATCATAGTTAGTCTAACGTTTTACCCACTAGGCCATTGCTCTCATATTTTATTTTATTTATATATTCAAATATTTTGTAGAAAAACAAAATGCCTCATCATTTATATAATTCTTACAGGACTGGCAATAAGAGCGATACTGCGCCACTTGAAATAGATATGGGAATGTTGAGCTTGGCCACAGCATCCTCATCAAATAGTGAGATGAATTTATCTTCTGCCAATACTCTCATCAAATCTGACTATGAAAAGAAGTCTCTTGATATCAAGTCAATATTAGGTCAGTATGGTTACTCTTGTTGAAATTGGAACAATTTTTTAAAGAGAAATTTGGTTGAAAATTTCTATTTGATAGTTGCTTTTCTGCTCTTAAAATATATAAACCTACTATATATCTGCACATATAAGCCAATCTCGCCTATAAACCGACCCCACAAACACAGCCCTTAACGGCAAATTTAAATCCCCCCTTAGCTTGGCAACTTTTTTTGGAGTATTAAACTTGGCTTATATTCGAGAATATACAGTAAATCTGACATGCACTGGACTTGTTCAAATTGATAGGGTGAATTTAGTTTTTTGGGGAGAAATACAGCAATATTACTTCAGCGTATATTACTTCGCTATATTCAGTGTAGTTTCACTGATCTAGGGCCTGACATCGGCAAAATATATTTTGAAAAATTTCTTTTTATGCATAGTGAGAGTAGAATAAAGAGATCCGAAGAGAGGGATGTATTGTTGGGATCACTGGCTTAACAGTCGTCACTTTTTTGATCTACAATGATGTGCTAATGGTCTTTTACTCTTTCTTATCTACTTTTCTCTCTATTTGAATTTCTTTCTAGATGAAATATCAAGAAACAGGTCAGAAGATGAAAAATCAGGATCAACGAGCCATTCTGTTCCTTTTGAAATTCCGAGCTCGAGTAACGACGGAGATCAAGTGGCTGCCAGTAATTCATGTTTCTCTTTCGAATTCGACTCAACCGCTGCGACCGTAGAAACGACACCTCGTTCCTCAAAACCAGCATCTGAAAATGAAGCAGATATCATCACAAAGGATGCTCCGTTTCAATCTCATTTAGGAAAAAATAACCATCCTATTGAACCAGGAAGGGCGTGGAGTCAAACTGATATTTCTCCAAATGATTGTCCGCAAACATCCAATGCGCAACTGTATTTTACATCAAAGTCCGCTCCTCCTTTTCCACAAATGACCTATTATGCCAAAATTGTCCGTCCGGAAACTTTTCCAATCAACCCAGTTGCGCCAATATTGGGGTGTTATCATCAACCACAGACTGTTACCAGCAGACCATTGCATATACCCCACACTGGTACCACTCCTGTTCCAACACCTGTCCCAGATCCAATTCAAAGTGGCGCAATAACACTACCACCGTCCACAATGGGAGTAAGACCTCCACAATATGCATATACAGTTTCCACAGGCGTCCCACCTATGACAAGTGAGCCAGCGATAATGTACACATGGCCTTATTATTCTCTGTATACCATGACATCACACTCTGCTGAAATCCCAGCGTCACCACAAGGATTGTGTATGAACAAGTCAGGATCACCAAACTCTGCAGCACAAAACACATTACAGCCACGAGAGAATGAATCAAATAAACACTTGACGTCGTCATCCTCTAGTGATCAGGATTCTGCCCCAAAAGACTTACCACTTATCTCTGCTGAAACTGTGGTGGCAAATCGTCCTGGTGTCGGCCACACTAGTTTTTACTATAATCCTGCCCCGCCTGCTTATATTTCAGGCTCGTTTTCATCTGTACCACCTCAACAGAACCAATTTGATTTTGTTCAAACCAACAATAACATTTTGCAGCAGAATAATAATTATAGTTTGCCAAATGGATATGCAGAACCCAGTCCTAGTGTTCCTCTTAGCCCACCTAGCACATTAAGTGGAAATATAGGAACACTGCCTGCAGAGTCTAGCACGGATATACATAAGAAAATTCCGTCGACATCATGTTACAATTGTGGGAGACATGGACATGAAGCTGCTGCATGTACCAAACCTATTGCTGCAGAAGTACTTGGTGAGTTTGTCGGTGTTCAATAATATTGTATTGTTCTGTTTATTATTAAGGATGCAAGGTTTGTTAAATTAGTTAGAATCATATTCGTAACTTGGATATTTCAGAAAACAGAATTCAATAAAACTGCTATTCCTGAAGCATCTTTCCTCGAGTTCTGTACATGAATCATCACAAAAATGTGTTAAGTATCACTATATTTCAGCTCATACTGCTACAAATGTAGGAATATACAGTAGCTTATGTGGCTTATACATCTCTCTATAGTGTTCATATTTTATCATCAGATAGTATGACAAGACAATGGTCTGCTATATTTAATGATGGTTGTATGACCTGTCGATAGAGACATGATAATGTCGAGTACCCACTCTCACTCCAGTAAATTGCTGTATGACTAGAAAATACAGACTATAGATGAGGCTCAATTACCTGCTTTAAATTGTGGTTTAAATCGGGGTTGTGCAACTTGCGGCGGTGGGCCAAATGGGGCCCACAAGGGAAAAGTGTGCTGCCCTCGGAGACGTGCCAATACTGAATTGTGTGCAACCCGCGTAACGAGTTTATTTATTTTATTCTGTTACGTGCAAGTTATCCCAATACGTTACAACAGGGGTGCACAACTCAAATGAGGATACGTGCCAAATTTTTCAAAATAATCTTGTCGCGTGCCACGCAAAATTGTGTTATTGTAAATTAACTCCCGTAAAACAAACAAATTTCAATAATAATACATAATAACGAATATATATTTATTGAAACAATTTAATGTTCTGAAAAACTGCTGCTTTTGATATAAACGCGATATTTTCATGTATATCATAAATATATTTTTTTTTTACCAAACCGTTCGCGTGCCACGTTTGACCGTATGCCGTGCCAAATTTGGCACGCGTGGCCCGTGTTGAGCACCCCTGCGTTACAATGTCCCAACAGGTATTTTGTGCGAATCGAACAACTCATGTCATAAGATCACTAACCAAAACTTTTGTGCTTGCAACTACTTTAAAGCCTCTGATAAATAAAGGTGCGGCCCACAGTTTCTCCCACTCATTTGAATGTGGCCCTTTTGTATTAAGGTTGCACACAACCCTGGTTTAATGATTACCCCTACTCTAGTCCATTTGGGCGATAGCTTAGGGCTCCAGCAAACCCATGGGTTCTGGGTAGCAATACATGTTATATATGAACTAGGTAGTTGATAAGGAAAACTCATTCCAACCTCTTGTTTCAGATTTTCAGCTAAAGATGTCACAGCCTTGATAAACGACCTCAAGACGTTTACTAGAACAATTATAAAAAAAAATTAAGATCAAAACTATGTGCCGATGAAAGATTTTACCAAAGTGCCAAAATGTGTAAATATGATCACACTGGTCAGCCTGAAAGTGTTTCTGATAATACACACCATGATACCAGTATATGAATTGTATCAACAATAAGCAGGTCATTAAATAAAGAAGCATTTTGTTTTTTCTGCCTCTGACAGAATTTTAGTCCAATTTTATTGTTATGTTCCTATGGTCGTGAGAGTTTCGAATCCGTATTTTTCAGCTTCGTAATGACCAATTTTATTATAACATAATGGACACAAGCCACTGTGCCTTCTTTGCCGCAATGATGCGAATGCCGTTTAATGCTGACTCATTTTACCTGGTTGTCAGCTTTTTAAGTTTGAAGAACACTTATTTCCACTATTTGTTTCATGGCGTTCTATTATTTAATGGTTTACTGTTTAGGGAATAAAAGGCAGTATTTTTTACTGATATATACAATGTAATTGCCTTGTTGGGTACATAGACGTACAACATTGATACATAGAACCGACTCTCTAGTTCATACTTCCACATTCGGATGGTTGCTGAAACATTTGCCAAACAATTATGATGAATTTTGGTGCTGCGAGATGATTTAAAAACTCAGAAACATAATTTTTAAATTTTCAAAAGAAATATTTGGTTATTAGCCAAATGCCAAATGTATTCCATTACTCGAACTGTTTTCCTGTTTGTCTGTTTTCATTCTCACAATAACAAATATTGCTGCATACTTTGTTTCGATAATACTCGTTGCAGGATTACTTAAGGTGTCTTTTTTTTCTTGAGATTTGAATAAAATGCTGAATTGTAATAAAGTATTCAGACTAAATGAAAGCTGAAAGCTATTTACTGAAAAAAAGTGAAAATTTTGTGTTATTTTCCAATCTATTCCTATGCACTAGGAATAAAAGCCATTATTGGGGCTTTGTGCAACAGTTTCATTTTCAATGATAAAATTTCAGCCTGCTCAGGTATTTGAAAGCTTGGTTAACTATTTCCAACACCTAATAGGATAGACATTCTATGTAAAGACTATGTTTTGTCATTGGAATAAGCTTTCTTTCCATTTCTTATTCCTCAATGCAATTATCTTATTCTCCATATCATTGAATTGAAATTGAAAAAGTGCTCTTGGAATTAGTCATATTTTTTGGGAAGGGAAAATATATAACGAATTTTTCTTGTATTTCAAGTTTTAATATTTTTGAAACAATGGTATTTTGAAGCATCCATGGATTCTAACAAATACAACTTGATATTTTATCCATCTCCACTTTTCATGACTTACAAATATATTACTGAATAGTAACTATACAACAGCATAGTAACAATTAGTTGGATTAAACGAAGTGTTTGAACTGAAACTGTACCTCGATTGTACCACTTGGTGTATTAATAACTAAAGAGTTTCAATTACTATATATAAAATGATTTGACACATACCACCTAGCTCTCTATCTGCAGCATTCAGACATTGTAAATTTAGTGCCATATGTCTGAATATTTTATTTGCTGCTATACCTCTGCAGTCACCTCAGATGCAATTTTGGAATTTGAAAAAGACGAATTTATTTCATCATAACACAAATGATCATTAAGGACAAATGAACAAACATTTCAATAGTGCTTACATTGTAGTTTTTCTAATAAATAATTCTAGTGAGTAAAATTTAATTTGTAACAAGCACTGCTTTGCTATTCTTTTGCATGATTACTATTTAGAAGGTGTGTTTCAGAGTCATCACTAACAAACTCCTGGAAGCTGATTCAATATTATGTTCCAAAATTGCTTTATCAAATTTTTCATTGAAATTGTGATTATTTGTATATGGAAATTTGGAAAAGATATTATGGTTGAAATATAGAAAAATTATCTCTGAGCATTTCAATTTTATTATAATTATAGAATTAGAAAAATATTTGTGAAAACGACCTTCGATTTATGGCTCTTATGGTAATAGCTAGCGTAAATACATAAATCAACGTAACGGATTACCATGCAATAGAATTAATATTAATCACCCATTTGTGTAGTAAACAGGTATTGCTAAACTCTTTTCTGTATTATTTTTAGTTTGTTTTTAATATTTTATCTGTATTGACATTTTATTTCACGACAGTAAACGCTGTGTGAAATAAGATTGCTGTCCATGACAATCATCTTTTATGTAATTTCCCACCTTCATGTTAGAGATATTGAGCATTTTTATGATATAAATTGGCAATTATTATCGATTTCCGTCATCCATTGTTTGAAAATTATATTTTGAAATTTTGCTAGTTTCATCAAATTGCCTTATTGGGTGTATGTCTATTTTCTGGTGAACTTGTTCGATTTTCAATTTCAATGAATATTTAATATACCTTGGTGTTTTTTGTGAAATTATATTTTTTTGAACTTAACATATATTTTTGTTCATTTTTGAAAAACAATAAAAAAAATCTGACTGAACAATTTTGTGACAAAATTCCTCAGGAACGTTTAGGATCATAATATTTTGAGCAATTTTTGACGAAATAAATATTTTTTCGAAATGTTTTAAATTCATTGTTCATTTTTTGTTTACAAATTTTTCTATATTTATTTTATTTGCTATTTTTGTTAGCATGGTGCCACAACATTGACTTAGGTAATATTTTCTGTGTCAATAACGTATCCAATAGCGAAAAATAAGTATTTGTGCCATATCTTGTAATCTTTTCTAATACCACCGCTGCTAATTTGCTTAATTGCAATATAAGTCGAGCATGGAAAAAATTATATTTTGCTACCGATAAAGAAGATAAAAATAATAATTCTAAATTGTATGTGGATTATGCCTAGGAAAGTGCCTTTTTTCTGCTCGAACCACGCTTAGTACTTTCTATCCAATAAACTGCCGAACTAATATTATAAAGCCCTGGCTCAAAACAATTGAGTTACTCTCAATTTACTTTTTCTCACTGTGTTTTTGCCATTGACATGTTCCAAAGTTCCTGTTTTTTACCTACAGTTTTGTTGTATTGATTGACATTACCGTGATTTCTGAGAGTATACAAAGTAGGAGATAACACGCCCATTATAATACAATAATAATTGCCTTTTAATGCAATGCTTGGTATATGGCTTATGCTCTCTATTACACAATGGGCCAATATTACCTGCAGGAGAACAGTATTGATATATCTTTGTCATTTTCCATCAACATTTAAGTCAAATTAATTTCGTCAGTGATATTCAGATATAATTAACTTGTGTCTATTGCAGTGGTTTTCAACTGGGCCAGTACAGTCAAGGGTTTGCGTGTTTTCATTAAAATTTATGTTTATTGTTCAAATATAATCAAATACCTATTACTATTAAACATGCTACACATCAAAGATAATTTTTTTTCAATATTATCAATCGTTTATACAATTCAACAATAAAAGACAATTAAACTATTGTATTTTGAAAAGTTTGAAAACCACTTGTGCATAGTATGCGATAGACTTGTCTGCAAAAGTTATTTGTTACGTATGTTTCCATATTCTGTAATGAACTTATTTCCCTCCTTCATACGTTTATAAGATCAGTTGAATTTTGAGAAATCCGTTTTCAATGGTGAACCATTTTTGCTTGGTTCCCACTCTTGATTTTTGCTGAAGGTGCTTATTATTAGGTGGAGGTAGATTGTATTTATGTGAATTGATATTACAGCAATTATAATACTTGCTACTTGCACCTGACTGCTTTTTTTTTTCTACCTATAGTTAGACGTTTGATTTAACATTTTATTTTTGTTTCTGTTATCTACTTGGAAATATTTGACTTGTTAGCATATTTCTTTTTTTTTCCTGCTTTTGAAACAAACCATTATTTGTTAACAACTGTGATTTTATGACATCACAATACTTCACACTACCTGCTGTACCTGACAAACATTTTCAAATTCACCAAATGGGTGGAGAGCAGGAATCGCCACATGAAACTATGTAAATAATCCTATAATGCCTCTTCTTTCTATTTGATGTTTGCAAAGCTAGTTTCGTGAAATTCAAATTTATCATTGTATGGAGTTAATAAAGCTGAATGTAAAAGGTAACTATGCTCAATTTGAACATTAGTCCAACTCAATGAACAATAATTTCAGAATTACAGAATCTTAAAAGTTCGATATAATTCCAAAACCATGCAGTCTGTTTAATTTAAGGTTTTGATTTTCGACATATTATAATAATATTACATGTTGAAAGTTTGGAATAAACCGCTGTGCGTTTGCATATTTCATTGGTCTGATATTTTAATATTATCATTATAAACGCTTTTACTGTTTCATCCATTATAATCCTGTATTAATTTCGTCTTCGGTTTGGCACTGGTACCACACGTTCAACCTGGAGCAATAATTTGTTGTTTTACATAAATTCGGACAAGTGTTTACTATTTTGATATAAAATGGCCACATTTAATTTTCTTCATAATATGCCTTCGCCCAGCTAGTCCGTGAGCCTCACATGTAAACAAACATTATCGGTTTCGCTGATTCTTGTGTTTTCGTTTAGATCTGTTATCATTTTCCCTGTTTGTGGCCACTGCTTTTCAAATAATGTTTTATTTATTGTTTCACTGCTACAAAAGTTGCAAATAAAAAAAAATAAAATGTTTTTAAGAAAGCCTCTCTGGTGGTTGAGTGGAAGCATTGGAAAGTTTTGACAGAGGGGGATTTGACATGGTTCATCCGTGAAAAAACTTGCTCGTATATGTAAGTGCTGTCAAATATTGCGATCATGAAAACTGCCTCTTCTAGCTTTACAGAAAAAAAGGCAGTAAAACAGATTGAAATACATAGCAGACGATAAAAATGAAATTTAAATATCTCTCTCAGGCGCCCGCAGTAGACTTAAAAAGATTCCGATAGCTCGGTGGTACTTATCGCGCGTTTGAACGACGAGGAATAATTAATTTTTGTTATTAGAAGTTTCATTAGTGGCTCAGATTTGTGAAGGACATCAGGCTTCGATTAATACCGCGCGGGCCACTCGAAAACCTTAGGCGAGCCACGGGTTGGACGACCCTGATTTAAATCATTATTTTTTTATTAAAATACCCCTTGCAACGACGTGAAACTACGCCAAAATGTTGCGTTCTGGCAGCTGCATGCGCTTCGGGAATCATAATTTCGAAAATGTAAAAAAAATTCTTGCTTCGACTTTCACATTTATCGCCAATTTTGTACATAGTTCTTCTTCTTCATGTACCTAGTCTGTTACAGACTTTGTTAGTTCCCTTGAGTTCATTGTTGGAGGATTCTTTCTTCGTTGCGTAATTATTCAGACTGTCAGTGTATTTTGTAGTTGTCTTGCTCTACTTTTGGTACCTATTTGCGCAATATTTGCTTTTCTATCCCATCTGCTCTATTTATGTGCCCAAAAAATGTAGTTGTCTATTCCTGATGGTTTTTATTATGGATCTTTTTTATCTCCTTGTTTGGCTTTTTTTCTGTCGTCCAATATAATATTCTCATAATTCTTTTGATATATTACATTTCTGCTGCTTAAAGTCTTCTTTCGAGGTATTTTGTCAGCGTCCAGCATTCACATCCGTACAGGAGGATGAACCACATGCAGGCGTTTAGTGTCTTGGTTTTGGTACTGAGTTTTATATTTCTGTTGATAAATATGGATTTCATCTTGTCGAATGTGTCTTTGGAGATAGCGATTCGGTATCGGTAGTGTATCGGTATCGGCTAAGTTTAGACTGATATTTCGGATATATTTAGCTTCTCAATATGATTCAGAATGTTTTAAAAAAATAGGTTAGAATACTAATCTTAAAATTATTTTTTGCTTGGATAGATCGTCATCTATGAGCCATGCACGTTTCCACACTCACTGACCTGTTTTAAGCCATTTACCAGTCAAACTGGGTCAATTAATTTAAATATTTACGTTGCCGAATTTTTATATTAAAATTTTTAATATTACATGGTAATTATAAAGAAATATATCACTTCTTAATATGTGTTATTTCTCTTTTTTGATCCGAAATAATGTGCACTGTTAATAATGCTCATGTTTTAAACCGTCTGCCCTGCACAATTGAGGTAATAATTACATAGTATCGGAATATCGGCAATATCGGTCGCTTTCGAATATCGGCGTATCGGTATCGGCTTTTTTAGCTGATATCGGATCGGTATCGGCGACAAAAGTGGTATCGGTAGCCTACATCTCTATTACATACAGGCATGTCTGGTTGTTTTGAGATCACCATGCACGCAGTCGTCTTTGCATTCAGTTGGAGTCCTTTGTTTTCACTCTCGATTTTGACTGTTGTATGGATATTTTGTAGTTTTTCGAGTCGGCAATTAGCACTGTGTCATCCGCGTATCTGAGGTTTATGTTGTGACCGCCTACTCTAACACCTTCAAGCTGCTCGATGTTCCGTAGAATCGTTTCGCTGTAGATATTGAAGAGGTCTGGAAAACGAACGTAGCCTTGTCTCACACAGCATTTTGTTCATTGATTCTTATATATTTATGTATTCATAGATTGTGTTTTATTGGTTTGAAAAATAAGATATAAACTTCCTCTCTCTATCTCCCACTAAGCACATGCTGTTATTTTAACACTTAGGTATATTTGTTGAAAATATTATTAGACGATTAAACTCTGTGAAGATGATCGACGCTCCTTTTGATTCTATATTGTACATTCTATATCGCCATTTATTGATTCCAAATGTATTACTTTCTTTTAGTTCACTTAATGTGTTGTTCAGTCATTTTAATTTATGTTGACTTGATATATAACAGAAACTATTTCACAGTCAAAACACAAAATTTCTGTAACTGTCAGACTGTCCAAACGCAAATACTCTCAACAGAAGATGATTCATAATGTATAAATCCATGTATCTTTCATCATAAAATTCAATTTCATATCATTTTAATGTTGACTGCCGACTTGAACCTCGTCAGTTGATACTAAATTAATATCAAAATATTGATGAAGCATTTATTATTGTGTGTGACAAATTAGAGAACTCACTGAGTGATGGATTCTACGTTTTCAGTAGTTTATGGGTATAAAAAAGTAACATGCGATTACATAACCCAAGTGTTCGAGATTCAATTCGAAAAAATATTCAATTCGATTGTGGAATCGTCAGCTATTTGAAAATACCCAGCCCGACTTGTGGTTAATGTTCAACACATTACACAAAAGCTGTGAGAATTTATAGACACTTTTTTTATAGACTTCTTCTACTTCGCCATATATATATATGAGATTTTTCCGTAGTATATATCTAATTTAGATTAAATTTTCGTAATTGCTGTCATATCTTACTATGCCTGATTGAGGTATTACTTCAATAAAAAATAACCGATGATGATATTTTTGTATTTATTTCATATTATATTTATTAACCATAAAACGAGAATATCGGTCAGAGACCGAAGACTTATCGATCGAAAGTTAGGGGATCCCCAAAACAGCGCTCTTACTCCATAGTGACACCTTGTGTCCCATCACTAATTAGTTGATAACTCGCTAATTATACGACATAATTCGCCCAAAATCAATAGGCTTCTGGTACGAGATATGATGAATGCACATGCAAAATCTGCAGCAGATCCAAGTTCGCTTTCGTGGGATATCGCGTGCATCTAACAGACAGACAAACAGACAAATACCTATCAACATACTTACCGATTAAAATCGATAAGTAATAAATTTGTCTTGTCTTGCAAGGTATTCTTTCAGTTCTCTGCATGGCGTTGATATTGTAGATTCTAGTAAAAAGAAAGGATTTATCTTGAATGACTTTAATCGAGAGATGAAAATATATGGAGCTTGGAATAAATCATTGCCCTTCTGCTGCGCCGCCATGAAAATATGTGAGATCAAATATTGTCATTTATGAATGAGCCTTGAAGTTTTCGATTTGACTACTACTAAATAACAAGCCTAAGTGATTCAAGAGTCTTGCTGACACAACTACACAACTATATCTATGATGAACTATGATTTCATAACATCCCTCGATAGTTTTTTTTTTTTTTTTGAGCACGAAATGCCAGCATAGGTTTACACATATTCATCTAGAAACAATTTGTTCGTTTGTTTGTTTACATGCTGTCTCACACATCGCACACACACACACGCTATTCAGTTCACTATTTTGTTTGTAAATATTTGCCCATAATTTGATTAGACGCCTGAATATTGACCAACCGTTTATATTCATGTTTATTTGTTTATGTTTGTTGTAATTTGTTTACTTCTTACTTCGGTGAGTGAACACGTTTAATACGTTATAAACTTATTTTTAGGTTCTGTTCACTTTTCAGATGCTTCGCCATTCTCTTTTTTATGTATTGTTCTATTTTTTGCGAATGAATCGAAATAAAATCTATCTATCTATTTTTATATTGACACAACAGAACATCGCGACAAGCTTACCCGAATGAAAGCGCGGCTGGTGAGAGAACGGCCGTGAGGGTAAGCGAGAGAGTCTCTGGAGCGAGATAAAAGAAGAAATTTAATTTTGCGCGCGTTGATTGATTTTTCGTGTTTCGCACCACAACGATTAGCATAAACGCTCGCTCCATCATCTACGAACTCGCTTGACAAATCATACTTACCTGACAAGGCAGTTAACCGCGATCACGCAGGCGGTTCTGCCTAGGCGAGGCTTGGCCATTGCACTTGGGCCAGGTTGACCCTAGCGATTATCCCAAATGTGGATAACTCGGTCGTGTAATTTCTGTTAGTGGGGACTGCGTTCGCGCTATCCCCTTCCAATCATAAATACAATTAAACTGTTGCTAGAGCTTCCATAGCTGTAGTCTATCACCGAGAAGTTTCGGAATTTTAATCGAATAGTGATTTAATTAATTAGAATATTGAAGTAGTTTTTCAATCATAAAGTGAAAGTTGCACTTCACACAACACCCTTGGCCTGAAAATGAAGTTTCACGTCGCTTTGATTACGCCACAAAATATCATATTACAAACAAATACGCGAAATTCAGAAAAAAGATGGAAGGCAAACCTATAATAGATATATTTGAATACACACATTACAAACTACGCAGTTTCAAAACATCAACGGATTTTTTGAAATGTCTCCAGAATGCAGACTAACCACCAGATCCAAAACAGCAACGCGGTGTCATTATCAGGGTTTGGTTTGCAATGAAGCAGCAGTAGCTATTAAAAATTCGATGCCACTTCGATATGCGTTTTATCTCATAAAGACATTCTATTCTCATAGAATTCAGTTTCTAACACTCTGTCACATCCTAAATTCACTGAGATCACACAATCGATGAGATAGCTTACCAAATTATCGCCGATGTTTTTTTTATTTATTGTGACTTCGTTGACAAATTTTCATTAGGTGACACTGATTTTTATTCCCGCAATAGGCTTCATAATGAATACATCGATCCGAGAGCTGCAGTTCGTGAACCTTTTTTTTTCTACGATACACTTCCATTTTTGAAATGATCATTCGCCGTGCGCATTTAACCATTTATAATATGTTGCGAGCTGTTATAACTCATAAGTCAGTAGCTGCAAACTTACCGGTAATAATCGTTGCGATAATTCGTGACACATTCAGTGATGACGCGTTCGTAATGTAAAGGTCGTTATTATAATTCTATCTTTACCGGTATTTTTCCACAACAGGTTTCAATCGAAATTGTAGATATCGGGAAGTACTATTGCAGTACTGTGGTTGTTATAAGTATAAGTTTATTTCGACTCCATAATCAGCAATAGACGATAAAAAAATAGATAAAAACAAAAGTAAAAGTAACTGATTATAGAATCGGGAAAGCGAACAAAACCTAGAGTAAGGTTTGAAACGTACAGATTTTAGATGGAAAGGTATTGATAAAAGAAGTAGTACGTGTTCGCTCACCCACCCTTGTTTGGGTCTAGTATAGTACCAAAAGTACTTCCGGTGGTCGTAGCATAACGAATTTTGCATATGTCATTACTAACTCCCACCTGACTATGTCATCCAAAAATTACGTCACTACGACGTCACAGAGCCTGCCAATCTACCATCGTCCGAAATGGCATATGCGCCGGCGATACCGTACTCACTAACGCCAGCGGTCTCTCTCATATGGAGATCGATGCGACGAGAAACGAGAGAATAGCTTGCTCGATTTCGGGTGATCGTCTGCGCGTTTTGGACGACCATCCGTACACTTTGGAGGTATTTATTATGCCACTGTGGCGTCGTAGTGACGTATTTTTTTGGTGACATAGTCAGGTGGGGGTCAGTAATGACATATGCAAAAATTGTTGAGCCAGGCCAACTAGAAGTGCATGCGGTACTAAACTTTACCAGACCCAATTCACCGTACCTTTGCGCATTATTAACATATATGATCACAGATGATTTCATGATTTAATAATCTGAGCCTATGCCAAACGTGCTAATTACAGTCGAGTATTTGTATTTGGTAAAATCATTTTACATAATAGTAATAGTAACCTAATACAGAAAAGCTTCGTTCAATTAAAACAGACATCTGAGATGTCTGTTGAATAACAGTGGAATAACAATAAGGATTTATTTTTGAAATTGGCGTTAATTTAACAATTTCATATTTCTGTAACTTTACAGCTTTAATCCAAATAAATGTCATAGAAATAAGTGAATTTTTTGACCTTCCAAGATTTTTCAGAACCCAAATTACCAGACGATAAAATTGCCAGCTCTGTATTGACAGATTGATGTTATCTATTCTACATAGACTACTTTATAATCATGTGCAAATTAATATGTTCCATCTGCAGATTCATAGAGTCAGGATAATTACTGAATTATTAGATTACTAGTATAGAGTAATTAAATAGCCTACTGTACTAATTGTTTCTATAATCTGTCTTAAAATTCATCATAAATATGGCTAAAGGAATACTTAAAAAAGTGGCTCAAAGACTCATTACAAGTCATTATCGCAAATATCCTAAATCTCGATTAAACTCATCTTTGTCATCAACTGGTCAACAAGGATTTCCTGACCAGAGTGGGTTTCAAACAGCTGCTGTCAGCACAAGTAAGAACTTGGTTTAATTTTAGGAACCTTATGTATTTCATGCATATGTTTTGCAATGATTCTATAACAATCGTTTATATTCTATCTCCACGATCACATATTATTGAGAGTTATTTTACATGAATTTATTATTTCAAATCTTTAGGTTATTTGATAGAAAAACCAAGAATGAATCTTATATAAAAATAAATTTTTAATTTCCATTTTATTGAAATACTTTGATGAGAAAACCTGCGTAAATACCATTTATTACTTCGAATTTTTTTTTTAAATTTCAACATTCACCCTTTTGTCTTGAAATTCTCGATTTGTAATGACAATGTTAATTTAAAATAAGAATTAGATTTGTGATATGGTTTATCCTTTTATTTCAAAACTGATAGAAACCCACTGAACAGAAACCCACTTTTTTATTGAAGATCAGGGGGCCAAAGTGGAAACCACCATCTTAGTTGAGAAGCTTTTCATAATAAGGTTGAAACTAAAAGCTATCAATATTTATAAATCGTTTCAGATCAATCATTATGGATGAAACCATCAGAATTAAATTTACTCAAAGACCCAGTAGTGATTGATGAATTGAAAGATGCCGAAGATATTGAGAAGGAATTGTTGTCTGATAATATCGACAGTCAATTACCACGAGTTAATCTAAAGATTGATACTCATGCTTTAATTAAAGCATTAATGGAAAGTGGTAAGAATTTATAACAATCATAAGGACTATGAAAATTATATATCGATGTTCTTATAGCACAGTGGTTTGATTGGCCCGGTGACCGTAGATTTGAACCCATGCGTATATCCACGGGTTCAATCTATATGCGGGTGCTAAAACCCATGGGTTAGGGTTAGTATGGGTTTAACTATCCGTGAAACAAAAAAAATTCCATAGGTGCAATAGCATACAGGTGCAATTGTCATGGGTTCAAATGTAATGGAACCGATTGGCCCACATAATGATTTAATATGGCCATCGAAAGCAAGTGTGTTTATTTTCTGTTTGCGTTTTAAGACACCACTAATTGTTATGTCATTATCACAGCTTTAAGTATGTGTATATTCGTAACAATTCAATTATGCCTGTCCCGTGAATATCCGCCCGCTCCTAATTTGAACCCCCCCCCCCGGTCAATCAACTTCGGGAACCACTTGGTCATCATAATCGTAACATTATCATTGTGTAGGTATATGCCCTGCTAGTCAGGATAAATTGATGCTTTTACAACCACTTGGCCACCACACACAAAGTTAAGTTCAATTCTCTCATTCACAATTTATTCATAACAATAGAAAAGTATTAAAGTTCATTTTGAAAATATAACTGAATGGCTGGCATCAATTCAATAGATTTCAAACAAGTCAGGTTCAAAATACCATTAGTAATTTCATAATCTATGTTTAGGTTTCACTATGCAACAAGCCGAAGCATTGACTATGTCTATGGTACAAATTGTGGGAGGGAATTCTGATACTCTGCAATCTTCAATGGTGTCAAAATCACAAGCGGTATGTTTAATCATCCTGTCGGTCCAATGGGTATATAAAGGGTAATGACAGGGATATTCAAAGTTCACCCATTCACTGACGTTCCAATGATGATTGATGTGCTTTGACATCATAATTAATATTGTACTAATAGTCATTTCCTCTATCATATCGCTAAGAAATGTTTTAAAGTTTTTGGGCACAACACTGTATGGTAGTTAATTGGGGTGAACTTGTAATATATTGAGAAACATTAAGCATTGATTTATTTCTAGTCGAATAAATGACCGAAGTTAAATTTTAGACAATGTGCCAGAAGCCATATTTCATAATTACGTATTGCTTCTATTTTAGCAACTCACGATACAAAAATTTGCCAGTCAACTTGCAATACTTAGACGAGATATGATGATTATGGAGAAAACTGATTTCACAGAATTGGTCACCAAAATTGAAAGAATAACTTCTGAACTAGAGCAATTGCGACGAACAACTAAGGTTAGTTTGTGAAATTTTTCTTCAAACCTAGCTTTATTATTTCGTCCATCTCCAGATACTCTTTGTCAGATATAATACATTCGTTTGCTTTATTTACAGGATGAGATAACGAAGATTAGCAGTGATCTCACGCTTGACTTCAATCTTGAGAAAGGAAAAGTGAAGGACATGCATCTTGATCATCTTAGAGCGGTTGAAGATAAACATGCGAAGATATTTGAAAAGGTGAAAAAGTAACCCATGTCCACCATTTTGCTCAGGTGTAATAAATAAAATTGGGTAGGCCGTAGTCCATACTGAACCAGATTATGTCCGATATCAGTGGCTGTCATACCTGGCTGACTTAGTTGTATAAAATAGGCAAAAAAGGCATGACAATTAGTTCACCCATGATTCATTCATTGTGCTCACGAAACACCGCTGTATGGCTTAACAATGTCTAAATTTAAATTGATTATCCATCTCTATTTCAGATCAACAACATTGAAAAAGAGTTACAAAACGTAAGAAGTTATATAAACACAGAGAACGCATCACTGCAGACATTATTTGAACGATACAAATCAGATTCAGTCAAAGTTGCGTTCGGTGAGTCATTGGCGCTTCCGATGTAAAGTATTGTTACCACTACACTTATATAACTAATTTCTCTCATTGCAGGAGCCATTGCAACCTGTATGACAATAGTTCTTGGATTCTACAGAATTTGGTCATGATGTCTTGATGTCTTCTTCATTCACCTTCATCTTCTATGGAATTATGATTATATTTGTTTGGTTTTTGGTAGGGCAATCTGTCTCCTGCAACTGAATTTTTCACGATTCGTCTGATGTCACTAGATTATAATGGTGGTGTGTAATAATAAAAATTCAAACAAATATTACGTGTATGAATATACAATACCAAAAATGTACCTGCCATATTTATCCTTATTTAAATATAAATGTTCGATTTGGCCTTCATGAGTGCAAAGATGACACCACATCTTCTTCAAACTACCTTGAGGATTAGTTATTACCCTCGGCCATTCTGGATTCTCTGTGAAACAGATTACTTAATGACGAAGGTCTGGCGCACTTAGTTTTTCTCTATTAATTATATACTGGGTCTAGCTGATTGATAAGGGCATTAAAGAGACTTTGATAATATAAACAACTTACGTGGTTTCTTTTTCGATAAAACTATGTAGGTGAATGTTTCTTGAACTGCACCTTCTTTACCGTGGAATTTCTGTTTTAAATTGAAAATTTCGAAATCATGTTATTAATTTTGTTTATAAACCCTGATGGTTGAATGCAATGTATTATTATTTCTGTGCAAACTAGCTCAATGCAAATCACATAACTTGGACTGCGTTAGTTAGAAATGTAGTGAATAAATTTCTTACCTTTGCATACAGTGGCGGAATATATGATTGTGTGAAATTGCATGGATTGCCTTGAAACTTGGGACATGGTTTGCTGTGTGGACACTGTGAAACACAAAACTCGTTCTTATTTTGTTTGTATTGCATGAAAGCGCTTATGGTGATTCCATTATTTACCTTTGTAGGCTATTTAATCAAATATTGTGATCAATAATGCTTGCTTCAGACTTAATTTAGACTACCTGTTTAACACAATTTACTAGGAAGAAGTGTACTGATACCAAATTCGAACTTTTGGGGTCTGAGCAATTTTTCTATCCTTGTGTTGTTCATTTTGTTATAAAATTGTGAGTACCTTTTTTAAGAAATATATCATATCAATGTCTTCAATAATAAATACTAACCGGAGCAAAAATGTGTCCTTTGTTAATTTTACTGTTTGATCTTCGTTTTTTACTCAAATCGGCGCCTTCTATACCCTGCAAGAGAAACCTTGTTAAGATTTTCTTTCGAAGAACCGGAGACTTGAAATTTATCAAAAGTCACTTACATGAGCTATTAAGTTTCTTGCCTCCATAATCATATGATATCCTGGCCTATTACCTTGTTCAATGATTACCTGAAAGAATGTCATGTTTTAGTTTGTTCAATGAAAGAATTGCCCCCTCAATAATACAGAACAGTTTATTTCTGCAAGTAAACATTTGTAAGATGAAGTTACCTCTGATTTGGTTTAGCCTACTCAAAATATTTCCAGGAAAGTGAAGAATAAAGATGTATATTTCAGAATTATCTAATCTAGCAAGGGCCAACAAAAGGTTCATGAGCTGTACGTGGATCATCAAATCGACTCGACAAATCAAGGTCATTATATGAACAAAAGAGATTACTTCAATTGTGAGTTTGGTTCTAAAGTGACATATCGATTTTAATAAACATTTTTTACAGAGCGCACCATATCACAGTGATTTTTGAAAAGGATTGTTCAGTAGAGGCCACATAGCACTAAAAAGATATGGAACCAGTAAATAATCAACTTGAGCACTCATAAAAATTTGTCAAAATCTAGAACAAAGATGGGTAGATTTTCATATGTCGTGCTTATTACCAAATACTTGTTGGTCTTCTCCCACAGGATTTTTAAAGTTGTCAGTCTTTCTTTTTCTGAAGGTAATTCACTCAATGTGTATGCGGCTACTACTATGTCATAGGTATGCTGAAGGAGAATAAAAATCATTTGACGATTTAAGGTTATTACCATTGAAATACTTTTGAAAAGCATTATGAATAGAGTCTAATTCGATAGAAAATAGAATATACATTGTCTTTTGAAACAATCCAAGGATAACAAATATTTCTATAAATAGGGAGCAAACAATAACGTGCACTCCCTACTATGTTTACCAGGTTAAGGTTAGGCCATAATTTAATTCCGATTTTCCCTATTTTTTAGTTCTGTTACGAGTTTGGGGACTGTTTGTTAGTAAAGTAGACAAACAAAGTTAGTCACCTCCATATTGGTACACATACTTCTGGAGCGCCCAAAAATGTATTTCAACTATATAACAATATAAAACACAAAAAGATTGGGCATTTTCACCTTATACGATAAAGGCAACATTGGCCTGATATAAATGCCTGATAGTTCAGCATCATCTCCACCACCAGAGAGTAGAAACTGTGAAGTTTGGTTCATACATTGAGACCAGTCAACGCACATGAAATCTTCAATATCTTTACCGAACACAGAGTTGGCTGCCCTGCAAAATACAATGATATGGTGACTCATTCAGGGTATATTTACTTTGGTAATCCGTGGCAAACTGGAAACTCCAAACATTTATCCTGGAAGAGTGGAAAGCCTATAAGATGGTTCAATCATATGAAGAACCATGGGAGCTCTTCCAGTTCCATTGAATGGGAAGTATAGAAATAGTTCACCATTTGTTTGTTTCAGATGTATGGACTTTTGATATTAGAGGAAGGAGTCTCGCATATAATTCTCCCCATGAGATGCGAACCCCCACATTGTCATCCTCTCTAGTCCTAGCACAATCACTGAGCCTCTATCATAGCCATAGAGGTTTGTTTAGAAAATACCTGCTATACAAGTGAATTAGTCTGTCCGTTTTGGCATGGTATAGCAACACATCTGTCTGTGTGTGTCTAGAAATCCCTTTCGGAGAAAGAACCTGTCCCTATATGTAAAAGTGATGGAAAAAAGTTGCCTAGACTTACCAGACAGCAGTTCCAGTGCCAGAACCATAATCTAACATGGATTTTGGACGAAAAATTCTATCCCTTCTTTTAATCTAAAATAAAAAAAAAAAATTTTCAAACGTATTGTGTATAGATTTTAGGACAATTTAAAGTTCAATTTTTAAAAATAATAATCTAAACCTAATTCCTAAAAATACCATATGCTGTGATTAGTATACTTTCTGAATCAATTTAAAAGCAATTTGTTTGTAACTTCACATCTTTTGTTCTGAGTGCAGTGAAGGAGCAATAGTACATAGAAGCTTGAAAACCACTGGGCTAAATGATAAGACCATCATATCTTAATCCAGAAAACTACGAGTATTCATTATTTTTTTATTAGCTATAATCAGAAAAATATGAACTCAACATTGTTAATCATGTTAAATCTTGAATATATGCTTTGATCAGATCACAACTGGCATGGCATTGTAGAAATTCCTCCATTAATGCAAACGGAATGTTCTTACTAGTAAAAAGTATAACAATTTTGTGTTCACCTCAATAAGTACTCTTACAGTGGCCGCATATGCAGCTGGTGCTCGTCCTATAAGATAGGCGACGCAATTCAGTCTGTCATATCTGAAATATAGAGTTTACATAAGTTAGTTGCAAAGTATACAACATTTTAAATAGGATGTCCTGTTAAAAGATCATTAATAGAGACGGGCAGATACATAGACACAATGTGTTACTTGAAGCTCTCCTACGGCATGTATTGAATCTTTTTATTTAACATCTTTATACTAAGTATTTTGTCCAGAAAAAGCCTCTGCGTAGGATAGTTTGAGAGTACCTGGATCTTTTTGGTTCGGCATTACCTCACTTTGGGTGAGATTCTCTACACAATTTATTTCATACTGCTCCATTGTGGGCATGAGGTAATTGGGATGTGCCGCATATTCAGGCAGGAGATCAATTCAAATTAGAAAGAATAATAATAATCTTAACCATTATTGTGCTATTATAAATACCAATTATCTTTATTTTTTCGGAATGATGATACATACACAATTTGTCTCCATAGACTCATCCTGAATCTTTTCTTCTCTATATCTATTTTCTCTTCTGCTGTCATTTCATAATTTAGATTTAATATATCTGCAAAAAATTGAATAATATACGAGCATCAAGCTTTGATTATCTTTGTTTTACATATCAGTGTTAATATGAAGAAGCTACTGATGATGTTGGTGTTTTGAAAGATTAGATGTAGCGAATGCTTGAACAATAATAGCTATATCATTAGAGATAATCTAGTTACAAAACTATGGATGAAAATATTCACAACTTTGGACCAGACATTACAAACACCCCATAATGTAATTAAAATGTCCTTCCGTGGAACATAAAATCAAATATTTGCTCGTCATTTTTATACGATGGCTTTCGATTCACACACGGCCCTGTATAATCATTCACTGATATTTAAGAATATGTATGGTAGAGGCGGCCAAGCACGATAACTTTTTTGCATTGCCTGCACAATTTGTTTACACCTACGATGCCAACTGCTTTTATTTCTAGGCCCTTGCAACTGTCTATGATCAAAATCTATTTTATTGGGATGCCACTTTTTGAGCCAAAGTAGGTTTCAAAGAAATAATTCATATACGACTAATTTGCTAATTTCTTTCACCCATTCTTGCAATAATATTACTAAAAATACCATAAAAACGAACTGAACAAAAATAATATTCAGGTATCAAAATAGATATGTAAAAAATATACCTTGCTTTGTTAGTGTCCAATTCTTGTTGGATTTTTTATTCGAATGTTTATCCAATCCTACAGGTAATGGTCGATATTGAAGAACATCGCATAACTTTTTGCAAAGTTCAAACACTTTCTTTTGCGGTTCCAAGTTGTAAAATTCTAAAAAATAAATGAGCTCGAAACAATCATACGAGTTTAGATAATTTGAATTCACAGAGATGGACAAAAACTCTTAAATGTTGGAGTGTTAAATATTTGCTCGGTAATAACTGTGTGCACTGTATAATCAGTCAAGATTATGAGTCCTTACACTCCAAACAAGGCCCTGTACAAGAACCCCTGTTGTCTAACAATATGTTAGAAGCTTCCATTTCATAACGACCCGAATTTTTTCCGTTGGGCATTATCTACACAATTTTGGGTACTCCCGTAGTATGTGCACAAGGTAAGGGTTAGGATATTATTTCAGATACAAATACTACGGGAATCACCTAGCTAGTCCCCAAACTCATAAAAAAATAAAATAGGGAAAATTGAAATAAAATTATGTCCTAACCCTAACTTGGTACACATACTACGTTCCAGTGTCTGCCATCTTGGTTCACATACCTACTTCGGGAGTACCTAATTTTAATACCCCCCCAGGTCATAAAAATCGGATTTGAACCAAAGATGTGCAACCTGTGATATCGACATTGTTAAGTCTAATGCTTTGACCACTATCTAGCACTGTAGAATCATGAACAAGGTCATTAATTAAAAATCCTCTGATTTGGAATTTTGGACTTTTAATGACCATAATTAAGACAAAATTTTCGAGTCAGAAACTCACAAGTTGACTTGATATTCTTAATAGGCAATTAATGAAGGCTTGCGTACACAAAGGATTTTGTTACCAAAATGTGATTTTCCAATAGTTACAGAATTGGCGTCAAATTTTTTTGGGGGTTTTGTGTAAATTTTTTTACATACCTGAGGGGATGGGGCAGATACAAAGGTAACCAATCTAATACAATGTTTGACAAATACTTCTTTTACCTTTCAAATATGCATTAGCAGACTCAACAAAATTATTCGGAAGTCGGACTATCCCCACTCTACATCTCCCAGGATGATAACGCATTCCGCCTTTCCACCACGGAGTCCAGTTCGAATCAAGTACGAATTCTTTAGAAGGGGAAAAAGAAACATCAGATTCGGTATTATTAAAAGTACTCGAATCAGCGTCTACATAGGGTTCATTATCAGGATTGCACTCGGGAGTAGACTGAGGTTTGAGAGAGGACTCAGACTGAGGATAACTTTGTGAGTAATATTTTGAAGCACTCAGCATCTTGCTATGTAAAAAACATCTTGCTCTTATCACAGAACTCAGTGCCATTGGATTTATTATTTACCTAGTGTATCTTCACTGTATATAGCACAAAAAATAGAAGTCAACATGTTGTTAAGTTTTCAATTTTATTTCAAAAATAATATGTACAATTAAATTTCTAGACGCATCAAAGAGAAAAACACCAAATACGATTAACACATATAAATAAGCAGCAGGTATATATATACATATAAAGATATTTTCAACCAGATTTAATTCAAGTATATTTTAAAAGAAGGAAATCATGTAATCAAATAGTACATACATTTAGAAACAAGCTATCTTTTACTGCGATTGTGGGCACGATGGCCCAGCAGCTCAAGCCTTAGACTCTGCTGTGTTGGCATGGCAAATTCAAATCCCATATGAACCCCTCCAACCCAGGGCGTAATTTATTGAGTAGGCAAGGCCGAACTGAAAAAAATCAAGTCATTCATAGTAGCTCCCTATATATTGTTAAATATCAGTGGATATTTGGGCGTTCCGGAAATATGTGTACCAAGATGACGCAAACTGAACCCTGACCTGGTACACATACTATGTTCAGGTTGTGCGCCATCTTGGTACGGATACTTCGGGAGCTCCGATATTTGTACAGGACCTTGTTCAATGAAAGAGAGTCGTGGATACGCATTGAATAAAAAAAATGACCCTTACCTGAAAAAATGTTTTTGGTCCATTCTATTATAAAGATATAGAGTTATATTTTATCATGTAACTGGATGAAAGTTTAACATTCATAACATAATTACGTTTGAGAAAATATTGATTAAAAATACAGATTTTGGTCAAAATTAGAAATAGCTGTTGTGAATTCGCTTTGTGTTCTCCTGTTAAAATTATATAACCTGTCATAGAAAACCATTTGTTGAATAGAAAAATGGCCCAATTATTACATTTCACTCAATCTTTGCTGCTTTCTAAAGCTGCTGATGAAGTCGCATGTTAAGAAGGAAAAGAATAAACCTTAAATTGTTATATCTGTATATCATATATAGCCGGTTCCAACTTTGATTTACACAAGAAAGCTTAAACAAAAAAAGAAACAAATAGTACTTTAGGTAGCCCATAACAAACAAAGGGTTCAATGGATTCAGTAAAAGAGCATTTTTTCATGTGCCATGTGCTGCACAAAGATTATACAAGTGAAACAGTTTTTTCTTGCAGTCGATGTGAAATAGAGGAAAAAACAAACGAGAATTTCGGTCTTAGACCGAAGACTTATCGATCGAAAGTTAGGGGATCCCCCAAAACAGCACTCTTACTCCATAGTGACACCTTGTGTCCCATCACTAATTAATAACTCGCTGATTATACGACATAATTCGCCCAAAATCAATAGACTTCTGGTCCGAAATAAGATGAATGCACATGCAAAACCTGGAGCAGATTCAATCTCGCTTTCGTGAGATATCGCGTGCATCTAACAGACAGACAGACAAATACCTATCAACATACTTACCGATTAAAATCGATAAGTAACAATGTATCACTTGTAAAGAATACATAAAGATGTTTAAAAAAAAAGGTCAACCAAAAATTCCCTATAGTTGATAATTCTACAAAAAATCACCCAACTAACAGTTGGTTAGAGAGAACATTAAAGTTGAAAAATAAATAATGTTGGAAAAAACAAGGAGAATGTGATCTCATTCCGTTTTCTGTCCATATCTTTATCCTGATGTATTGTAAGTTGATAAATAGTGACAACTGACAATATTTATAATAACACGACACCAGGGTTGAGAAAAACAAATCAAATACATTTAAAATTAGTTACTGGGCAAGGTGCGGACCTATCTTGTTGTTGAGAAAAAAAGACTTTTCGCTAATGGATTTCAAATTTTCAGTTCTTGAAGATGGGAAGGGCCACTATTTATTCAAAAAAATTGCTGTTTTATTTTAACACTTTTCATTCAATCGTGCTTGGCCGCCTCTATCAGGCTTGTCTGCCATTTATTTCAGCGAACTCAGTTCTTTCAGCCTTACAGTACCTATACCTATGGATATAGCAAATCTGTGATTAGATAACTATTTAAAATGATTTCATTTCAAAACTCAGTATTTCCAGCAACAAACTTAAAAAAATAGGTTTCACTCAATCATTAACAAAATTTGGAAATTGAACAAACTGATGAATTTTTCAGATTTGTAGTTCGATATTTATAAAAAAAAATAGGTTTCACTCAATCATTAACAAAATTTGGAAATTGATCAAACTGATGAAATTTTCAGATTTGTTCGATTTCAAAGTTGATATAATAAAGTATATTGTAGTATTCCTTGTAAAACAGCTAAATTTTTTCAGAAAGTAAGCCCAGTATAACTATAAACCAAATGACATCCAAAGATAAATTTCAACAAATGCATTCAAAAATTGATATCCAATGTCTCAAGGTGTAAAGTTGGTAAGCAATGCTAAAAATGAGATTTATGTTCTTCCAAACGTAGTAAATGTAACCCAACATAAAATAAATGTGCTAATCATGCGCATGGGGCTCAGCTTGCCTTGCATTGAGAAAAAGTAAAACAAACCATATCAACTCAAAAAATGAATATTTCAGTATGCACTATAATATATATATATAAGAATTAAATATCAAAAATTTCACCGGGATACAAGCGTATCAAGTTTTTAGTAAGTTTGGCTATCAAAAATTAAGTAGCCTATATATACACATATATATCATTCATGGTAATTAATATTGCACGACCCAGACTTTGTGGGATGGCATCAATCGTTCTCCTTGTGAATAAGCGTTATCCACCAACAGATAAAAAAATTAAGCAAAATATTTCCAAATGAGAAACATGAAAATTGTTGTAAGTATCATTCCACCGAAGAGAACAAATTTATCCTGAGTCGTTCGTTTTTCAATCAAACGCATGACAGTGTTCGACATTCCGAGAGTGTTGGCAATATTTAGCATTTTGGTTTTGATTCCTTTTAAAGATCCACGCTGGTTTCGTAAATTTTCTATCACGCTACTGCCATGACTTATGAGATCATCCATTCCCTTATGAGCACCTTGTAATTTATGATGGTGATTTAAGCTGGCATCCATCTGTATTGAAGTATCGGCGTCATTCGTAGTAAATTTAGTTTCCATTAATAATTCTCTTTCTCTTTGCTGCTGATTTCTCACATATCTTCTATGTTGAAAATTACGCAAAGCAGATTGTAAATGTTGACAATCATATTTGACTTGATCGACCTTTAACCTCGCATTTTGCCGCCTCGTCGGATGTTCTTTGTTTACCAAAATATCCAGCCTGTCACAATTACCAACAATTTGATCGATGCGAGCTTGTAATTCATTTTCAATGACGTGGATGTCTTCATCTCGTGCCGTTTCTAATCGTCCCATATTTTGTTGGATCTCATGAACCATTTTATTGGTTTGATGATATAGATTCTCCATCTTAAACAAATATAAAATAAATATAGGAGCTAAAATACTGGAAACAGAAAAAGATTTCATATATCAGTATATAGGCAAGTCAATAAGGCAAATAAACATTTTTCCATTTCTCAAATTTCTAAATTCACTGATTGTGGTGATGTCTTTTGGGTCTGATACAAAAATAATTCGGCGATTCAACATGTTGATTCAGCTTAGTGAAAACTAGAACAACTCCTTATTACAGTATTATATTGTAAAGCAAAAAAATGTGATATGAAATTTTCATGTTTTTGAAAAAAAGGGTGATCTGGCGGAATGAAATTCAGCGTTAAATTAAATCATACCCATCCAATTTTAAACTAAGCAGGTCGTGCAAAATAGGATATCAATAGCCTTCCGTACAAGACAAACTTATCTTTAAAAACTCAAAATTTGGGCTGTATATTTTACATTACATTTTTGTTTTGCGTTATTTACGCTGTCACAGAATTTATTTTCACAATTCATTTTTGTTTGCTGTCATTTAACTACTTACGGCCTGTACTTCGCTAGACCCCATTAATTCGCTACACATTAATTTAAACTCGTGACATAGAATATTAGTGAAAAAATATCAAGCTACTCTCTAAATGGCTTTATAAAGTTAAAGAAAAAATTATGTCCCCAAGCTTTGCAGAGATGAGTTTATTGAAAACTAAACCCAACATGTTTTTGTTATGACTTCAGAACTTAGGTTATAAAACAATGAGCGCTCGGAAAATACGGTTAGTAATAAAGATAAAATATTATCACGCCTATTTGTATATATATATTTATATATACGAAAAAATATATATACAATGTAAGTTTAGCATCTAATATAGCAATTTCAAACTGTGACTGCCCCCTACGCTAACCAGTAAAAGACAGGCTAGCCGTAAGCGAAGCCCCAGGCTTGACGTGTCCAATATTAATAAATTTAATCTCATTTTATCTCTGCACTCAGAAACTATTCGAGCGTATTGAAATAGGAAAGCACATGTGAGAATATAAAAGAAACATAAAGAGAAACAAAGACGAGAGAGACAAGATTAAAGAGAGAAACGCCATTTTTTTAAAGGGCTAACGAAAGTAAACATTCGTTGAAATTCAAGAACCGGCGGGGTCGTTCGGAATATGTTCTTGTGGATTTCTTTTAGTGAACGGTATCTCTGTTCAGTGAGACGATAGGTATTCGTCTATAATTAATGAAAGATGGATCGATTGAGCAAAAAAATATTACAGAAAAATAGGCTTTTATTGGCACGATCATTGGACATCAGCGAACTCTTGCAATATCTGGTTCAAGAAGGAATTTTAAGCGATAGAATGGTTGAAAAAATCGAATCGAAATGCACGACTTTTGGTAAAAATGTCGCCTTTTTAAATATATTACCCACGAGAGGACCCCTGGCATTTGAAAAATTAGTAACTGGTTTAAAAGAGACGCAACAGGACTATTTAGCGGAGGCTCTGCAGTTTGACGAAGGTCCCCGAGATGAAAACTCGAACCTGCTCGAAGGACGCGACAGGACAGATACGAAATTCCACGCAAAAGAAAATATTTTGACCTCAATGGAAAATCCCATAGACTCTCATGATGGTCCTAGCAATTTGTTGGTCGAAAAGTCCACACTAGAATTCTATCGGGGAAACTACAACCGGGGATATAAGATGACGTCACGACCGAGAGGATATGCGCTTATCATAAATGTGACTGAATTCGACAACGGAGTTGATCTCCCGCAAAGACAAGGAGGAAATTTAGATAAAGAAAATCTTGGATCCGTTTTACATCATTTAGGATTCGAAACACTTCTTGTGGAAAATCGTACTGCCTCAGAGATAAGCAGCTCTCTGGAGACGTTTGCGCGCAATGAAAATCATAAATCACGCGACGCTTGCGTCGTCGCCCTCCTTACCCACGGACAAGAGGGAGTTGTCTATGGCCGCGATGGGAAAACACTAGTGATTGAAGATATAATATCCCTTTTCGACAATGCTAATTGTCCGAATTTACGGAACAAACCTAAAATATTCTTTGTACAAGCGTGTCGAGGGGATCTCTATGACAGGGGAATCGATGAGATCGACGGAGGCGCAAAGATCAGAAAATCTCGGTGCACAACGTCGACGTTTGATTACAGCTTTGACGAACCTCGTCTTCCTACACGATCGGACATGCTATTTGGATATGCAACTCAGCGAGGGCAAGCGGCAATGCGCAACACTCATCATGGAAGTTGGTACATCGAAGCACTTGTAAAAGTGTTAGCGAAAAACGCCAAGAACCACGATCTTGCAGAAATGCTGACATCGGTAAATAGCGTCATCAAAGGAATGCAGTGTCACTCGCCTGGATCGGACCTTCACAATTGCAAGGAAATGCCCATATTCCACAGCACCTTATGCAAGAAATTGTATTTATTCCCTGGAATATTTCAGAATAAAAAATGAAGATGACGGGTTTTCTGCCACCAAGCACAATGGTTGAACAGATAAAGCCTCTTCGACAAATCCATGAATCAAACTTTTCCTACCTTTTATTCCTCTTGAAGAAACCTTTCTTTCATTCTAACTCATTGTAGAAGATATTGTTCAAACCCTCACTCTAGTATTTAATATATAGCAATGCTTAATTTTAACAAAAATTTTATTTAAAAAAAAGTCTATTTTACGAATACAAAACATGTAATCATGAAAAATTCTGTTTTTAATAGCTTACAAAAAGCAGCACTAGAGATGTACCGATACCACTTTTTTCGCCGATACCGATACCGATCCGATACCAACTAAAAACGCCGATACCGATACCGATACGCCGATACTACAAAAAGGCCGATACTACCGATATTCCGATACCGATACTATGTAATTATTACTTAATTAGGTGTGCTGTGTAGGGCAGACGGGTTAAAACAATGGTCTTTGAGCGTTGTTCATAGCACACATTATTTCAGATCGAAAAAGAGATATATCACATAATATGAAGTTGATGTTTGGCATCCAGATGCTTTAACTGATTAAGATACAGGCTAGTAATCTCGGTGTTCAATTAGAAAAATCCTGATCCGGGATGTCCAATTCAGATTTATTGTTAATATCGCGACCTTCGAATATCGTTATTCATGTTTAAAAGAATATCGCCCACACATTCTAGCGCCGCCGTCCTACGTTCAAATTAAAAGCATTTTACAAATATTTTATTTTGTGGCTAATCGTAATCGTCGCCGCAATAAAACAAAGCCAACATGAAAGAATATCAATCAGCACCGACAAGAAGAAGGCCTACCTATAACCGTCGAGGAGGTTTTTTCACTTTACTATTTTATATTATTTTACAATTGCTATCATATATTTTGAGACAATCTAGTCTAACTCTAGGCGGTCATGTCAAAATATCTATAAAGAAATTGTGTAGTTAAACAAAATTAAAATTAATACCTGCGTAGACTGATAATTGTGTCGGAATTTAGTTTATCGATGTTGACGGACTAGGCTTGCACGTAATTGACAAAAATCAATTCCGTAATTACGGCCAAATCGATTACGTAATGACCCCGTAATTGCGATATTTTTTTCACACATTTAAACCTATCATAACAACCAATTTAATCCACTTCTATTCCGAATGGGACATCGGAGTTTGGTTTTCATATTCCCGGCAGTACTACACGCCGGCTACAGATGTTAAAGACAAATATCAATAAGTGAATTCAAAATAATTTTATTCTGATTTTTATCTTTTGTATTAGCTTTGATTTTTTTTATCCACTTTATCACCAAATTTTATGCGATCAATTTTATCATTACCAACACTGGTAATATATTTAGGAAACGATAGTTCACTTTTTTAAAATCGTATTAACGTATTAATACGACTTAATAAAAATTCCGGGTTGCTAATTTAATAATCAACTACAAGCGTATTCTCTCGTTTGATTATACTTTCGCTTGCCTCGCGACGAAGACTTGTTATTTCACCGTTTTCTACAATATCCGACTTTACTACTTAGTTAGCATTTTATGATAATTATTGATGCCGACTTATTGACGATATTTCGAATTCCATGCTTCATTCTACATTAAATCATTTCGCGGCCTAAAAGTTATAACATTATTTGCGATAAATTTAGATCAAATATTAATTATTTGCGCATTATTTAAAATACCGTACTTATATGACATGCCTTCTCTGAAAATACCAAGTTATGTCGCAAAACAATGCATTTTGTGACATTTATTTTGCACTCATGAAAATATTAATTTATTTTTCTAACTCAAGTCGACAATCCTATTTGCCAAGATTGACACAAGTTTGGTCGAGTGCCGGTGGTATTCGAGTCGACGATAAATCAAAATAAGTTGCCGCATTTGGTAAAGACAGGTAATCATATTTGGCCGACATATTGCGAGGCATTGTGAAAAACATATTGAGAAATGCCAAGTCCGGACAGATATATAACGATAAAATCGGTAACAGAACATCAAGATTTTGTAATAGAAAATGGATCTCGCGCAGAAAAAACCCTGGGAATCCCGTCGTATTGTTGTTTCTCTGCCGTCTCAATCGCTTTACCGATGCCGAAAAGACGAAGTTGCGTCGGTTCATTACGCAATTTCTCTTCCGTCTTTATATTGCTGTTTGATAAGCGCGACATTAATTATCACGGCATTTACAAAAAGACCATGTTTTATAAGTTGATCTCTTACATTCTTTAGTCATTTCACCCGAAGAAGTTGAAACCAGGTGTGTTGACGTCCATCGGTCTCAACACAATTCTATTCTTTATCTACGGTTAATATGTACATTGGCCATCCTAGATAAGTTGATAATAGGTTAGTAAATGACGCGTTATGCCTTCCCCATCTGCCTAACAAGAGAGAAAAAAACGGCTGCGAATACCGGAACTCTAACTTCTTTTACTTAAACTTTAATTTTTTACAATCGACGGAATTGACTGCTCTGAAGAGAGCTCGTTTCAATCGCGAAAGCGCTCGACCAATAATTACGACTTTACGTAATTCGTAACTTCCCTTCCGTAACTCGAAATAATTCCGTAATTCCGTAAATCCGTAAATTACGTGCAAGCCTATGACGGACTAAATGACAGTCGTTCTTGACGACAAACAGTCAGAATTTATACCCGTGCTAAAAGTCCATGTGCCGTTAATAAGGACCCCAATTCTACTGTATGGTTTAAAACTGGGCGCCTACTTGCTTTTTGTTATGTGCTATGTTGACATATTTCTTCATAATTACTATATAATATTAAAAATGTTAATATAAAAATTTGACAGCGAAAATAGCCAAATTAGTTGAGCTAGTTTGGCTGATAAATAGCTAAAAACATGTGAATCCTATTCTCTCGCGAGGGTGGGGACATGTATGGCTCATAGCTCACGATCTCTACAGACAAAAAATAAATTGAAAGTAGTATTCCAACTTATCTTTTAAAACATTCTGGACCAAATCAAAAAGGTAAATATATCGGAAATATCGGCCTTAATCTAACCGATACCGATACATGGCCGATACCGAAAAAATGACCGATATTGCCGATACCGATACCCGATACCGATACATCGGTACATCTCTAAGCAGCACTGGAAAAGGTATCTGGTAGAGACACTTATTAAACGATAAATAATTGGGAGGAAATTGGTGGTCACCTGTTGTATTATAATACAATTAACTTGATAACCCAAAATCACTTGGGTAGGTAATTTAAGAGCCAGAGTGGCATTCGGCCTCGGAAAGCAAAAACGAACAAGGTGTTTCCCTCTTCCCAATGACATCTTAACCTGAATGCAGTTTTTTACTATTATCTATAAATCTTTTGCCATGGTCACATTTTTATTGCTATATCGCTGCTGTATAGAGCTAAATTGATCCCTGTAGCACGAGTACCGTATATGCTCGTTTTACCGCCCGATCTAGTTTAACGGCCCGTGCTTGAATACCCACCTGATGTAAAATCTGATTTTTCAGTGGTAGACAACAATAGGAAATAAGAAGCGCTTTTGTCACAACGCTGTTGAATTTTAAGCACCGGTAGATAACACTCACGCCTTAGGCGTCCAAGTACATAACAGATAGCATTGATTACATAACACCATGGTTTTCAAACTGGGCGTCGTGCGTCGTTTCAATATTGATAGGGCGTCGCAAAACTTTTCTTCTTTTGCGGATTTGTACCTGCGGTGCGTAGAAAAAGTCAAAATTTTCGCTATTCTCGTTTTAATCATACTTGAGAACTGGAAATAGCAATATATTATTTATTGTAACGATCGAAAATAACAAGCACCTGTGCTTGAATAAGGGACGGTTTGAATAAGGGCCCGGTTAGTGAGTTGGTTGAAAAAAACATGGGCCCGGGCTACAAAACGAGCAAATAAGGTATTTCAAACCTCTCCAACAATAATATGATTGTTGAACCCACTAGGAAAACACAAGACAAAGGCAGACAATTCTCTCCATTGGGCCACACTTAGGACAGAGACATAATCTTCTTCATTCTCAGTTGTATATCATTTTCATCATACTGAAACGTTGTCTCTTAAATTTTCAAGAAGTTGACTCTACTTGAGACATATCCACTCCAATTGCTTTCCTTATTCCATCAACATTGCTGACTTGTTCAGGTTGAGTGTGCTCGATCAAATCAGTCAATTCGCCTTGTAATTCGGAAGCTGAAAATCAAGTCACTTGATTAGAATATAATATCTTTCCCTATTCATAATTATTCTATACATCAAAAATATTGGATGCTCCAGAAGTGTGCGTACCAATATGGAGGTACCGTACCTAATTTTGTTGGCCTATTATACATCATGTTGTGTAAAGGGACTGAAACCTATGGGCAAAAGGTATATTCACTTGGCTAACACAGACAGTCCCCAAACTAGAACTAAAAGAAAAATTGAAATAAAATTATGGCCTAACCCTACCTGGTACACACACTACGAGAGTACCTAGTGTGAATCAATCATATTTGGTCTATTTTCGATCGCTGTGGACACATCATGAGACAAGAATACTTAGTATAGTTCTGACTATAAATTTCCTAATCCTTAGCCCACTTCAAGAGAATCATCGATAAAAAAAACCTAGTTTTTTTTTCAAAAGGTTTTAATGAGTTTTTTTTATTTATCACGCTTAATAGTAAAAAGTTGGCAAACCTAAGTAAGAGAATGAATGCGTTCAAGAACTAGATGAATCATTCAATTTGCTAATTAATGTTGTTATTGCAAATATTACATGGTGAAGGATTTCACTCATTGCTCTCAGAAGTCGTATAGGTGGGCCGGGCCAAGTTTGAGAGACCCTAGTGGCAACTTACCTATGGCAGTCTCTTCAACAGTAGGTCCTTTTAAATTGGATTGACCGAGTGGTGGCTTTTCACTCAACCTCTCATTCTGTTTTTGTTCTAATTTAACAACAAGTTCGCCTGCTTTGTCCAATTTTTCTTGAATGGTGCTGAGCAAATAAAAAATAAAAAACAATCGGATGATTCTAAGGAGTGGAACATTAGTAGTGGCATCTTCAGCTGTTCATATTCAAATGTTTTTCTTGAAATTCATCACAAGTATTGATTTTCACTATTAATCAGAAATTCTAATTAAATTTTTACGAATTTGAATCTGGATTTTGGGTTAGTTGTTTAACCGTATTCATTTGTTTAATACTGTTGAACGGTTTAGAAATAGGGTAGTATTTTCATATTTATCCCAGGAAAGAGAAACTCTATAGCAAACCATGGTCTCATGTTTGCTTACCCGTTCACATCAGAGGTGAGAATAATTAACCAATAATTTCAGATGCATGGATAAATATCATAAGGCATAATTCAAACAAACCATAGGCAAAGAGAGACAACTCACAACAACATTCTAATTTTCCATCATTCTATTGAGCACTAGTTTTATTGCAGAAGATTTAGATAGAAATCTCACCAAGTAGAAGGTTCTTCCTTGTCTGCTTCTTTTTTCACTTCTTGAGAAACTGGAAAATATACACAAGTTTTAATGATGCAAATGAACAACCAAAGTATTTTGAACTATCTCTAGGTTTATATTTATATAATCTTTACAAATAGTTTGAAAATGCGTTTAAGCAGGTTATTTTCCCAATGGTTTATCTTATGCAAACCAGACAGCAAAGAAACAAGCAGCATTCTAATCTCACTGAAGATACTTGAATCAGAATAACTTAAATTAGCGAGTGCAGGATGTCACAGTCTGGAACAATGGATTAAACGATCGAGGGCCGTGGATCATGAAATTTTAAGTTAGATAAAACGAGTGCTGGCAGGCTAGGTCGGAAGCACTCACTGTAGATCTCTAATAACGAGTTTATAAATACAAAAAGAGTATGAAAATGCCATCTCTGAATTCAAAGAGAGAATATTATTATAGTGACTCATACTCACACTGTCCTATCTCAACTGCAGCTTGTTTTGCTTTTTCTGCTTCTTCCTAAATTTACAATACAATTAACAATTTTACTTCAAAAGGTTGAAAAAAATTTAGAAATTTTTAAAATTCAAAACATATGCCGAAAATAAACCATAAATCAATATAAACCATGATTTTGCTGTCGAATAAATTCAGTCAAAAGATTTGAAAACCGATTGTGCAAAGCAGGTTACAAAACTTCGAGAATATGGATATCCTTGACACAATTATACACAAAAAACAACAATTACCAATTTTCGTTTATTATCAATACTTTCAATTGCTCTCTTGTGAGCTCCATGAGTTAAAGTATCTAAAAGATCATCCACCATATTTATCAAGTCACTGTTGGAATCCTTCACAAAATGATGCAAGCTGGAAATATAATTCATTAGTCAGTTAAATTCTCCTACCAACTCTACCATCACCCTAAAAAAACAGGTGAGGTAATTCACAGCAATTTTATTCTGTTTTCTGTTCTGTATTCATCCATACATACAAACAATAGTTTACAATATAAGTGATTTTGGAGTTACCAAACACCTAAAATACTGTTCATATATAATTTTTTACAGAGGCATCCCAAGTCGTCACTCCAAATAAGATGCTACACCCTACACAAGCAAATGAAAATGAATAAACAAAAAAATAGTGGGTGAATAACAATGTTTAAAATACCACAGTTTAAAACTTTTACAAGTCTTTTTGCACCACAACTGCTCTGAACAAGACTCTAAACGAATTGCCGCCAATTCCAAAACAAAAATTAATTTAAAAACTTAGTAAAGTAAAAGAAAACTTATGATTATGTCGAAACATCATTCTTTCTACTGACACACGAGGACAATCCCAGAACTGCGTCAATTATGTGTACCAATATGGAGGTAAATAATTTTGTTCGCCTACTTTACATCAAGTTGTGTAAAAGGACGGAAACCTACGGGCGGACGGAACGGAAACCTACGTATATTCACTTGGATAACACAGACATTTCCTGAACTCGTAATGGAACTAAAATAAGGAAAATCGGAACAAAATTATGACCTAACCCAATACACACACTACGGGAGTACCCCCAAGAACAGCCTCGAGATGTTTAAATAAAATACAAAATAAATAACCAGATCACCTAGAAAATTTGTTATTAAGAATTGAGAATAATATGAAAAAAAGTCAACGAACCTCTTGGCAAATAAATATTCAGTGTCTCCTCCATAAGCAGACAATAATAAATCACTTTCCTCCTGTGTTATATTTGCAACTCTTGAATCGTATGTCGGTGAAAATGACCCAAATGGTCCATAGCTTAAATATGTTACTGAGAATAAAACAAAATTGATTTTTGTTTGAAATTTGGAATAATGTTATAGAAATAGAAAAAAATAAATAGGATCGAAATGAGGTTTCACTGTCTTATTTCAGTAATAAGCACAGTAATAATAAGAATCCATATTTTAAGTCATTTTGGAATCTAGTTAATATTTCATTTTGTTTTTTCAGTTTGTTTTTTATGTTTTTGGCCCTTGGCATCCCATTGATTTTATTTTTTATAAAGTGTTCGTGTATCATCAAATCTAACACTTACAAGGAGTTACTCTATTCCTTTTATCCTCTTTAGCTTCAGGTAAGGCATCAAGTCCATTTGCTAATCGTCCAGTCAGTGTACCAAGATCAACAACATTACTTTCTGGGTCTAAAAATAGGAAATTTGTTTTAAATCATGAACTCAGAGGCAATCAGTTATGATCAATTTGAATTGACGACAGAAATCAAACAAAAAATTGGCGTTGAAAAATATTTTAGAAATAAAATTTCGATTGGATTCTGATATGGTCTAGTTGCCCTTGCCACTTCAAGATATTTGAAATGATATTCTCAAATCGTGGCCCTAAAAAACAAAACCCATGATTCTCTAAATTACTTATACGAAAATGAAGAAAATTTATTCAACATTTGAATATCTGTTTGTGAGGTTATTCCTGATTTTCTGAGTTATTCCTATTCCTGAGCTAGGATAGGATTCACATATTTATCCCAGGGGATGGAAAAACCGATAAGACTGCTTAATCATATGGCAAACCACGGCCTCTCGTCCGGTTACCAGTCCATGTCGGGTATGGGATTAGGTTTCGGAAGCATGGATTTGATGGTGGAGGAAGCCGTAACCGATCGTTCACATTTCTACCAACAAATAAAATATTTACCTGGTAAATCAGGATTTAGAAAATTAAATGTTGTTTTGCCAACTTCATCGATTCTGAGAAATCCCATCTGAAATATTAGAAACCAATAACAGAATTTTACTGAGTCCTAGAAATCGAGTTACGAACTTTGCACAAATAAAACCTCCTTGCTGAAACAATCAAACACAATTGTACATGGATATATTTATATCAAGATTCCAAATGTTGTCTGATAACCATATGCCAAAAAATCTGCTTCCAGAAAATGAGAGAAACATAGGAAACATATAGGCTATTCTTAAATTTTTAACCCCTTGCAACTTTTCATTAAAAATATTTTGGTGAACTTTGCTTCAAACTATAATCAGCTTCAAGAACACTTACACCTTCAGAAAAATTTAAAATAAAAATTTTCACCCTTTTGCTTTAAATCCCTAGCTAATACTCGCCACTGAAGCCATCCCCAAAGGTCAGACTCATCTTGAAAAAATCTTCTAGTAATTTTGAGTCAATCAAATGGGTAAACATATACGCCAAACCATAAATAACAGAATACTGAATAGACAAGTTCTACCTTAGTTTTTGGACACATTTTATCCAATCTTTCTTTTGCTTCTTTAGCAGCTTTGAGTACATCAGGAGCAACAGTTTCTTCATTATCAGCATCTGTGAAACTTATCGCATCAGGATGTGCTCGGAGATCAAAACTAAAGAAAATAACAAATAATTGAGATCAAGGTCAGGTTATCATTTTATCCTAGGGAATGAAATCGATAATTTTAATCATATGGCACACTACAGCCTTCTGTTCGGTTTGCACAAAGTCCTGGTCATGTATGAAAATAGGTAACCAGTTACCGGTAATCATTCTGGATGCGGAGACTTGATGAATAGAAGTTCAGCAATCCTCCCGAACATATTTACCCCGAGGCATATGAACCCAACAACCACCGCAAAGCAATAAGTAATGGCTAGGGCATCAATGACTCTTAGTATGATTAGCTGTCCAGTGAATTGACAATTTGGGGGGATGTCAAATCTTCCTTCAAAACAAGGCGTAACTGATATGCATGGCTGCTTTATTCTAGTGTGGAAAGTAAGTATTGGTGCAGTGCAGCATAACCAACGTATTCCACTCTGGGAGTCTGAACCTAAGATCATTATCTGACAATGTTAATATAGATACGCATTGCTTAACAGCAATTACAACAAGGCTACTTTTCATGGCGCTCCAGAAGTATGTGTACCAATGTGGCAGTAACTAATTTTGTTCGCCTACTTTACATCAAGTTGTGTAAAGGGATGGAAGCCTATGGGCAGGGGGTATATTCATTCGGCTAACACAGACAGTCGCCGAACTCGTAATAGAACTAAAATAAGGAATATCGGTATAAAATTATGGCCTAACCCTAACCTGGTACACACACTACAGGAGTGCCTTTGTGAATTAGTTTTGAACTATAAGAATAAACAATGTAAAAAAAATGTTCTCATACTCTGATTCATCTGTGGAATTATCAGCTTTTGCTTGTTTTGTTGATATTTCACCAGGAATTGCTAATTCTGTACCAACTTCAACATCCATATCTGTTACATCAACCACATTGTCCTCCTGGAAAAGAATTGCAGATATTAATAAGAGATCGCTCAAATTGCTAGGAAAGTAGCACTCTACCAATCTTTTCTGAACAATACTACAAAAACTTTTTATCCATATGTTTGTATGAAAATCTACTTTTTAAATAATAATCCGTTTTCGAATATTCATATTCATGCCCCTAATTTCATACAACTGACACATTCAAGAATAAAATAGGATTTTAATATTTTATGCCAGGGAAGAAAGTGAAAAACCGATAAGACGGCTTAATTCATGTGGTAAACCACTATCCCTCAGTTACCAGTCCATGCAGGGTTTGGGGATAGTCAACCTGTTATTCATTTTAAATGCATGGACTTGATGGTGGAGGAAGTCGTACATGGCCAGTGGTTACATTTACAACCATATTACAGTCAGGAGTCCAGCAATCCTCTCGCATATATTAATAGCGCACAGGATTTAGAGTAATGGACAGCGTATTCCTAACGCTTAGCACAATGCACTAACCACCGCGATTCCAGAGATGAGTTGGTCAATTTGTATTCCAAAGCAAGAGTATATAATTTATGGTCTCACCTGAGGTATGGGTAACCCCATGATCAATGCACATTCAGCTTTACTTAGGTCATGAAGAAAACTGAGACTTCTTTTCATATTGAGTAGTCTTTCCTGAAATCAGAAAATTGGTTCAAATTTTTGTTTATAGTTAAATCAAGTGATAGTCAAATTATATAAATTCAAAAAGCTAGACCTGACTTATTTTGGAAATTTTCTCTGTAAACCAGCAGTAACTTATTTATATATATAATGTTGAAAGGACCAAAAGCAATTCAAATTTGACACTTTGTAACTCATGCACAGCAAAGGTAAGATATGTATTACATGCTGTACATCTCAAAATAATAAGTTAAAATGTGTCAAATTTAAAATGCATTCAATGAAAAACCATATAAAACTGGGAGACAAATTCTGTAAATATTCAATCTATAATTTATTATTAGAACCATAAAGGGACAAATTAAAATAAATTTTTAAGTGATTCAGAGTCTAGCTACACGCTGACACAAATAATACATTTCTGTTACATTCATCTGATCAAAATAGGACTCATGTACAGATGATAGTCAGCCTTACAGAAGCTCGATCAGCACTTTTTTGAAGAGAATTTTTCTCATGTGAGTAATGTTACCTTGCTCATTATTTTCAAACCAGCCGCCAATAATTTCTTTGCACTTTCATAAAATATGGTTTCAGGACGATTGTACGTGCAGCAGTTCTCTATCATCAGTTTGAAGTCATCCTAAATTATAAGTAAAGTGGAAAAGTTAGAGTGGTAGAATTAGCTCAATATACAGATTTGAAGTATTTGAAAAGGCGTCAAAAAATCACCATTGAATTTGCGGATTTGAAGTATTTGAAAAACTCAAAACATATCTTAATTCTGAACGCAAGAATAGAGAAAGTAAGTA
This sequence comes from Styela clava, assembly GCF_964204865.1. Lineage (NCBI taxonomy): Eukaryota > Metazoa > Chordata > Ascidiacea > Stolidobranchia > Styelidae > Styela > Styela clava. The sequence goes on from NC_135263.1 coordinate 5,728,948, forward strand.
GATATTCACTGAGTATGAACTTAATCAGTCGAACCATCGGAGCAAATTAACACATACAGTAAGACGGATGCAGTTGCTCAACGTTAATCAGTGCTTACAACACGAAGAATAATAATGTAATATGATGAGATCTAACAAAGTAGTCCAAAGTGTAACTAACCCTAAAATCATTGACATCATTATATTTATGTTGAATAATTTTCTTCCTAATTGTACTGAAGTCCATAGGTTGTTGAATAAAGTCAGAATATCCTGGTGCTATCATGTCGTTTACTGGCCATGCAAATATTTCATGTGGATCCTTCCTGCAGAATGTTACAATGTTATATTACAACTCAAAATAAATAAAAAAGAAATAAATTATCCACTATCCAAACTACCATAATCCTATAGAGAGGGGAGGGGTCTGTATGGGGCCGATACCAGTATGGGTAATTAAGATATGGCATATGGGTATATTTGAATTGTTGCGAATATACACGTATGCTAAAACTGTGATAATGACGTAACAATTGGGGGTATCTAGAATGCAAAAATAAAGTGTTAAACTATTTCACTCAAGTTCGGCGGGCCATATTAAATCGTTTCGCGGGCCGTAATTAGCACTGATATAATAGGATAGAACAAGCAATAAGCATATCAGGTCAATCGTAAGAAAATTAAAAATTAAATTTAAATTTAATTGATGATAAAATTGATCAAGTTGAACCATTGGCCAATCATTCCAAGTTATTTGACATGAGCAAGAATTTCCTAAGCTGATATGTGAATGCATTACCTTTCTAATTGCCTTAGCAAATGTTCCAATAATTTGTCTAAAGATTTTCTCATCAAATCTGAAAAGTAATTTTTACTGGATTTAGAACATATTTGGTAGGCCTACTAGGATTTTAGGATTTAGGAATTTACATATATTTATCCTGACGGAGAGAAAATCTGATACGACGGCTTAATCATATGGTGAACCACGGCCTCTAATCCAGTTACCATTCCATGTCGGGTATGGGATTAATCAGCCAGTTCTTTTGTTTTCCGAAGCATGAACTTTAAGGTGGAGTAAATGGTTACGTGAACCCAGGGTAACCAGAGGTGCGATGGCAAGAGTATTCCTAACGCTTAGCACGATGCACCACACTGCAGAGACAATACTATTTAGTTCTTAAAATGCTGAGTGCTTACAAAAACTTTTTGTTTCAGAAAAATATATGGTGGATAGATCGGTGTGGGCCTACTAAGTGCTAAACACCAATTTCACAACTGTTCTGCCAGAGGTAGCAACAATTATCGCCAGTTAAAAGAGAATGAAGAGTGTTCCAGAGCTTCCAAGGAAAATATATGTGTACTGTTATGAAGATACCAAAATATGGAAAATGGATCAAGTTCATGTAGCCTATTTATGTTTTCTGAAGCTTAAGACAAGTTCAAGTTTAAGTTATGTGAAAAGTAAAAAATCTGGCAAAGCAAAAACTTGACAATGATAAATGAAGTTACACCAGCTAATCGCGAGACTCCTTGCTGTTGTAAGGTGGTTCATGTAACATCTTGTCAGTTATGGCTTACTCCACTATCAAGTCAATGCATCCAAAACAAATGACTGGTTAACTATTCTTATTTATGACATGAACTACCGGGTAGTAACTGGCCAAGAGGCCGTGGTTTTTCATATGAATAATAAGCTATCTATCTCACTTCACTCTGTGCAAACATGAAAATTCTATCTGTGATAGAACCACCAGGCAACAACACAACAACCAATCATCTATCACACCTATTTAACCAGATACATCAACTTCGTGTATAATACTATAATATTCGTATATAATACCTGTAAAAGCCATTGTTTTCTTGATAATAATTTTTGTTGTAGTAGGAGCAGGAGAGAATGAGGTATTGTGAGAAGATTGACTGGTGTTATCAGGAGAGATAGGAGCTGCAGGTGGAACACTTCCTGGAGGTTCGGATCTAGTTTCTGCCTCTGCCAGTAATGACTCTTCATACTCCTTCTTGAATCTCTGCATTCGATAAGGTTGTGATTAGGTATTGAATGGGTACAAACTTATTCTACACCAGTAATGATTAGCTGTAATCGTTCATGTTGATAAAATTATTTGTGTAAATGTGCTTCATAACACAGCCGGATGGCATATATACAGTATTATTTGGCCTAGTCCAACTCTAAAAGGTATGAATGGTGTTTTACAGTTAATGTTCATGGTAGAGTCGTATATTTCATGAAAAAAGAGACTCCAGCCGTGACGCAAAGTGCGAATCGTATAAAGAGCGTGGATTTCAAAATCGTCAGTCACATGTGTGAAATTGTTGACGTGACTCAGAGAGGAAATCAATCAATATCAATCCTTTATAATGACTTATTATTGGTATAGCCTGTATTTTCAGTCATACATATCATCCCTGGCACTGTGATGTTTTGATAAATATGATTTTGACTGCACCATACTTGGCAGAGGTATCGAGATTTTTTAAACCTGAAAAAAACGTAAAATTAATGGTAATTTTCACGCGTAGCGGCGCACATTAGAATGTTTATGTCTTTCTACACGCATTTCCGTCGAAAAAAGTAACATTTTTTGCATTGAGGGGGGCGTGTGCGCTAATAATTTTGGAATTTTGGCGTAAAATTTTTTTTTTTTAGATGAGTGCGTTTTACATATATTGCTGAATAGAGCTCTATCACACGCTAATAAAAAGCCATGAGTGAAGCTTTAGGGCCTAATGGTTGACAAAAAAATAACCAAAGTAAAATGGCACCAGAACGACCGGCTGGGGAAAATGATGATTTACACAAATACGTATTGGGAAATTGACACAGAAATTTTAATGCTTCCTTTGCAATTGCTGTAATCTCTTTGTGGAGCGAAATCTAAAAATATTCCTTTCCATATTTTTGAAGGTAGTAAAAAGTCGGGTTTTACACTATTTTCACTATATTCCAACAAAAGCTGAACAACATGTAACGATGGTGCGACAATGGCGTTCTTTTCTTGTTAGTTGCATAACAATGACTAAAGTGACGCAACAACCGAAAATAGTTCCGTTTTGTCTATTTATTGCACTGTGACTAAACCTATTTAACGAACTAGCCTACTTGTAGTTTTTTGAACGAGACACGGTGGTCCAAGAATATTTATAATGACGCATCAACATGCTGAAGCAAGAAATGATTTCCCCTGAAAAAAACAAAACACAGAACCCCTAAGGAACCCTATAAACTCACGGAACCCCACTGCATGTGTTGCGGAACCCTAGGGTTCCGCAGAACCCCTGTTGATGAGCACTGTTCTAGATATTCATACCAAGATGTCACACAACCTGAAACCTAACCTTGTACATGACCTGAGTTCAGGTTGTGCGCCATCTTGGTGTGCATACTTCAGGAGGTCCCTTGTTTCAAATCAATGGGCTTGATTTGATGGTGGAGGAAGTAGTAATCGACCAGCAGATGCATGAACCGCACTGCGGCAGTGAGGAATCCAGCAATCCTATCGCTCATAAAGCACAATGCTCGAAACGCCAAACTTTCATTTGCCACAAAAAGTTAAAGATAAATGATATTCTAATGAACCATGAAATTATGTGTTATATCAAATAACATATAACCTTATATCACAGCTGAAAAAATATTCATAAGATAAAGTTGACAATCACCTTTTTAATTTTTAAAGTTGTATGTTCATGTTCGTCTGAATTATGTCTTCGTTTTTTCTTTTTCTTTTTGTGAGATTTCTCGTTATCAATTGTATATTCTCCAGTAAATGATGCGGGAGATCCGGCAGCATAATCAGAATCATAAACACCTTCTCCGCCAAGTTTCAAAACGATCTTTAAATGAGGCTTCTCCTCATCTGAAAAACAAGAAGAGGAGTTTCAGATAATATTGTGATATACATATCTCCAATTTTGATATTTTTATTCAGCTATTTTTTTCCACTGTGCAACAAACATCGTACATATGAACGAAAAATATTTAAATGAATCTATGGAAAAAAAATTCGTACAATTTTTTAACAGCAATGGAAGAAGCGTTTGAATAGACTATCAAAGTTATCAGGTCAGAGACACCATTTTCCAGCAGAAGATGACGTCAAGCAATTACAAAGGTGGGAGAAAGCATAAGAGGTACTGCGGTTATAAAAAATAGAATCTTGCTGGTTCAACTGAGCTTACTTACAATATGAGAAGTCATATCAAAGACACTGAGCAGTGTTTACTGTAGAAGATATTTCCCGAAACTGTTGCCATTAAATATTCCTGACATATTTAAGCCAGTACAACAAAAACAATTATATGAAGACTAACAAATAAAATAATATGATGAGGTAATATTAAATTTTTTTACTTTCGTCATCATGTCTTCTTTCAGACTTATGCTTCTTGTGTTTCTTTCCCATTGTACGATACGTATACTAATTCAGCACTAGAGATAATTTTAACTAAAAATCATATTTACGGTAAGTTCGAAATAGGAAATAAAATTTAAATAAGTTAATAAAATTCATTGAATAACCAGGTGAATACACAGTATCCAGAATCCACTGATGCAGATATTCACTCCAACAAAAGAAGACAGGATTTTAATGAATGTCTACAATGGATGGAAAGAGACTACAGAAAACTAATGTGAATTCAGTCTCTAATTCGGTTGCAAGCATGGCTGTGGAGTTGCATATATTCATTGATATTAGTTAGATACAAAGCCACAAGTATAATTTCTGATTTCTAATGGTGATAATCGAAGTGAAAACTTGTAATACAAAGTAATAAAGCATTAGGTTCACTAAGGTAAGTTCTCAAAAGACAATGAAAGAAACCGCTGCCAACAACTCTTGCCAATATTTTCGAAATAACACCTGGAGTTCAAGATCTATGAAATAAACACTACGAAGCAATATTTCAATGATCATGTAGTCTGTAATTTACTGGTAAATGCAAATCGAGTGTCAAGCGATCTTTGGTCTTTTTTATCTACCTGCTAAAGTATAACAGCAATACTCCAGGTAAGGATGTATTAGTGGTTTGTACAAATGAATTATGCACTCACACAACACAATCACTAATATATGCCGTTGTTTATATCAACACAATATGCACTGTATTTTATTTTTCAATAATAATTCTGGCAACAGGGTGAGATTTCCTTTTAAGTCATGCTCAATCTCTATTTAAGATTTCCATAAATGTTTGTATTCATCAACATCAAATTCTTCAGTTTTGGTTTTTGTCTCCACTTCCTCAACTATATTTTGTCGAGCCAGCCAAAGTTTTCTACGTTCCACATCACTAAGTGGAGCAATGTCTATTGGCATTTTTATCATTCGCATTGGTTCAGGATACCGAATTGTGTACGTAGATCCATCCTGTTTTACAACCGTTGTTTTGTACATCCCAGGATATGTTGATCGTTTTTGTTTACTGGCGATACATTTGTTCGAGTTTTGCCTAATGTTGACACAACTGCATTTTATTAATTTATTTTGAAGAGGAAATAATTTTTGAATTAAATTACTCATTTTAATTCTGTAAAAATATCAAGAAAACCTGAATAACAAACACACATATACAGAAACATCAAAACCGAATAAAACCTAGAAAAATACATCAAGCGACAAAAAAGTACAGCTCTTAATAAATCCTCACAGTGGATCCAAATGTTCAGTCATCCAAGAATTTTGTATAATAATAGGCAGGGTTAGAAATGAACTGAAAATGTAAAAGACAATGAGGGATCTTGTTGATGACACCTGAATGGGGATCATCTTAGATTAGTTGATGAAATGATTTATTAATTTTACAAATAGTTCAAATTCAAGAAGTTCAAGTGTCATGCCAACTACCTCACCAACACGCACGGAGGCCCAGTGATGACTATTGGACATATTAGAGGCTGATTTTCCATATCCATGTTTGTAACAAAGATGTAAAACGCCTATCTGCATATGCATCTGTCTCATTAATAAAAGCACATAAATATATATAAATGTGTAACGACTTTCTAATCTTTTCCCTTCACTATAAAATGTAAAAATCTTGGGTATACATGATTCTATAATAAAACGATATTAAACACAATACGTGATCTAATCCAATTTACAATCCCAAAACAAGAAAAATAAAAATCCATGCTGACATAAATATCTAAGCTTTCATATTACAAAAATGAGTTCCAGTAAAATTAAAATGAAACGAAACCAAACTGCATTAAATGAAATAATCGTTATAAAACAACAACAGTATATGGCTATATGTTTTCCAGTCAAAAATAAACCTTTACTAAAATTCAGGCAAATTTCACCTTCTAATATAAATACATTTGTAAACACTAAACAGTGATATGAATAATAGTACAGACTTCGAATGAACATAGGATGAAAGAGTATAATACATGTTCATTTTATTCGGTAATGAATTTCGAACTTATTCAAAATAATTGTGATAATTTTTGTGAAATTTACCAATTCACTGGTAATTACTAATATTTTTTCACCCAATAACATTCACCAACATTTACGCAAATCTGTCACAACTCACAAGGTTAGTTACTAGTAACTCTTCTATCAATACTCTCTGTTTGAGACCCATACTCTGATCAAATTTGCGAGTTCAAACCAAACTTAAAAACTCAAAATATACTTTTCAAGAATTCAGATGATCTTAATGATTTTGTTCAAAAATTTTCTGTTTCACAGTGCTACAAAATAGATCCTTGTGGGTTTTTAGAAATCGAAAAATCACATTCTAGAATTCAAAAACTTTGACATGGACATGGCTATTGAAAAGCGAATATTTGGCAATATTTACAGCAATAATGCATAGATTAAATAATGTTTTATCAAATTAATTACATCATAATTCTAATCTTTCAAATTCGAAAAAAAAAAATCACATTTTCAACTTTCTTTCTCTATATAAGTAGGAATCATAGTAAAAAACTGCAATAGACAATGAACCGAGAAATATAGAAAAAGCATTTGGAGCTGAGAAAGATAATTCTTGTAGAATGCCATTAGCCAGAGGCGCTCCAAACCTGGCCACGGATAACACTGATGATCCAAGGCCTTGTATGTGTCCAATGTCACAACTTTCTGAATATTTCACAGTCAAAACCACACCACAAACTCGAAGTACTGAGGTACCCATAGTAAGGGTTGTCATGGCTACTAGAATCACAGATATTTTCGAAGAAATTAAAAATAGAATAAAAGATAGCAAAACTAAACAACTTGCATGCATTTGCAATTTCTCTTCATGGCCTTTGTAATATGCTAAATTCGACACAGTGCCAACTAAAAACCCAAAAAATAACCCAAGAAACCCATTATACGAGACAATATATCCAACTGTAGTTGAGGCTAAATCAGGGTGATAATGGGTTAACCATAAAACAAACGTTGAACGAAACATCAAAACTGGCAAGGCAAGCAAAAAACGAGAAGCAAAAACCCCTCTCTGGAAGCGTTTGAGGTCATCAGTTATATTTTCTACATTTGCTGTGTTTTCGGTAACACCGTTTTCGTGATTAAATCCATTTTTGTGTGATTTTTCTGTTGGCATGGGTTTATATAACTCATGATTTGGATAAAATCTTAAAATTGACACAACTAAAAAATTTAGTAAAAAAAGAGAAGCACAAATCATATAACTAATGTAGAGTCCATAAGTATGGCCAAAATTCGCAACCAAATGTCCATGAACAGTGGGTCCAATAATAAATCCAATGCTTGCAATTGCATTAAAACTTCCTATTGCCTGATTTTTGTTATGACCGGACTCTTCAATTAAGCAACATCTGCATAAATCTTGTGTGTGCTTAAAAATACCAGGAATTATCCTTAGCAATGCCAAGCTGACCAATGATGAAACAAAAAATCCAGAAAAGAGATATCCAGTAGAAGAAATTATTAGGCAAGCTGAAATGGCATTTAAACGTCCTCTGGAATCGCTCCATTTTCCAACCAAAGGACTTGAAAACAATTGTAGTGCTCCATAAATAGATGTTATGGCCCCTGTCAGGGTCGAAGAAGCTCCAAACGATTTTATATGAACGGGAAACGCTGGAACGACGAGACTTACGGCAAGCATGTCTAAAAATCCAATCAAATATAGAAGGAAATGCCGAGCCTGTAGGTTTCTATTTTTCTTCGTCATAATACAGTAATATTATGGTATGTCTTGGTCTTAAATAATCTCTTATCTCGACAGTGCAATAATCTAACATGAAAACATCAGGAAGCATGCCGAAACTAATCTTCAATTGCTAAGGAAGAGAATACGACAGTTACCTACTTTCCAGCATAACGCATTAGTGCGCCATATGGATGTTTCAAAAAACGAAAATGTTCATATCTACGCAAGTTGGCGCAAGGCATCAATAAAAAAATGCACGCGATTTGACTGAATTTTCGAACCAAATGCTTACGGCCGTAGTTTGGTTTGGGATTATTTAATTCTTTTTGTGAATAATTTTCTAACTGCAGAACCATCGTTCCATAGGTGTGAAATTATATGGAGGCCATGTTATAGTGTTACGCAACGACGGTTATATATATATATATATATATATATGCTGATATATCCGATGTCAGATCTTCACTTTTGTTAGATTACCGTGCAAGATTAAAGATTATACAATACAATTTTATTTTGATCTTTCGTCTACAACGTGATAACACAGAACGCAAAATAAAAGCACAGACAAGGGCGACGAAAAGATCGGGAAAATGGACAAAACCTCGAGAAAGGTTTATAGCAAACGCTGCAAGCGTTTGTGCCCATTTACCCTCACTCACACAGATTCATTCAAATAGCTCATAAGTCTGTAAGTGAGCGTGTGCTTTGTTCACGACGGGGATATCGCTCATGTCAGCGTGTGTACTCCTCAAAATCCTTACAGAGTTGAAGAAGTCATTTAATGCAGCAATGCCTGTTTTCCCCATTTTGCCATCAATATTGGGATGCTTTGTGGAAGATTGAATCAATCTTATTTAGGTACCTATTGCAGTATTGTTCTGCGAATTAACTTCCTGAATCAGTAAATACACATACAGACACACATAGCTGACATAGAGCTATTGATCACCTCCAGACCTTACAGAATGTTTAAGAAATACGGTATGTTAAACTTCTCCACTACTACAAAAAAGCAAAATGTTAACATTACAGAATTATGTTCCTTGTGTGGACTTGATAGTGTTTAATTTTTTTTAAGATGCTGCTTGAGTACAATGTAAAATCATGTCTATAAATTTGATTTCTTTTTCTCAACTTTTAGCCCATAACGTAAAATTAGGATATAAAACAATGGCAGGAAATCCAGCTAGATCTGCACAACTCTCTCATACAACGCAAAATCTACTAAAATCATACAAAAGCAGATTACAGGATGACATCCGAACCATGTATGAGAACTTCAACGAAATTATACGATCTGCAAAAATAGCAACAGATGAAAAACAACTCGTACAAAAAGAATCGCAAGGCTATTTTGACGTTTACCAAATGAAAGTACGAGCTGCAAATATTGTTCGCGCAGGAGAATCATTACTAAAACTCATATCAGATCTCAAAACTTTTGTCATTTTGAACGATTTCCCAAGTATAAATGAACAATTAAATCAACAGAATCAAGCATTGAAAAACACTGGTGATCTTTTACAACAGAAGATTATTGAAATGAGAGATGAATTTTCTTCTGCTATGATAGATCTTGAAAATGAATATTATAATTCATTAAGAATTCCAGTTCGTAAGCCCACAAATCACAGCTCTTCTATGCAATGATTTTGAATACAAGATTTCGATTTCAATACCCATTTGAGACCTCATCCTAGAAAGGGAAATTTTATATCTGTCTTAGGATAGGGTAAGCTGATGAGGCAGCTCAATCATATAGGAAATCACAGCCTCTTGTGTTATATACATGCCTAGGTTAAATATGAGAAACTAATACATCGTTTCAAATACCAAGATGGTGGAGGAAGTTGCAATCCAGCATTATGTAAACAACTTTGCAGCAGTCAGGGTGACCAGCAATCTTCTCACATAATTATCCCGACAGGATTAAATATTAACACTTTCATCCCATATAGTGCCATCTTATCTCTGAAATATTTAAATTTCTTGCATGTTCATTCTTACAGTGCCTCTGTTAATTTTTTGTTAATTGAGTTATGAATGATAACTGACTTTTATTCATATTTCTACTTGAATCAAATGAATTGCCTTTGTATTGAGAGACTCCGAGTTGAGGTTCTTAACATAGTTCAAACCATAGTGTAAGTTTTATTTCTGGATTATTATGTATGTTTCTTTTTTGTTCATTATTGATTTGATTTTTGTATGAGTTACGGTATATTTTTATTTTTGGGAAAACTTGTTTTTCATACTGGTGGGACGACCGGGTCTTAGACTTCGCCTTCGATTTGCCGCCTTTACCTCTTCCAAAGCTGTTCTGTGTATATTCTGATTTTGAACCATTCAAAATAAATTGACTTAGTAGCAAAATTTGGTATCATGCTCTCCTCAAAATTTTCTGACCTGTTTCTCAGGTTAGAATAATTCAAAACTTAGGACAATTAACCTGGGATAAACAGAATCAAACAAAGAAATAAATGTAATGGTGAAGAAATAACGTAGTAGCACCATAAATTTGAATATAAAAACATTGGCTTTGGAGAGCATTTTCATTTAAATTTGAAAATTATGACTCCGTTGAAATTCACAATAAGACTCCCTATTCGTAAAACAGCAAAAACACTAGGCCCTAACTCCACAGCCCTGCTTTGTTATCTAGAGTACTAGTGCTTAATACAAACTTATCAGGCAATTTTTCTATTTTTTTTTAATTCCATTTCTCACAGACTTTATAACAAAATGAATCAATATTTACTTAACGGACTCAATGGAGAAATTCCTGAATCTTTGAAAACATTGTCATTGGAAGTTGTGAAATATGAAATTTTTATTTTGCAAGAAAGTGATGAAACATCGTCAGAAGAACTTGAGGATTATAGAATAAAATGTTTAGCCTTGGTTACAAGTTTGACAAGTCAATATATTTGGAATAATGAAGGATTTAATTTGAGTATTGGGAAGATAGGTAAGTCCTTTTTTTATTGAGGTTTAATTCACTCATCATATTTACAGGCATTCCACTCCACTATAATTACAGTTTAACTTTCTTTTTTTTATCATTTGCTTATTACTTTTTTATTATCATTGTTGTAAACTGCTTATCTGAGGAGTCTCACAAAAACGAAACATTACAGATTAAATTATGTGAAAGTTCGATGCAAGAATCTTAACCAGGAATGGGGTTGTCATTTTACCAATATGACATTTACAATTGGCTATTCCAGGTTGAAAACAAACCGTGACTCGGTCTCCCAACTCTGATTTGTAGAAAAATCTGATTTCTACTCTGAAATATTTTGGCGTCGCTTTTTTTATCATCATTAAAATTCTGCCACTTTGAGCCAAATTGGAAAATTCAAAATTTTGACTGTGAGTCCGGGGAGTTGGAAAATACGACTACCAACTCCCTTATTTGTTCAAAAATGTAAAACTGCGTGAAAAATCCCATTATTCATTCATTGGTAGTTGTCCTAAAAAAGGAAATCAATTTAGTCCGGTTTGTCATTCATACTATCACTACAACATTAAAAATGTTTTCACAAGCAATTAGATGTAAATTCCAACAATCTTGTGTGAATCATTTTCAGATGGAATCAAATGTCTTCATGGTGAAACTGACTTTGGTGACTTCATAGAAGATGAATGGTTGATCGTTTGGATCTTGTTCAAAATTACTGAAACTTTTCCGAAGTTGGCTGCAAGGTTTGTGAATTGTCGTATCTAGTCGTCATAATATTTAATGGGAGTTGGAGCTATAGAGCCATATTTGTTGAAGTTGAAGCTACCAGAAATTTCAGTGGATTCAATTCCTAACTCTCTATTTATGATTTATTACTCATTTTCAATTATTAATAATTTTTCAATACTTATTTAATTTCTTACAATAATAATTAAAAAGTTTCAAGTTGAATTTGATTTTTTAAAGATTAATTTCAATATTCGAAACGCTTCTATCATATCATAGTTTTTGTCCCATATCCGCAAAACTACATTTGGACCAAAAAATGTCAATGGAGCCGAGGTTAAAAAAAAGCTCTGAGTTTGCGAGCCATTGAGAATTCAAACCCCAAATTCCTAACCCTGTTTCATTTACAATTCACTTTATTAGTCAACTTTCTTCGAACTCTTTTATAGGATTCGAGACACTGATGGAGAGTTTCTATTAATTGAAGCTGCAGACTACTTACCAAAATGGTTGAATATAGATACTTCAAAGAATAGAGTGAGTAGAAATAAAGATTTATTTCTTCAAAATGCACTATTAACAACAAATAGCCATATTAGTCATGGAAATAGCCCTTCCGATTTCGTCTCTCCGATTTCGTCTCTCATTATATTCTTAACGATATTTCAGGTCTTCATACATGGCTGTCATATGCACATTGTTCCTCAACCAAAGTCTCCGGGTGAGATTGCAAAACTTCCTGTTGGGCAACCCACACTCAGACAGTCTTTATCTGCAATTTGTAAACATTTTGGGTTAACAAAAGCTAATTTGAAAATATCTGAAACAATACACAAACGAATTGAAAGGTATGGGTGAAAAAGTAGATTTTTTTCGTTATTTTGATATTTACTTTTCCTAATTAATTGTAAGGTCCTAAAAGGTGGCACACAGATCCAGTGTCAAAACTGTTGCCCCAACCCAGATTTTCCCCTATTTTACTGACCTTCGAATAGGAAACAAACATTTCAACAGACTGACCCAAAATTTACTTTGTGGTATTCGCTATCGCCAAGAGCAAGAAACTATTCTTTTTTTTCAGTGAATGGATAAATAGTTTGCACATAAGCTATTCAAATTTAAATAAAAATACCTGGAAATGAGCAGAATCATTATTAAAATTACAGACATATTGTTTATCCATATAACATAATGTTTACAGGTTTCCTCACAAGGCAAAACAATATATACAGAATGTCAATGTATTCATACCGGAAAGAATTGTTAAAATTCTTGATCATGAGCCGAACCTAATATCTGCCGCTGTCCGGGCTTTCTACTACAGAGATCCGATTGATTTGAGATCTTGTCGTGTATTCAAACATTTTTTACCAGATACAAGAGTATGGAGCCAGGTTAGGTTTTGTTAGTCGTTTTAGTGAAATTTTCCCCTTCTTTGATATACCTAAATTATTTGTACATGGACAGAAAAAAATCGATCTCTTAAGAACAAACACTTGCCAAAATTGATTTTTTCTTTTAAAATTTGGATGCAATGTGAAATATTCTAAATGATGATTACATTTTGAGGGTTTCCAGACAGTAAATCAAATGATAAAATTTCAAAAAAATTATTATTTGAATATATTGCCAAGCAATAAGTACTCTTTGAGCTGGTTTAAAGCGATATTCTCTTTATTAATAATAAGAAGTTGAAAAATTAAAAATATGCTCTTTCGTCATTTTTTCAAAAGTTTTTGCAAGTTTTGCCTTTTTGGGGGTTATAGCCCATTTAGTATATATTTATCTGAGTAATATTTTACTCACAGAGTATCCTTCGTACTCGCAATGCAATAGAAAATTTATATGCTTATTCAGAAGCTTGTAAAACACCAAACTACTGGTTACTAACTAGTGTGGTAAATTGCACATCTCCCTCATATGCTTACTGCTTTACATCCATATGTTTGCTTCTTGGAATACTTGTGATAGTTCCTGATATGAGTAATAGAATGATCTAATAAAATCCAAATCATTTAGTTTACTTCCTACCATTGGAAACCTAGAATATTTAATCTTTTCAATGTCTTTACAATAGAGAACTCTTATTTTGTCTTTTAGATCCCAATGAATCGATGCAGTTATGCCCAACTTATGCAACAATTATTTTATGCCGATAAACGCAGTGGATATTTTGTTCCTAAAAATGTTGGATCTGATTTTAAGGGCATGGATCTCGGTTCCAAAATAGCTCATGGTTTTGAGATATTGTGTGGGAATTGCTCGAATGAGAATCAAAATATTGATACTAATTTCGATGAATTAGGTTTTCAAAAATATATTGAAGCATTGAAAAAACGTGACTATTTTCATGGCGAAATCGAAGGCTCAAAACGCTACAAAGAACTTCTTTCAAATGCAAAAATTTATTTCACAAACTTTGCAAATTCTGATAACCCAAATGACAGTATATATACGTCTTTGGGTAAGAAAATCTTGAACATAGAACATGATGTCTCAAGCGAAGAAGTAAAAACAAATAAGTTCCGCATTTCTTCCGCAAGAACAGAACTTCCACAAGAAGACAGTGATGAGTGGATGTATCTTGATGATGAAAAAATGGATGATGTTTTGTCAGAAATGAGTAGGGGATTTCAAAAATTAGGACGCAGAAACTTGGGGCGAAAAAATGGAGAAGAGATGGAGTTGAATGACCTATGCGAACAGATGCAGAATTTTGTGCATAGTTTTTCTGGTTATGAAGGTGTCGAATGCCCATCGAACTCTGACACTGTGAAGTTTGATGCCACAAATTTTGAGGCTGCGTTAAAAAGACTTGCCGATCAACGTGACAATGGCGAGAGTCTGGATTCTTCTAGCGATGACTTTTTATCCAGCGAGGAAGAGGATGACAGCGCTCAATCAGACCATGGAGAAAACTTGGAGGAAGAAAAAGAAATCCAGGATGCAATGCTGCAAATGGATAATGAACTAGCTTCAACTGATGTTGGAAAGAGTTTTGTCAGAGAAGATCGAACAATTGACAAATCAGACCAAAGGTCAAAGAATGATGAACTTGCACCTGTAGATATAGACCTAAATTTAGTTGAAAATTTCTTGAAAAGTTTTGAAAGCGAAACTGAGCTTACTGGCCCAACGTCAACTTTACTTCAATCGATGGGTTTAAATGTTAATGTGAGTGATTGATAGATATTTTGTTTTATCACTGCCATGGTACATACAACTAACTGCACTCTGACGAAAATTCAGTAAAGTTAGAAAACGTCCAATTAGGGTGTGCTGTCTCATTTTGTGAACTTGCATGGAAGTGAAAAAACATGGAGCTATTCTCAAATTAGGCTTGAAGGATTATGTGAGTATGGTGATTACGCATGCCTGTGTCATACACACAGGATCAATGGAAATACAAATGATACAGTATCAACTCTGTACCATACTGTTTTACTCTTAACTAAACCCAAACAAACTGTAAAATAGCAACCATATTCAAAATAAAATAAGAAGGCAGCTGCATAATCGATGAGCCATTAGGACGGCATGTTAGTAATCGAGGTTAGGTATACTCTATGCCAGTGTTTTTCAAACTTTTTCCATCACAGCTTACTAGACGCAGCCAAATTCTTTCGCGACCTTCAGGAACTAAAATAAACCTTCATATATGGTTTATGGAAGAATGAATGATTGGGCTTCGTCCTTACCGTATTGCCACTGAGTTCAGTTAGCGTTAGCTTTTCAATATTTGTATCGTTTGGTGAGATATGATGGTTTGATTTCAACCACTAAAAGTTGTTAAAAATTGACAATTATCAAATACATGTTTACAGAATGGAACCTAGCTTTATTTATTCTATGAAATTCAGTATTGAATTAATTAATATCATTTGGTGTACTGAAAAATGCAAAAGTTTAATTCCTGTTAATCAGAAGAAAAAACTTTAAGGTAAGAAATAATATCTTCGTCTAATAAGTCCGGCTGGCGAACAAAAACAACGAAATAATTTTCATAATTGGTCAGAAACACCGGGCGTCCATTGGCTAAAAATTCATTTGTTGAAAACGAATACTGATTGTTTTAGGCCGAAGATTTAATAATAATGATACAATATTAAAAAATTATATAAACAAAAAAACGTTTAGGTACCTATATCCAACAATTTTTTGTCATGAAGTCCATTCATTTCACGTAAAATTGATCTATTATTATTGATATATATTTGAAATAACGATGTACACCTGAAACGTAATTTATAAAAAATTTACCTTGTGAGCGTCAATTTTCATTCTCACTTGAGGGTAGCATTTCTGTAATTTCGATGCAGTCGTTAATAAAGCACTTGATGCCAATAGCACAAGAAAGTACAAACTTAAAACCATATTGGTATAAAATCTTCTTCGTACTGGTACTTTGTACACTTTTATTCTGTAGTGGTATAAGTGAGAATCAGCGCTTCCTATTTTTCTACGCCTCACTTAACATCTAAAATAAGTTAATTGACTTTGGAAAATACATAATTTCCTGTTTTCATATCTTTACGAACACTAATACCTAATTCAACTAGATCGGCTATAAACTTCGAAGAAATGATAAAACGAACAAAACACGCTCATACGCATCGTGCCTACTCACACAGCTAGGATGCAAATGCAGAGTTCATTGACTTTAGTGTCTGAGGTGCTCCAATACGTAATTCTTTGTGGTACAATATCTTCGGAAGTGGTGCCTAAGAGGCATGGTTTCATGTTTTCTCGTGGCCTAACCTGGTACACGCCCTACTAGGGGGCCGAATAAGCTATTGGGAGATCTAATTCTTTTTCAGTGTAATTTGAAATTATCGTGGGTCTTTGTAATTATCTTCTTCTTTTTTTAACTTACTAATGTTTTAATCATCTTGCCTACTTTCGTACTATTAAAGAATGTGGTGATAATTAACAAAATTTCTTGTGAATCTGTTAGTTTATTGATATATGGATTGGTACTAGTAAAAATTGAACCCCGTTTTTAATGTAATTAAGTTGGATCTGCAAAAACTCAAAAGTTTCGTCTCCATATTGTTATGTTTTATTTACGCTTGACTCCAGTTTGTTTCCGAACACGTTGAAGCTTGAAAGTTGGCTGATATTCCGACGTCATGAAGAACATTGATGAATGCCGCAACCTGTGACAAAGTAGGATTCGGACTGGGAAAATATCCCCAGATCATTCGATGTGCTGAAATATTTAAAAGATGGTACGGTTATTTTGTATATACCTATTCACAGACAACAAATTATTTTAATGCTATAAGCTAATATTTTATACCTTCATCAGCTAATAAGTTCGGCGGGCAGTCAAAAACGGCAAAATAATTTTCATAATCGGTCAGAAACGTGGGGTATCCCTCTGCTAAATACTCTTCTGTGAAAAACGAATACTGTATATTGCAGGTCAGTCATTTGAAAGAATGTATAATATATGATTAATAAAAAAAATTGAAAAAAAATACGATAACTTACCGATATCCAACAATACTTTGTCATGGAGTCCATTCATTTCACGATTAATCGCGGGTTGATCATTTTCTACAAAGAAGAGATTCGCATCATATGCGTAACCGTTGAGGGGTCATGCAAAATTTTTTAAATGCTAGTTTGCGACGTTTGTTCTATTCTTGAACGATTTACTAAAACTGGATGTAATCTAGATTGCTATCAATAATCCTTTCACCAAATGAACCAAGATAGATGAGAATATGCAGTTATATAAATTGGATAACTTCGACACCTAAGTAAGTCCGAAGTGAGATTCTTTAGTATATTGTTAGATATTAGTGGCTGCCTCTATTTGGCTTTGTTCGGGGCAAAAGCCCTCTCCCCCCAAAATATATATATAAATAAAATTTTGCGCTGGCCTTGGTTGGCTCAATGTGTAAATATATAACGTCATATTGAAACGATACAATAGCACAGTCTTACACAATTTGCGATTTAATGCAAACTAACATACCATTATCTGATTTGGTCAAATAATAAATTCCGTTCTCACGTAAGCTAAAGCAAAGCCCAAGCTGAACAAATCTAGAATGAACGACGACATTATTAAATTATATTTACCAACAATAACATGATTATATGTATAGTTTAGAATTTAGATATTTCATTGAGTTTTGATGTACATCATCAATTATATTATTTATTTTAAATCTGAAATGAAATGTGAAAACAGCATTTTTTTTAAGAATCAATCAATAAGACCGTTTTACCTGACACCTCGTTCTTTCACCAGCACCCCAAACCCGGATTCTGTAGCAGTAAAGTTGGTTAATCTAGCGCAAGGGATTATGGAGGCTACAGCATCATTTGTCTGTAGTCCGGTATACCACGTGGTTTTAGAAAGCTTCAAAGAAGAAAAGATTAATTTATATTAAATTAAATGACACGAAATAGATCTATGAATCGTTGTTGTTGTTCTTCTTCTTGTTGATGTTATATTTGTGATGTGAAAATTTCGCTTTTCCCATTAATTACTAAATCAAATAGTGAATATTTCCAGCGTTTAAAAAATTGTGGTTGTCAAAAATTTCTGTGGACTTTGTGGGATTCGTATTTTACTTTGAAGTTTTGTATGTTGACGTCATCAACATTGAAAATTGCGCAAAGTTTGGCGGTTCCACGATCGTGAATCAGCGATATTGAGCTTAGCAAGTTCGGGAGTTTTTCGAAAATGCAGGCTACCCATAGCAAAACATATCACAGTTGTAACTCATTTGCTATATCGTTTCACATTGAGACAGGTCGACGCATGAATCATCATCGCTACAGGAACTGGAAAAGCGAGGACAGTTTGTGTACCGCCACTAAGAAGTCACGGTAGCAGCTCATTTAGGATATATATAGTTTTGTGGGTAAAAAAATCGTTTTGGTACTCGTGTACATGTATTTGAGCATTACTTTCATGTTCTTGATCAATTGTTATGAGTGCAGTTCATTGACGATTGCTTTAAAATGTGCTATTCCGTTGTCCTGGCCTACACTGTTTATTACAAACAATATTCGAAATATCAAGTATTGTTGATAGGTTGGTAGTATTACGAGTGATAGTTTGGCACCCACAGCGTAACAAAGATTCTGATTTGAAATTTAGAAACATAATAGGTACATATAGTAAAAAGAGTTTTTTATCAAACAATCGTATAACTGAAATACCGATTCATACCACAAACGTTATTTATAACAAATTTACCTTGTGAGCGTCAATTTCCATTCTCACTTGAGGATAGCATTTCTGTAATTCCGATGCTGTCGATAATAAAGCATTTGATGCCAATAGCACAAGAAAGAACAAAATTAAAACCATAATGGTTATTATAGAATCTTTTTCGTAGCGGTACTTTGTACACTTTTAGGCTATAGTAAAAGTATAAGTAAGAATCAGCGTGTTCTATTTTCTACGTCTTGCTTCAAAACTAAAATAAGGTAATTGACTTTGGAAAAGTTAAATACATCAAAACGTATTTGCATATCTTTAGGAATCCAGACGTAATTTAACTAAATCTGCTATGAACTTTGGAGAAATAGTAAAACCAACAAAACACATTTGAATACATCGTACCTCTTCACCCAGCCATGATGCAATTGCAAATGCAAAGTTTATTGATTTCAGTGTCTAAAGTACTCCAATGTGTAGTAGTTGTTCGTGATACGATTCCAATGTCTTATGAGGTAGCGTCTAACTCTAAGATGTACGGTTTCTCATGTCACAACAAAAGTATATGGCAGAGTTGCCCGCTTGAGCAATGAAGTCAAATTGAATTTTACTCTACATTACATTTGGTATTGAAGGCAATATTAATATCATTTTTACAAATTTGTTGTTATACGAATATTGTCTCATCTCTTGACCAAACCCGGATTTGACTATCATAGTATTCAAATATTTTTTAAATAGCACACTTCCGGCAATTTATAGAAAACGATTAAGGTTAATGTTGCCCGTATATAAATATTCAATTTTGTTACGTAATATATCATTATATGGCAGTGGTTCTCAACCGGGGGCCGATGGCCCCCTAAGGGGGCCACGAAGCAGTTCAAGAGGAGCCACGACACAAGACCAATAATAGATCATAAAGCAACTTAGTTTGCATACTTTTATTTTAAAATAAAATCTCCCGTTCAGGCGTTCACCGCAGTTTCATTACATGAATAGGTTATTTGCGATTTCAGGGTGAATTCACTTTCCCATACGTGAATTGTTTCAACATATTGCCCACAATACGAAAATGGAACGACAGTCGCATTGGCGTTGGCTTCACCAAAGTAAATTGAGATGACAGAGTGAATGTAGCTATGAAGTGGCATTTCGTATTCTTAGTGCAACGGTACGACTTAACCGGAATACCGGTAGGTGCTCGCCACTAATACAGTCTAGTAATACTGTAATAATTAGTTCAGAAGGTCCAATGTGCTGCAAAGACACACAAATAGGTTCGAAGTTCACGATGCAAACGAAGAGACTATCAAAATAGTGTAAAATCCACGCTTAAAGCAGATAAAATAAGAGCGACAAAATACGGTCCTTACCCAAAGCGTATATATAATACGCTTCTCGACCTCACCTATGTGCCAAATTTGTTTATATTCCCTTGTGATTTTATGTTGGGTTTTTATTCAAACTAAAAATCTTTTTTTTTCTTCTCCTTGTTCGGATATTCGCTTCTAAAATAAATATTAAAAAAATGTGAATTTGTAAAAAGATGTGAAAATTATACTCTCTTTTACAGAATTTTAAACAAATCAAGTTAAATCAGCCAGGGAAACAAGCAGACAGAAGATACTTCAGCAAAACGCAAATTGAAAAAATACAGTGTTGACAAAGTGTCAATTCTACAAAAATCAGACAAAGAAAGTCTGGTTCAAAGTATGTGAACAAGTTTAGACAATCCATATTTTTTCCAGTGAAAAGATTTTGCAAAAAGAAATCTAGATTTGAAACAATCATATTTATATTTGCATTTGGGAGATGCACACAGTCTTGCAATACTCCACGTAAAATATATTTTATGGTGATAAGAAAACAGCGCCATCTTGAGTACATAAATAAATTTTATTGGTGTTTGTTCAGAATACCTCGCATTGTTAGGCGTTCGCAGTTTACAAAACACAGTTTTATACCTGATAATGCCAAGTATGCGCTTTGAAAAGATTATTAACGTATACGTCATTTGAATCAAAACTTATTGACGAAGTGTTAATAGTTGCACAGAAAATTGCATTCCCTACATGAGGAATAAATTTGAGATGTGATTTTATCAATAAATATGTTAAAAATGCATGATAAATAAAACTTTTTAGTATCTTGAGCGTATTATTTTCTATTTTCTAATTCATACGAGCTCTGGAATAACGAGATGAAATAGTGAAAAAAAAGATCTGAATTTTAGGAAAATATTTGGAATTGTGTAAGCAAGCGACAGCGCAAGGAAATAAACGAATTATACCGATCACTATAATCAAGGTAGGTTGCTTTGTGGATAATATGATTATTATACTAAAGTATAAAGTAATACTGCATTTCTGAGTTATTCATATATATTAATTATTAATATATATATATAGCAAAATGAGCCAAATAAAAATAGTAAAAACGATAGGAGCCAAAACTATCTGTAACTGCAGCACAAAGATTTTTTTTCGCGTGCTCAACTCGAGGGTGTGATGTAGGTTTGGCTCCATTATCAGTCATCTTTTAAAATAACAATCTTGACTTTACAGCATTAATATAGATTGACAATACTTTCGATTGTACACGAATTGTAAACAATGGAAATTCCCAAATCGTTCTTAAAGGAGATTAAATCTTCAGATTGCGGTTTACTCAATTTTCTACGTAAAAGTTGGCTACCATGGTTGCCATATTCCAATAAAAATTAAAAAACGCTTATGGCAAATCGTATTTATAAAGCTTCCGTGGTAAATATCACCATTTTGCTTTTGAGCTGCCGATGAAATGAAACGGTTTATTCATTTTCTTGTCTGGCTGTGTG